>NC_045476.1:44529561-44844061 GCF_009650955.1 Corvus moneduloides
ATATGTGTATGTGCTTAATATAAAGTAATAGAAGTTTTCTTCTTGAAGCAAGAAAACGTATTTTCTGTGATCAGCTGGAATAAACTGCAGGTAGACTTTTAATATTGAAATATTTTTGTAGCCTGTATGGAATGTATGAACATTGACATTATTTTTTTTTACATCTACTGACACTTTGATGCTTCAGCCACTTTTGGAGTCTTGTTAGTAAGGGAGTGTACTGTGTAATGCAGACCTTGCTCTGAAGGCATGGCTTTCCAAACAATTGGATGGGTAAGGCTTTTGGCCTGGAGAACAAGAGAGGTTGGTTTGCCAAACATATTTTAACTTGATTAGCCTTTCCCTTTGTCCTTTGATGTAAGTGCTAGCTGTTACCTCTTTCTGTGGTTGTTTCTGTTTGTTTGTTTGTAAAAAAATTGTTTATTTGTTTCTTTTGCTTTGTTTTTCAAATTAATTCATTGTAAAAAAGGTAATACAACTAGTGGATGCCTCATTCATAGATGAGGATATTTATGAAACTGATAAAACCTAGAATTATAACTTCCACAATTAGAGAGAAGTAATCAGAGCTAAAAATCCATGGATTATTCTAAATTTGAATTTATGATATAATGACAAACCCACCCACTAGATCTTAGAAGCACACTCCAAATACAGTTTTATGATATTTATTTAGATCTAATTTTGGCACAGAAATGTAGTTAGGAAACCAAAGACTTCCCTTCCATTTCATACCCAGATATACTTTTCTGACTTCTTTTTTTTCTTTTTACAGAATATGTGGGTAGTTTTAATCAGACAGAGTCATAAGTCACCTTGCTGGGAAGTACAAGGTGTGATCTTAAAGGGAAAAAAAAAGAATGACTTTCCTGATCATTTGGCTTTTGCTGTTGAAAATTCTGAAGCTAGGTGAAATGATTACTCTGACAGAACTATAGAAACTATCTCATTTCAGTACATTCTGAAATATTTTACATTTTGAATAACCCTGGCTCAGGGGCATTTAATACTTGCCTCTGGAAGTTTCCAGTCCTAATATTCAATTTAACATCTCTGCCTTTGTCTTTCCATTTAGCCTTGCCATGTTAAAACAATGAATCATCTTGACCATTAACTACAGTTGGAATGCCTGTTTATGCACTGAATTTGTTTTGTCATGTTGCCTTAATAATTGATTGGAACTGTGGCAACTCCTGACAGCTTTCCCATATGAATTTGGGCTATTCCCAGTGCTGTTCTGAGCAGTAGAAGCATAAGCCATCCCCAGACCTGGAATGTCTTTATCTTCTAAGGGTTCAACTTGTTTTCTCATGAAACTGTAAGGTAGCATTTTCATTTTCTGTCTTCATGCATATGACACTGTGTAGGGGCTGTAATATTTCCTGTAACAGTTGAACAAGGAATATTGTTATTGTACATTCACTTTGACATATTCTGTTTTGTTGATGGATTTTAAATTGGTGCTGATTAAAATATTGAAGCATTAAATAGCAAGTGAATCAAAACTATAATGGCATTCTTTGAATAATTTAGAGAAGTGACATGGTGCAAAGGAAGCACCATGGGCTACAGGGCAGGGAGGCTGTGCCAGCAAACGCAAATTTATACCTCTTGCCTTGTGAGTGGGCTTGGAGATAGCACTCTGGTTGCTATTTAAGCAGCATTTTGAAAATAAATGCCCTTTTATTAAAAAGGGATTAACTGGCAGTTCCTTGACTCATTAAATAGCATTTGCCTTAATTATGTAGTAGTAAGTATCATTGAGAGTATTTTGCTTAATTCCATGAAAAAAACTTTGTTGCATTTGGAAGGCAAATACTGAAGGATCTACTTAATAAATAAGCCCAAAGTACTGTGTAAAATGTGTTCTTTTTAAGATGGCCTTGTGATCTTGTCTTGTGCACTGTAATGTCTAAGAATATTTTTTGTGTGCTCTTTATGACCAATTTTCATTGAGGTGTTGATGCCACATTCCTGTGGAAAGCATCAAAAAGGAGAAACGAGGAGTAGGAATTAGTGGGTAGAACTTTCTCCTGAAGGCAGATTAAAGTAGAATTGGTAGTTTGTGATAATGAACCCAAGAGCCTGTGGAAAAAAAGGAAGAAAAAAGAGTTGTTATAGTCAATGACTGCATTGCGCTTTGCTGTACAAACCATTCCAGTGTTTTGTTCAATGCTTATCACTCTGAAGCTCTGAAACTACAGAGCTGTCTTAACTGCTGGCATTTGTAGTGAGGGGGAGGAATGGGAGGTTGAGAAGAGATACTCCTTCTCCAGAAGTTGGGTTGAGTAAATTTGTGTAGTGTAACCAGATGTCCTCATCAGTTTCATCTCTTCGGCTGATAGGCGCTGTGGTTTCATGTGGGACGTCATGGTTGCTGCTAGACAAGAAGTGGGTGTGAGTAAAATTTTTTAGGAGGTAAGTGAGAGGAGGTTCTGTAAGGAGAAGCTGTACACAGAGAGATCAAGGGACCCCTGCAAAACATTCATATCAGCAGGACTGCAGAACAGATGAGATGCTGTATTCTGGGATGGGCAGAATGTTTCAAGACTTCTGCATCATTTTAAAATATAAGACATCTTCATAATCAAGTCCTGACGTCATTAATGAGTGGCTTGTAATGTTCAAACCCGAATTAGCGGGAACGGGAACACAATATTCAATTTTTAACTTAGAGGTGTGAATTTTTGGCTTTCTAGCTACTTGGAATTCCAAGAGATATTCAAGCATGTAAATCCATTTAAAAACCAAAGGAAAGTGGTTTTCTATAGAACACAATATATGTTTTAGGGAAACACGGTCTTTTCCAGTCCTGATGACGTTGGAATTCTGTAGATTCTCTAGGGCAGGACTGCTCCCAGTCCAGGTATTGATTTCAGTTAACGCTGAAGTAGCCTGAGGGATGGTCAGTTGTTTGTGTTAATGGTACTGCTGGGTGCAGCCTAAATTGCTTTGAGCATGTGGCCTACAAAGGCAAGTTCCAATGAAGCAAGAAAGAATTTACCACTGCTTTTATTCATTGTGCAGTTGTGGAGGATGTCTTGTTATTTTTCACTGAGAAGCGGTAATAATCTGATTAGAACAGCAGCATATATTGTTGGGGTTTTTGTTTGTGGTTGTAGTGTTTGTTTTCTTAATGTCCAGGCTGAAAAGCTAGTCCTAGCTCAATTACTTTAATTTTTGGGAGAGGACTATGTTGCAAATGTAAAGGAGGGAAAAAGATCACCTTACAGAAACGGTAGTGACTGGAGTGAGATTCTGATCTTGGAAGGGTTTGATCTCATGGGCTGTAGCTGCTTGCTATATGCACCAGATCAGTGAGCTGATTTTTCAGGCTTTCTGAATTCTTCTGTTTTGGCACTTGTTCCAGGGAGCGAGCACACAAATGATCTCACAGAAGAGATGATTAAGTAACACCTGAGTTTTTCAGAGTTCTTAGCAGCATTGAGCAGTTGTTTCATTGCAGGGAGGGTTAAGCTGTAGCTACATCCTTGACTAGCTTATTTTCCCACTTATTCCTGCACCAACACAGTGCCAGTTTGATGGCAGATGGACATTTTTAGCCCAAGGCTTTTGTATTCTGCAAACTCAAACTCCATTTTATGATTTTCTCAGCATAAAAGGAAAGTGGCAAAATTATTTATTGATATATTTAGACAATCGTATTATGACTTTGGTGTGGGGGTTTGTTTGTTTTGGGTTTTTTTAAGATCTAGTTAAAATATTTAGATCCATTAAATTCTGATTGTATTCAGCATATCCAGTGGAAACCTGAGGAATATGCAGAATGATTCAGGTTGGAAGGATCCTAAGGAAGATCTCTAGTCCAGTTTCCTGCTCTGTGTCAGCTGTGAGATCAGACCAGGTTGCTCAGGGCTTTCTTCAATCCAGTCTTGAAAACATCCAACGAAGGCATGCACAAAATCTGGCAACTGGTTACTTTTTCACATCAAAATGCCAAAGAGACCCTGATAACTTTAGAAAAGTGTGAGTTCTAGGTAATGGCCATCTTCCTAGAAATAAGCCCAGGTGTAAGAGGTGCTAAATCGATTCCACTGATGATCTGAAGTACCACTTGCAAAACATAATGCAAGCTGCCTTATTTTAGGATGTTCCAGAAAAGATACCATGGAAAGCTAATAATTTGCTAATATCCATAGTGCTTTGAATAAAAAGAATTATAACTATTCCTAGGCTTGCAACCCCCTATCTGAGTTCACCTAGGAACTTAGTTAACTTTTTGAGAAATACAGAAGAGTAGGCCAGCTATCTGGCCATTCAACTATCTGCCTAAATCAGAAGTGCAGGTAAGATTTTGTGACAAGAAGGGTCTTGGCAACCTGAGGAACTGAAATATTCCAGTGCCGTTATAGCACAGAAGTCTCTGGTCATTATGGAAAGAGTCTGAAAGACAATGCTTTACTGTTTTTGGTGATCTGTGGGGGGGGGTGTGTGTGTTTGTTTTGTTCTCTTTGGGTTTGTTTGTTTTGATTTGGGTTTTTTTTTGGCCCCCCACAGGTTCCCAGCTTTGGAGCAGTAGTGTGGCTGCTGGTTCTGATGTTCCGCTTGACACCCTGCCCACAGGGTGGGTGGGTTTCTCTGGGTGTCCCCTGTGTCTGGCTTAAGCAATCTGACAAAGAACCTGCAGCTCCACTGCATCTTTATGTCCTGGTATCTTCTTCTGTACAAGCCTACAAGTGATTTTTACTATTTTCCAACAATATTCCTATGTAAGAAAGTTCCATGCAACATAGCCTGCATGCAGTAGTACAACCTTGCTGGTAATATATTTTCCTGATATAAAAGAGTACTGTTTTTCTTTACAAAGCACATTATAACTTTTGGTATTAACTGCCATTGTCTCACATATCCTAATTAATTCAGCTATTTGGTATAATTAATTTGTTAATGCTTCTGCAGTCATGTAATAGGATACATTGGTCTACCGGCAGTCTCAAGGCACTCATGTTAAAAAATTGTTTAGAGACTCACTTTCTTATTTAATAATATTTTAATAAGACCTTGGGATTTTTTCTCTTCCTTGTCTTGTCCTCAAGTATTTGTTTGTTGTTTTGTTTTCTTTAAATCTGACATCTGATTTTATCTTCGTCCCACTGCTTTTCGCGGGTTTTGTTTTTAACAAGTAGATGGGTAAGCAGATATGATTCAGAAATCTTTGATCAATGGTTTTCCTTGAAGCCTACACTCCTGGTAATGCTTCAGGTGTCAAAGCTAGGGGCAAAAGATGGTTGAGCAACTAGTTCAGTAAATAGAAGTAATTTATGATTTTCCTAATGTAGGGAAAAAATAAGAACTCTATCTGCTATCAAAGTTGTGAAAATTGGGCAGTGGCTGAATTTGTGATGCAAATCCCAAGATGGATTTCTCCCATTTCTAATATTTTACGTGTTTCTTGAGAGTTAGCATTCATACTTCAACAGTTGTTTTTTAAAACGTGTCTGTGTTTGAGAAAGGGTGTGTGAAGCCAATCCATACAGTAGAAGGAATTGCAATGAACTAATAGCTTTTTCAGGAATGTGTGTTCTCTGGTCATAACTTACGGAGACTTGAAGCTGGCACAGAGAAATGTAGGGTATGAAGGGTGCCATGAAGAGCTTTCATTGTCAGAGCAGCGCTGCACAGTGCGTGTCTGTGTTTACCACACTTTGTCGTTTGTATGTTTTTGCTACAGAAGATGACAGCAATCACAGCAGGCACTCCTGAGCAGCGTGGCTGGGAACTCTGCTGCCATCTGTGTTAGCGCTGCCTGTTCCTGTTGTGTGCTTGTTTCCATATGTATAGTTTAGCACTTAGTCTCTATCACTATTGGAGTAGTATATCTGAAAACAGTTGTGATAATTAGAGTTGATGGCAAACAGTCATGTAGGAAGTTAATTAATTTGTTTTCAATGTATGTGCTCTGTTTTTATTTCTTTTTTTTTTCTTTAATATCTCCTACTCCTTTAGAAACATTTCATGAGATACTACTGCTCATTCCAGACTTGAACTCATCATTTTTGGCTTTGAACATCGTAATAACCTCCACAGCAACCACTGTGATGCCATAAACAGAGGGTTTGACTTCAGGTGAAGAATGTAGGCAGTAAAAGCAGAATAACCCATAAAGGAAAATGTGGGAGGATGGGAAGGACAGGGAAAGTGATTATTCTAGCTTTCTGTGTAGTGATACACTACCCATCCCCCCGGAACTTTTATTTTTTTAATCTTTACTGATAGCTGAAAGATAATAAATTCTTTTAAGATGTCAGAGTAGAATTTCCATTTTAGACAGTATAATTGAAAATATATACAAGTAATGGAGTTTTATTCTGCATAAGGTTTCTTTTTCTCTCTTTCCATTCATTTTTAAAAAATCACTTTAGTAAATCCACTGTGGGAGGATAGTTTTGCTGCTGTACTTTTCCCAGGATGCAGCAAAAGAAATTGCATTTGCAGTTCACAGAGAATGAAATTAGACTTGCTCTGTCCTGATGATCCACTACTCCTACACCCAACACATTTCTGGGAGAGACTCTTGCATGCTGTAAGAGACAGTGCCCTGATTGTACTTGCACCTGCTCTTGTGCATGAAGGAACAGGCACGTACTTGGGCCCACGTACCCCCAAATTAGAATTAGGCACTGTATGGAGTACCTCTGTGTGAGTGTCTGCCTTCTCTCTGAGGCGTCATTCTTGGAAGGGGAGACTTCAAATGTATCACTTTGTTTGCTTATAGGGGCTGAGACAACTTTATGTTCTGTAATAGATTTATACCTGCTCAGAAATACCATGGTCTCAGAGAGCATCAGGTAGTTGAAGGATATCCGTTTTTATCTTGCATATTCACAACATAGTTGGGTGCTGACTGTAGTATCAGTAAAAAGTAATTGGGAAATGCAAATCTCATTGTAGCATCCAGAAGAGTGGACTGTCACTTATTTTGTTTTAGTTGGATGGTTGACAGAATGGCACACACTCCTTTTTCTTGTTGAGTAATAAAATCTTTCTCTTTAACCCTTCAGCCATCCATCCAATAGAGATTATATACATAAACTTTTACTTCTAGTCTTTTGTATCTGGCCAGTTCTTTCCTTTGGTCTATGGCTTCTCAAAAGCAGCTTCAGTTAGACAAACACTCAAATGACCTTAGTGCTCATGGAGCAACTTAAGTACCTGTGTGCCAGACCACACAGCAATAAGTATTTCCTTTTCTTGCGGAACAGAAATTGAATGCCTATAATGCCTATAGAGAAAAAATTCTTCAATAAGAGCAGAGAAAGCCCAAGGATCAGCAAGGATCTCCATTTAATATAATGCTGATCCTGTGCTCCACAAAGCTGGTTAATGTGAGGAGACTTACACTAGATATGTATCTTATATATATCTATATCTATGTAGGTATATATATAAAATGAGCACTTTCTATTCAACAATTCTAGCAGTTTTCATTTACATTTCAAAGGCAGAGAGAGAATGAGAGTACTCGTATCTGTAATTTCAATATTCTGATAGTCCCTCCATCTGGATGGTGGTTCCTGTGAAACTGACACAGTCTGGACAGTTTTCATCAATTTAATTTGTTCCATCTTCTCAGATGAGCCTTTAATCTCCTGTTTGCTGATCCTGGGTTTATAATCAGATTTGACAGTGATAGAATGGCAGTAAATATCTTGATATAAAAGTCTATAACATAGTAGAATTTTTGTTTCTCTCCTTACTCCTTGGTGAGGTGAAATTTTATTTGTGAAGTGTGAATAACTTTGAAGCATAAAGCTGCCTAGTTTCAGGCCATTTTCAGGTGCATCTGTTAACAAGTGAGATGTTTATTATTTTTTTCCCTCTCAAAAAAGGCAAGTAAAAGGCTTATTTGTTACCTGCTTCTTAATATTTTAGGAAATGAATTTGATGTCAACTTGACTAGTTATTCTGTTTCCCAAGAGGTTGATAACATACTGTTCCAAATAAGATCTAAATAATAAATATTCGACCTGTGGATATAATTTTCATTCCTAAATAAAGCCATTCCTGAATAATTTTAATGCTGTCGACAAAAACCTTATAGTTAAGTGAATGAAAATATGTTTAACAGCTGCATTTAGCAAAAGCCTGTTCATGATTTGGGGTTTTTTTTCACTGTTTTGTATGCATGTGTTGGCTGCATAATTTCTGTATCTATTTTGCTTCCCATCAAAGTGGAAAAATCCTTTCTCTTTGCTTTTTAAGCCATCCTCTGCATAATCTTACAGGTCAAATTAATGGTAAAAATATTCAAAATAGAAGGTTGGAGATACACACAAAACGACGAGCATACCCAGGTGAAGTGCAACCGGTGCGTGTGGAATAAAGAAATGTTGCCCAAACTATAAGCTGTAATCAGTCGTGTTTCATTTAATAAAGCTTTTTTTTCTTTCCTTGAATAATTTTACCTGGCTGTGTCTCTCCTTTAGTTTTTATATTCTTATTTATAATTTTGGCATTATCCCATTGTAGCCTATCTGCCTGTACTTAATCTTGGGAGGAGAAATACTCTACACTGCCATATTTTCTTTCTTTCTCTCACTCTTCTTTTCATGATACACTAATTTCCATGTTTTTACTGTTCCAAAAATTCTTCCCCTTTATTCAGTTCCCATAACCTCAGTTAAATCTGAGCTTCACTGTCAGAGACAAGAATTTAAATGTGGTTTTTCCCCTGCTGCTTAAGCCTTTGCCTTTCCTTTTCAGGATTTGGTGTTCCTGCCACCTGTGTATTCAAATGTCCATCTGGCATACTACAGAGTTTTCTAATTATTTATATATATATATATATATATATGTGTGTATATATATGGCTGAGATATAAATGTTAATTTTCTTAAAGAAATTTGTGATGGTTTTCATGTGTGTGAAATTATTCCGTTTTTTTCTTCACAATTGTAATGAGAGTCAAAATTGTCAGCCCAATGAGCTCCAAATTCCACACTTGCTTATATAATAGTCCTGTAATTTTCATTTATGCTTTCTCTGCTTTCTCCTGGTTTTATGCCAATAACTCCAGGAAGATCAAACATAGTAAACTTTCTGGGTATAGCTTCAGAGATAGAACAGAAGATTCTGAGGAAACCATGCTCCTAACTATACACTTCAAGCCCAAACTCCAATCATGAGATGTACAGAGAAGTGCTGGTGATGATTGTCCTCTTGGGAAGCTGCTGTTTTCCTTGATGTTGCTGTTGGAAGAGGTCTTTGTTGTTTTGGGTACACATGAGTTAGAGAACTCTGGAAATTGCTGATAGAGAGAATCTGATTTAGGACATTCCCACAGATTTTGCGGGGGTAGGGAAGGACTGCATTAGTGCTCATCACTGACAAATGGTAAGAACCTTTTTTATTGGGTTATTGTTTCTGACAGTTTCATCCAGCTGCCTTTTCGGTTCTCTCTGGACATGCTGTTACAGAACTTTGAGAAGCAAATTGAAAAGTTGCATGCAGTAAATGAGCAGTGCAAGTTCCTTATTAATGCTACTTTTCCCTTTGGCAAGCTTTTCCACTTCAGAGAGTATATTTTTTCCCCTGCACTTAGAATTAATTTTGTATGCCTTGACAGCCAAATTATTTGATGTAGGAGTAAAACATCACATCTGTCCCCCACTGAAGCGGAACACTTGGACTGAGCTGGTCCTACCAGTGCACAATAGCATCAAATGGTCCATGGGCCTGAAGAAAATCTTCTGGTAGGAGGGAATTGCAATGTGTATGGGCAAATACAAAGCTGAGATGGAGTTAACAAATGGGGATGTGTTGCATTTATGTTCAGCATGCAGGCAAAAGTGATAACCATCATTGTTCATGCCAGCATGTAGCTGACTTTTAATTAGCTTGGAATTATGCTTTTGCTGGTTTAGGTGAAGGACGGTAAAGATTTTTTCAGCTGAAAATAAACTGCCTGAGATTTTTGGAGAGATTATTACTGAAACCAACACAATTCCTATAAAAACTTGAATTCTATACAACATATAAATTATTTTTTATATATGTTATATCCATGTATAAATTAAATATTCATGTATAAGAATAGAGTGCCTGTTGTGGAAAAGAATGTGCACAACTCCATATGAGAGGGGATGCAGCAATGCCTGACTCAACCAGTTGTAAGTGGTTTTCTGGCAGTGAGTGAAGTGCTGAATTTAATGATTTAAACATACAGGGACCTATAGGCAGTGTCTGCCCAGTGGTTATTTACATCTGAGAAATGGGAACAGGTATCCAAGGAATTTACTGAGGTAAGGTAATAGGTTTTTGAGTGTGCAGAAAGATATATGTACTCTGGGGAAAAGTAGCATGTGATCAAATCTGAATGCATAGGGCTTGAATGTTGTTGGCACTTTGTAAAATTGCTTATCAATATCTTTTTGAGTAAACAATTTACTTTAGCAAGTGTGCAATATTTTTAAGTGATGAAATAAATATGATAGCAGTGATAAGGAGGGTGATAGCAAAGAGTGTAACAAAACAGTAGAATTAGGACACCAAAGCCTCACACACGAGGTTTTATTTCCAGATACAGAACATTCTGCAACTGAGCCTGCACAATGTGAGTGTAGTATATTTACAAATGAGATGTGGAAAAGAGAAAATATTTAACTGGACCAAAAAAGCAAAAATGCGTATAATATACAGTGGTCAGCAATAATGATCATTCCAGTTCATCAGTTGAAAAATATATTTGACAAATGTCCTAATCACAGAATAAAACAGCAGAGAGAGAGTGTTCTAGTTTTCCTTTAATCAAAGCCAGGAAGCAAATGAGAATCCTGAACTGAAAGTCTTTGGGTATCTCTGCCTATGGAAACTGACAGGTCTCCCAGTAGGAATATGATGGTTTGTGAAAAATGTAATTCATAAAGTGGAACTGTTGCATGTTTGTATATCTGTGGAATTTATCTATTTTTTAAAACATAGAGGAAAACAGTGAGGGCAGCTTTTCCCACATAAAGTTCAAATCATTAGATTAGCTACTAGGATAACTAAATGAGCAACTTGTTTTAGTAGTACCTGTAAGAAAACAGAAAACCATAGAAGACCTGCATCTTTCAATACCCAGTTAACACTGAGCAAGTAGTGAACAAAGAGTGACTGTCAGTACTCATGAAAAATATACCTACTGAGCAGTCCAGGTTGAAAGGGAGATGTGTTGGGGTTTTTTTTGTTTGTTTGTTTCGTTTTGTTTGTTTTTTTCTCTTGTAAGTTCAGAAACACGATTCTCGCACAGAGATAGTTGGGCTGCACCTAGAACTTTTTGTATCTGCCAGAAGATATCACTAAATAAGAATGTCTTTGGAATTAGCCTGGCATTTGGGATGTTTCAGAGGAAATGGAACCAGGCACTAGGGGAACTCTTAGATGTTGATGTTGTCGCTGGTTATGTTCTTGTTGCAAGGAAAGGAGAAGTCAGGGAAGAGGCAGTAGAATACTGTGATGTTGGGTTGTAGCAGCTCTGTGGGGCACACCAGGCAGTGCATGTGTCTAAATGAAAGGATGAAAGGCAAGGGTAGCACTTGTGGGAAACCAAAGGAAGATCAAAGTAAATCCTAAGGGTGTCAGTGGTTCCAAACCTTTGTGGAAACAGCAATGTTAGCTACACTGTGATAGTTCTGGAAATTCCCCAAAACAGGCGCCAGTGTAAAGACTGTACATGGTGGGGTTTGCCAGCAGAGTCTTCAGAGACATAGGAAGCTACAGCAGAGTAAAATTGGTAACAGCTCTACCTAAAAGACCAGTGGTCTGGGTTAAAATGGCAGATCCCTGGCTGAGATGGTGTGACAGCTCACATTACTTGAGAGCCAGATAGAAGCACAAGGACTGGCAGTGGGTTAGATGAACTGGATCCTGTATTGCCTCTTGCAGTCCATGGCACTACCATAAAGCAGGCAACACGTGGAAGTAATTCATTCCAATCTTCCATGTGTATGTCTCAGCCTCTTATTTCTGCTTTTCCTGGTTCCCTGACAAAACTTCCTTCTCCACGTTGTCCTAGGCTTATTAACACTTTCAGTACCACCTATATTTTCTTATTCTACTCTGTCTTCTAAGCCATTCGCATCCAGTAATCTTTTCCAGATTTGTGGGCAAAAAATATGTGTTCCTAGTCTAATTTTCCCAAAAAGTCTTTAGCCATGTCCCCACAAAATTCCACCTGGGACAGACATAGAACAAAAAAAAATGTCCTTGCAATCAAAGTTTGGCGAAGTTCTAAGCTGGTAATGGGGTTTTCCTGATTGGAAATGATGGCAGCATTGATGTGCAGTGCTACCAGGGCTATTACACTGCCTTGTAATGACATCTTTTCATGTGGATTCTGACTAAAGAATTGTCAAAAGTTCGAAGGACCAAATTATGCCTAGCACTCACACCTTGGATTAATAGGAGGCATTTGATAGAAAGGGACTTACTAAGATAGATGGAAAACAAAAATACACTTCTGTCTGACCATTGCCCACACTTAGAGATGGCAGTCAAGGACAATATGTCTAAAGGAACAAATGCATTATTTTTTTTTCTCTTAAATGTATTGTGTGTTTGATAGTGTTTGTAGGTTTTGTGTAGATCTTGTGCAATAATAATTAAAAATTAAATTGAGATATTGTGTGATTTCAAAAAGGATGCAGATACAAGAGATGAACATTCATTGGATTTCCTTTTGGCCCTGTGTATATTTACTTGCAGGGAAATTCAGCATGGACACGAAGATGCCCTATTTATAGTCTATTTTGAGCCTCTGTCTTTAACTGAATGAAATAAATATATGTATTTATTACATTTTCCTTTTTATTTCAAAACAGCCCAGCCAGGGAGTAGAACAACTGTCTTCTAGTAAGTTCCTACTTTGAGTAGAAAGTTTGTATCCAGAGTAACTCTCCCACTTCAGGCAGTTTTGCTCTTAACCCAGATGAGATAACTTTACACCTGAATTAGTTTGTGTGTCATTCACTGTTTCAGTGTGGGTACACAGCCAGTTTTGCTCCCTTGCTGTTGTAATTGTTGTGAAATTAATGCAGCTGAAATAATAAAATTTCAAAATTGCCAAGCTTTTTACTTCTGTGTTCATACCTATAGTAGTCCAGAGGCCCTAGACTCTCTTGAGAGTGACAAGATATGTTCTGGCAATGTTAACACTGAAATGCAAAATTCTTTGCATATCTGGAAGCATGAATGAAGGAATTCACTAAAGGACTAGGGCTACTTCAAAACAAGCAAGCAGGCAAGGGAGCAAGCAAAGACTGTACCACAGGAGGGCTGTCAGAATACAGGCTGCCTTGGTGCCTGGAGTGTTTGATGAAGTTCAAGTATAAAAGCAGGCTCGTATGAGAAAAGCACCACATTGCCTGAAACATGTGTCTTAGATGCAGTAAGTTCATTGTGTCCTGAAGGCAGATTTAGGCCAAATGTCTTCTTTCCCAGTGCTTCGTTCTAGATACGCCACTGGAAGGAGCTTAAACATGCCAGTTGTTCATAATCTCTGGCACTGTTGAGCAGCAATCCTGTTAAGATAGTGGAATGAGTGGACATCCGTAGTCTTCAAACACAGAGGAGAACAAGGAAGAATTTTTTCCTGTTATTTTATTCCCTGCATTAAAAACTGAAATTTTCCAGGGATGACTGAAATAATAGTGAGGGCTGGTATATTTGGTTTGTGTGTCAAGGTCTTGTTAGCAGTGGGGGGGCTACAGGGGCAGCTTCTGTGAGAAGCTGCCACAAGCTTGCCCTGTGTTTGATAGAGCCAATGCCAGCTGGTCCCAAGATGGACCCACAGCTGGCCAAGGCTGAGCCAGTCAGAGATGGTAGTAATGCCTCTGGAGTAACAGATTTATCAAGTGAAAAAACCCCTGCTGCACAATGGCAACAGGAGCCAGAGAGAGAAGTGAGAATATACAAAACAACTCTGCAGACACCAAGGTCAGTGGAGAGGGTGGGGCAGGAGGTGCTCCAGGTGCCAGAGCTGAGATTCCCCTGCAGCCCATGGTGCAGACTGTGGTGAGGCAGCTGTGCACCTGCAGCCCATGGAGGTCCATGGGCGTTCAGAGATCCACCTGCAGCCTGTGGATGAACCCACACAAGAGCAGGTGGATGTGCCTGGAGTGGACTGTGACCTCATGGGAAGCCTGCTCTGGAGCAAGGTCCTGGCAGGACTTGTGGACCTGTGGAGAGAGAAGCCCACACTGGATCAGGTTTGGTGGCAGGATTTGTGACCCTGTGGAAGGGGCCCACACTGAAGCAGTTTGTGAAGAACTGCAGCCCGTGGGAAGGACTCATGTCTCCCATGAGATGGACCCCATGCTGGAGCAGGGGAAGACTGTGAGGAGTCCTCCCCTGTGGAGGAAAGAGTGGCAGAGATGGTGTGTGATGAATTGGCCACAGCTCCCATTCCACATCCTCCTGTGGTAGAGAAAATGTGGAGTGAAATTGAGCCTGGGAAGAAGGCAAGGCTGGGTGGAAGATGTTTTAACATTTGGTTTTATTTCGCATTTTCCTGCTCTGATCTGATTGATAATAAATTAGTTAATTTCCCTGAGCTGAATCTGTTTTGACCATGACAGTAATTGGTGAGTGATCTCTCCCTGTCCTTAGCTCAATCCATGAGCCTTTTGATGTATTTTTTTCTTCCCAGTCCAGCTGAGGAGGGGAGTGATAGAGCAGCTTTGGTGGGGATCTGGCATCAAGTCAGTGTCAGCCCACCACAGCTGGGATAACTTACAAAGTTTGAAGCAGGTGGGAAAAAAGTTGAAAATGGGCATCAGGGTAATCTTGGCCAGCACTGTGACCACCCTGGCATTAGAAATCTCTCACAAAGGCTGATTGGAGAAGAGCTGAAAATGGAGGTGAATAAGCTCCCTTGGAAGTAAGGTTTTCCTGTTTTTCTGCTGGTCTAGCAAGATGAAATGATTCATACCATGGTCACATATGTGACAGAGAGGAATGGGACTGCATGGTTGGGACAAAAATGCAGGTTTGGCAGCCACAGTTAGACTCCCTTGGACTGCTTCAGGCATACCACATTAGGTGACAAGTCACTATCCTGTAGCTGCAAAAAGGGCATGAGCATTAGGCAATGCTTATGCCATATTTTCCTTTTCCCATTGCCATATCATGTTTTTTACTCCTTTGCAATTTAAGCCTTTTGAATGCATGCCTCAGAGCAATGTGGTGATTGTTTGTGGAGTTTCACAATATATTATATACTCTATTACCCACTCTTTCAATCCAGAGCATGCTAGTTATTGCACCAGGACTCTGTATGAAAATGCTTTATGATCACCCAAGTGCTCATAAGATAATGTAGGAAAGTCATCTGATACAAGAGGGAGGAAAATGACATGGACCATTTATTGATGCTGGTATGGAGAATTTAACTGAAAAAAATAGTTTTGTTTAGAGTGTCTTCGAAGAGTTCAGAGTAGCACAGCCATTATGGAGAAAAGTCTTAAATAGCTGCTGAGAATCTGAGACATCTGTAAGGAGTGAAAAAGGGTAAAGAAGATGTGGTTTTGATCCCTAGAATAAATACCAGGAGAAGGTCAAGAGAGTGCATTAGCTGAGGGAAGTACCTTGAAAAAGGCAGGGTCATGCAGGAAGGGCATTTGGGGAAACACTGAAAAAAGTCTTGAGGAGACTGTAATGATGAAAACTAAGCACTGTGGGCTGTGATGAGGACAGGAGGACGATTAGAGATCACGGAACTATCACATTTGTCATGCAGCATTTTACTACCTAGGAGAGACTTGAACTTTGTGATTTATAACCTATTGAACTAATATATATGACCAGTCAGGACTTCAAGCATGTTGTGCTACAGCTCTATTGCAATTTTATGTTTTACTGTTCATATTCAGTTAAGGAACATTTCTATTTTGAAAAACATGCTAAGGCCGTCTCTCTGAAACGCAGCTTCCTCCTAATGACATCAGTTCCTAATAACTTGTTTATGTAAAGGCAGAGCATTAATTTTCTTACACTAAGGAAGACTTTTTCCTGCCTTCTATCCTCTAGATTCCAGCTGGGAGCATATGATGCAGCTCTGACCCAGATTCACGTGCCATCTGGACTACCTTTTAGAAACACCCTTTTTCATTGTCTGTAGCATCAATAAAATCTCTTTAGCTTTGCCTCCCCAGTCTATTAAAGGGGTTCTCAGATATAACTACACAGATTGCAGTAGAATACATCTGACATGTGTGACAGAAACAGCTGTTGCTTACAAGCATCCAGCCTTGTCACCTCCAGTTCTCATTCAGTCTTACTCCTATGAAAGAGAACTAGTTACTTGTAAGTGGAGCTGTGTTTGCAAAGATCCTGGCCTAAGTGAATTCACTGCTCTCATGCTCCATGTTAATACAGGCTATTTAGCCAGGCTGTGGATGCCCCGGGGAAGACCAAGACCTCATTTCTGATTTTGGCCTCAGAAGCCCATGGCGCAGGCTAATGAAAGCTGTCAGTGTTCTAGCAAGTCTGGGAATCTCACGTGATTTGATGTATTGGAGCAAAACTAGTTAGCTGCATGTCAGTATCACAGCAGATGGCAATGACTACGTCAAGCACAAGGTTAGGAAACAGCTCTCATGTTGATGGAATATTTCGATTGAAGGAGTTTCCTACAGGAAGGTTTTTTGGTTTGTTTGTTTTTGTGTTGCCATGGACGATCAAAGATCTGGAATGTTGATTTGGCCAACAGGCCCTTACTAGCTTATCTAGCCTCAAACTGTTGATGACTGCTAAAGTTGGGCTATGAAAATTTGGAAAATACACCTTTTGATTCCTATGTCCCATGGAGTTCCTTGTTCTCATAACCATTTCCTTGCTCATGAAACACAATGCAACTGCATAACAGTGAGGAACGGTAATTAATTGATTAGTTAATGACGTTCAGCAGTGTGATGTACATTGGAAAACTGGTGTGTAGTAGTGTGCTGATTTTTAAGAAATCTGTGTTGTAAGAAAAGGAAAAGCCTTTTACAGATATCTGATCTAGAACCTGTGTTGCTGAATGTCTTAAAACAAATGACTTCTACTAATTTTGTAGGGTTTTTTGCAATGCCTCTCAGATATGTACGCATTTATGTGACTTTTTAAGTAAAATTATCCTTCTAAATTTTAAATGAGCGTGTGGTAACTCTGGTTTTTAGGAAGAAAAAATAGTATGTAGGTTTACTATCCTGAATTGTCAGAAAGCTAACACCTTTGAGTAAAAACAAGGTAAAATTTTGAATTCAGTCAAGTGTTTTCCTTACAGAGTTTGTAATTCAAGAATTGCTTGCTTGTTTTTTTTTTCTTTTTCCCCAATCCTTCAAAATAATAAATTTAAAAACTATAATAATCTCCCTGTGGAAAAACTTGAAAAAATAAAAAGCTAAATGCACTGCAGTATTTTAGATGTTGACCTAATTTAGAGAACTAAGAACTTCAGCCTTTTGGATTAAATTCAGAATTTTACATCTACCAAGCAGTGTGCTGATTGTTACCAGTAAATATGAAACACCTATGAGGTAGAGTGAGGTCACTGAAGAGCAACCAAAGAATTACAGGTCCAGTTCACTGTCAATTAAAACATGATTTGAATTTTAAAGTAAATCTCCTGACATTAGCAATTGCCAGGGCTTTTCAGAGTCATGAGGCAGAAATCTCTATTGTATGCTTTCCTGTTGTAAATTATGAGATTCACACATTTGTGGCACAGTCCAGCTGAGAGAAAAAACAAAGCTGAGACCATCTGAAATGAAATCATGTTGTGATTTGTGCCAGATGGGTGCCTGAAGTAATTACAATGTCAGTACTTCCTAAGTAGGGTAGTGATATGGACCTAATTCTGGTCAGTCTGGAGAAACCTGTTTTGATGAACTTTCAACTCTATTTAGCTCAGACATATGTTGAAAGATAACCTAGTGGGATGTTACTGCAATCTGCTTGTACTTACCCAGGCTTTTGAATACGCTACTGCCATAATTGTACCAGTGATGGTTTGTACAAGTATTGAGGCAAATGGGCTAAGGCCTATTATTTTTATACTTGGTGTGAAATCTAGAGAAATAATCTCTGTCATTTTGGTATTGTGGTTTGTTATGAGCAAAATAGTCTTGGGAACCTTTGTTGAATTTAATTTTTATCAATTTGGAAAAACCTCTGATCATGGATTTGGGTATTGAAGGGGAAGCAAAAACAAAGAATATAAACAGTTAAAAGAGTTAAGTGCTTTCCTTCCCCAGGCTCAGCTTAGCCCAAACACCTATTCTAACCCCTCCCTAGTCTTGGCTTCCCTTATTTTCCCTTCAGATTATGTTCAGTGTTCCCCACTGCCTTTCGGGAGGTGAAGAGAAGTGCAAGAGGTGGGGTCATGTGCCATAAAGGTGTATTTTTGCTCCCCTTCATTTTATTGTTTTTCCCATTGTTCTCTTTCTTCATTTCCTGCTCTAGAGAGGCATCCACAGGCCAAAGTGCAGCTACCCTGGCATGGGTTCCCCACAGCTGCAGTCCCTTGGGGGTGTTGCTGCCTCAGCATGGGTCACCCATGGCTGCAGTCCCTCCTGCCCAGAGTGTGTTCGCAGCCGCATTTCCAGTGCTGCATGTCCTGCCTCTTGTGGCTGGCACAGGCATGCTTAAACGTCTTTTAAGCCTGCCTGAGGTTTTTGGAGGTGATGGGCTGTTTATGCTGGTTTCAGAGGCTTCTGGAACCAGCTGTGGCCGTCTCAGGGCTGCCTGCCACACAGGGCACCTCTGCAACCCTCTGCTACCAAATCCCTGCTGTCGATGCCCAATATGCAGCTGTAGTGCAGGTTTTTCCAATCTTGTTTTAAAGTTTTAATCTGCAAAAGTGCACAGACAGACTTGAACCTGCAGCACTGCATTTTGTAAGGGTTTGGAGGAAATGGTTAACCTCAAGGAAGGGCTATTTGATGAATAGCAGATAAATAAACAGGAGTTTGTAAAGAGTAATTTCTTAAATCCTAGTTGTGCGTCATAGTCCTTGTGTTTCATTGACATCAGTCATCTTTCACCCTTAATAATGAGACAGCTGTATTTCCTCATGGACTCCTTTAAGATGACTTCTGACAGGTAAGCAGCCTGCTCATTTATCTTAAGCCTCAGCATGCTTCATGCCCTTCTTCTTCTTTGTGTGCATTTTAATATATTATTTGCCATTTGCTGAAACAGCCATTTAGTTCACTGGGATGAAATAATTTTTCAGTCAGCTGAGGCAACAGAAACCTTGAGCACCTGGGAGCTGGTGTTCTCTTGCATGTGCTCTCATACCCCTGGCAGCTGATGGTCTCTGTAACCTGGGATTTCAGCAGGGGTATGTGTCCAGTTTGCTGGCTCAGGATACACAGCTCATTCTTTGTTTCCCACCTAAATCTCTGCAGAAGTGTCACAGCCACGTCATCTAAAGAGCTTAAGACTCAATTAGCTGATGCTGGGCTTTTTAATGTCTCTGTGTGACCTCAGTAGTGTTGGTTCTGAAGTTGCTGCCTGAAGGCTCAGAAGTGCAATACCCTCTTGGTTAACACTTCATGCAGGTTTGAAATGCTTTTGGAGTTTGTTTTCTAACTGGTTATCATCTAAATCTTATCTTCACTTTAAAGAGGAAAACTGGGATTTGCTGGGATTGGATCTGACATACGGAGTCGAATGCTTCTAGATGGCAGGTCTTGTGACCGACGTATCCTATTCATTTGAACAGAGCAGTCTATTTTAGAAATTGTCCAAGGCCTATTTTATTCAAAATGATCAATCATGCTGGCTTTACATAAGCTGAAGAAAATATCTTTTGCCAAGCTGACTGAAAGTCAGTAGACCAATTTGTGTAAAAAGAGTTCAGTATTTCAATTTAAAATTATATTAAGGATGGAGAAGAAAAGGAGAGACCTTTTTGTGCTGCAAGTTAAGATGAGGACAAAAATAATTCTAGCATAATGGTCTCACCCTGGAAAATGGGGTTTCATTAAAATCAGCCTTCAGCTGAGTCTATCAGAACTGTCAATCACAAGAAGAGGTTGTTAGGCATGTAATTCTATGGAAAGATTGTAGGTGCACAGCCTGCCTGTTTATATCTTCCATTAAATAAATACGTCCACATTTTTTGATTTGAGAAATATGAGAATAGTTTATTTAGTCAGAAATGCCAAAACACGGAATTTCTGAATTAAGATCATGTGGAGGGGAATGTGCTACCTTACTCTGACTTCTGTGAAGAGTTTAGCTTGTTACCTGTTAGTTAATGTTGTTTTCTGCCTTGCAACTCATCTCTAGTGTTAAGTCTGATTTCAGAGGTGATACATAGGTGTGATGTTGGACACTGCGAAGTATTTAAGTATTTTGGAGAATCTGTGACTTTGGCAAGACATTAGCTTTGATAAAGCTAGGAGGTTAGCTGCACATGTAATCCCAAGAGTTTCTCAGGACTGAAACAGGAGGGTCAAACTTGACATCCAGAAGTCTGTGGGCCCTGATGGGATGCACCCACAAGTGCTGAGGGGAGCTAGATGTCTATAGAGCAGATAAAGCTTTTGGCAGGGCTAGAAGCAGTAACTCATAGCATGTTGGACATCATTGCTAGGCTGCTCTCAATCATCCTTGAAAGGTCTTGGCAGTCAGGAGAGGTACTCTAGGACTGGGAGAAAGCATATGTCACTCCCATCACCAAAAAAGGCAGAAAGGGGAATGCAGGGAACTACAGGCCAGTCAGCCTCACTTCCATCCTTGGAATGGTGATGGAACAGCTTATCCTGGAAGCCACCTCTAAGCACTTGGAAGACAAGAAGGTGATTGTAAGTAGTCAGCACAGATTCACAAGAAGGAAATCATGCCTGAAACAACCTGATTACCTTCTACAATGGGAGAACTGGCTGACTAGATGAGGAGAGCTGTGGGTATTGTCTAACTGGAATTCAGCAAGGCTTTTGGCACTGTCTGTAATGATATCCTTATAGGCACACTCAGGATGTGTGGACTGGATGAGTGGACAGAGGTGGATTGTGAACTGACTGAATGGTAGATCCCAAGATAGAGGCATAGAGTGCCTCCCCAGGCAGCTCACCAATGACACAATGCTGGGAGAAGTGGCCAATACCCCAGAGTGTTGTGTAGCCCTTCAGAAAGACCTTGACAGACTGAAGAGATGGGCAGAGAAAAACCTTTTGAAGTTCAACAAAGGCAAGTGCAGAATTCTGCACCCAGGGAAGAATGACCCCATGCACTTGTAAAAGTTGGGGCCTGACCTGCTGGGAAGCAGCTCTGCAGAGAAGGACCTGGTAGTCCTGGAGGACAACAAGCTGTCCTTGAGCCAGCAATGTGCCCTGGCGGCCAAGAAGGCCAAGGGAATCCTGGGGTGCATAAGGAAGAGCACTGTTAGCAGGTCAAGGGAGGTGATCCTGCCTCTCTACTCACCTGTAAGTGGCCTCCTAGAGAGAGCACATCTGGAGTGCTGTGACCAGTTCTGGGCTACTCAGTACGAGAGAGACATGGAGCTCCTGGTGCAAGGGGCTGTAATGTTTAGGGACTGGAGCATCTCTCTTGGGAAAGACTGAGCTGGGCCTGTTTAGCCTGAAGAAGACTGAGAGGGGCCTCATCAATGTATGTATCTGAAGGGAGAGTGCCAAGAGGATGCAGCCAGGCTCTTCTTGGTGGTGCCAAGCAATAGGAGATGAGGGAACAGGCAGAAACTGAGACACAGAAAGTTCCTGTGAACCTGAACATGAGGAAGAACTTTGTTATAAGAGTGATGGAGCACTGGAACAGATTTTCCAGAGAGTTTTTAGAGTCTCCCTCACTGGAGATATACAGGAACCATCTGGACACATTCCTGTGCAATGTGCTGTAGACTGACCCTGCTTGAGGAGGGAGGTTGGACCAGATGACCCTCTGTGGTCCTTTCCAGCCTTTCCATTCTGTGATTCTGTGATCTTCAGGAGATTAATTACAAATAACTGCCAAAACACTCCTATCTATTATTGAAGCTGTATATATCCTAAGAAGATATTTTAAAAAGATAGGTATCTCTCATAGTAGTGAAATTTTCTACAGTAATTGAATCAAAGGACTTTATGGCACTAATTGAAAATGGGAGAGATCATAATTGTAGTATTAAACTAATGTATAATAATTCTTTTTTCTGTTTTACTACTCTTTCTAAATTGCTGGCTATGGTAATAATATCTTTATGAACGTATTCATGAAGTGTTAATGAAATTATGATTCCTATCTAGAGGGAGATAAATTACAAACTCGGAATGTTTTTGTTGTCTGTGAGGGATACTTGACACCCAACATTCTTGGTATATATGAGTAGATGGAAATTGGCGCTTAGCCACTTGATGTTATGTGACATGCTATCAAACTTGTTCAGGCTGTATGTAGCATAATTTCCACAGAATGTGGTGATACATTTTGGATTTATCTTTAAGGGCTTAGGGGTTGGTTGTATGTCCTGATTTATTTCAGTACACATTTTCAAGCCATTAGAAAGCTAAGTCTCTCAAATTTATCTCTGTGTGATCTGAGACACAACACTTCACCAGTCTAAGGATGGCTCTCAACAAACAAAGGCTCTTTATTTGAAAGAGTAACGTGACCAGTACATGTACTCTGGTTTCAAGAAACAACCCACTATGAGTAGTTGGTTTTGTTTTGCTTTTTTATTTTCTTTCCCAAGGTGTGGGGATCTAGATGATATTTAAGGCCCCTTCCAACCCAAACCTTTTTTCCATTCTATGATACTGCTATATGCTGTTTTGCACACACAATATATCGTAGGCTACTTGGTCTTCAAATAAACCAGATCATTTCTTCAAAGAATTTTCCCAACTCTTCCCTAACATCTGCAAAAGCTGTTAGTTTCCTAACTGTTCCTCCTACTCCCTAATGTCTGCAAACCAATCCTGAGATGAAAACTTTCTTTGGACTAAGAACTGTAGGATGTCTCTCCATTTGCAGTGTCGTATGGACTCATTTGACGATTCTATATGTGAAAATTTCAACATGTAGTATGCTTTATTCAGTGCATTGAGTGCTGTTGGAGTGGGCAAAATCTACATATACACCAGCCTAAACTTACACAGGCAATGAGTAATGGACAAAATAACTCAGAAAAGGAATATTTTCCTTAAGAAAAAAAGCCTCTTATAGTCTTGTCTTTCAAGAGAAAGTGTAAAAAAAACCCTTTAAAAATTAACATCAATGCTAAAAGAGAAATCTCTTTAGATACTAAGTGCAATGGAGACATAGGTGTTATGGCAGAGTATTGTTTTCCCCGAGTATCACCTCCTAACACTCAGCTGTGCTCTAGGTGCAAAGTATTTATTCTTCATGCTTGGGAAATATGTTATGAGTTACTGCTTCTAGCCCTGCCAAAAGGTTTTTCTGCTCTATAGAGGTCTAGCTCCCCTTTTCTAAAATTTGTCTAATTGTTCTGGAACAAAGCCAATTACATAAACCCAGTGTTTTCAATTTGGTACTTAGATTCACATTTTCTGTAGTTTTTTAAGCCTAATAAAGGCTTTGAGTGTCAAAAAGCTTTTATTTCCTCCAGTATCTCCTAATCTGCTGATACAAGGAAAAAAGATACTATCTCTGCAAGTGCTACTTCAGCTGTTCTTAACACACTCTTATTTCTTGTCCTTGTCTCACCTGGTCAGTAGTTGGAGGTTGTAAAGGTTTTTGAAGGTTGTAAAGACAGATGAGTTAGGGAGGGATTAATTTCATCTCCTCTTGATGCAGCCAGAGCTTCAGCATGTAGGTCAAAGTAGCCAGCTAGGCTCCCTCTGTGGAAGAGGGAAACGGGCATGAGCAAAGGAAAATAATGTCCTTTTATTACTTATTCTGTTGTAGGAAAACGTGAACAACATGGGGGAAAACCCCCAAAACTTTAACCCTGTCAGAATCCACCTAGTTTCTGTTCCACATTTTCCCTTCAAAAATGTCTAATTCTGCACCAGGGTTTATGGCCAGATCTCCAGAATACAGTCAGGACGTGATGGTTTTCCAAAACCCAAACAGCGGGGAGGCCCATTCCTTTCTAAGATATAGTTCAGATGAGCAAATTTAAGTATAGGGAAGAGGAGACTAGGAAACTAATTACTCTCAGGGATTTAGGATTAGAGTGCTGGTATTTGGTAATCAGAACAAAATGCCATTAAAATAGCAATTTTACTGTCTGAATTAGTTGCAGTTTTCATCTGACTTTTTAATACTCTGTTGCAGGGGGCTTTACAACCAATATGTTTGCATTATGTGGCTGACATACAATTTTCAATGAAAAATGCTGCACTTAACCCCCCATTATTAATCTTTTGAGACTTTTGTATTCTTTCTAAAAGTAAATTGCATTTGAATTTCTGTACTGGACTGTTTTAATTCATTTCTTCTTGGTCTGACTTCTAGATGTGGTAGTTGTCATTTTTTCTCTCTCTTAAAAAATAAATGAAGATAAATAACAAAAAAAAAAATCTAAACTTTTCATACTAATATTAAAATGAAGTTCAGTGAATTTTTACATGTCTTGTAATATATTATTGTGGTAGACATTTTTACTCCAGGGTATCTCCAGTTTCTAATGTCAAATAAATGAATTAAAGCTCTGTTTTAATAGATTTCAAAGAGAGACTTATTCACTCTTCCCTGCATATGGTGTTTTTACCTGGAGCCTCAAGAAGACATCTGAGGAGATTAAAATTTGGATAAATTAATTTTAAAAAGGAAAGACTATACTAAAATAAATGTGTTTAAGTTTACTAATGGTTGTTGAAATTTCTATACTGTTTATTAACATCTGATTGTGAATGCTGGTCTTTTAAGCTGTAAGTTGTTCTGAAAAAATAATTGCCCTTTCTTCTGGTTATTGTTGGAATGTACTTTCTTGTAATACAAAGCAAAAAGTAAAGATATGGTAGGTAACTACCACCATAAAAGGAGAGAAAGACAGGCAAGCACTTAATCAAACTAAAGTTGATGTACTTTTGGAAATGCTGCAAAGATTTGAGATATTTTAGTTATAAATTTTTCAGTTTCTAGGCTTGCTTTCTTACTAATGCAAGTTGACCCATAGAGTAGTAGTAAGGGGTCAGAGCAATTATAACTATTTTTAACAAGTGTTAGAAGCTTAGTAATAGAATAGATTATTCTATTACTAGTGTTAACATTTAGATTAAATGAACTAGAAAATGATCATGCTAGAAACAATGTCCATAGGCAATATGCCATGCAGCTCTTTAAAATTGTTCATCTTTTTGTGTTTGTTATTTATTCACATCCCTCAGGGAGGTCAGACAAGATGAACTGTCTTTGAGTCAGTGAATGCACTGGAAAGGGCAGTGACAGTTCTTCTCTGTTCAACCAAAGTAGGCTTCAATTTGTTCTAATTTCGCACCCTGCATAAAAGCATTTCAGGGTAACTGGGCAGTTGGCCATGGATTTGTTTGGGAATTGTCGATTCCACACTCAAAGACCTACAGCTAAAATTTTGGATAGGTATTCCTTGGCAGTTTGTCAGCAAAGTGACGATAACATTGTCCATTGAAACAACATCAAGGCCTGTGAAGCTACGGGTTAAAGGCCAAGCATTTTTTGGGCTGCACAACTTGTTGCTTTCATTACCTCTTTGAGAGCACGGGTTTTGTTAATCACATTAGTAAATTAGTATTGTCTCCCTCCCTTATTATTATAAAAATAATAATTGCAAATAGTTGTGTAGTGATAGGACATTAATAAACAATTAGAGAAATTATTTCATGGTGGATTGCAGAAGATGTATTAAAGATGACCTCTTGGCACTCAAGTCAAAAAAGTCAAATGGTCTCTTAAGTCCTTTGACGGAGCAGTGAAAGGTAACCAGACCTAAAGATCACTGAAGTCCAAAGGAAAAATACCTTTGTGTAATGGGCTGTGGATGACTGCTAAAGAGAGAAGCCTGGTAGTAATATGGCACTTGCTTATCTTTCTTGAAATGTTTTCCAAGTCAATTAGCAGAGCAACTTGTGCTGCCTGAGATTCCAGTGTCTTGTGATGTCATTTGTACTTTGTTTTCCTTTTCCATTTTGTTAACATTTGTGTAAAGCACAAAAATGAAAACATTTTACATTTTGGGTAAGCACTCAAATCTATTGTCACAGTTTTGATTAATTCCACTCAGTTATATAATGTGACCTGGAATTAGTAGCCAGGCTTTAGTTGGGCTATTAAATCACAGATTTTCGTATAGAACACTTACAAGTGTTACTTCTTTTCCAAATGATATGCAAGCTGGATGACTAATTAAGCTTGCTGATATTCCTGTGGCAATACTATGGATGAGAGAAAACTGCATATGTGCCAGGTTTCTGGTGTAGGTAATTATGGACCAAATGTTTATGTACACACACACAGTGTTGGCTCTCTGTGGCACGACCCACTGCTAGTGAGCAACATTAACACCTCATGCTGCTTATTTTCTCTTGGCATAGCACTACTCTGGTATCAGCATGTCTCGTGATATTTCAAAGGGAGAAAGGTTTGCCTGGTGTTGTTTCATTTATAACTTACCATTTATTATTATTATTACTACTACTACTACTATTATGATATTTCTTCATTTTCTCTTGGAACAGTGAACATTTTATTTTTATATACATCTAATTTTTATATACAAAGAGTTCAGAATCTGTTCTCCTTTCTCTTCTGAGGTTTATTCTCTTCTGAGGTTTATTCTCATTCTGTCTGTCATCTCAGACTGACTTCACTGTCAGCCTGCTGCAGGATAGTGAGGCTGCACTGTGGGGTTCCAGCAGATGTTAGCTGAAATCTTTGGGAAGTTGCAGCTCACTGAGGCTGCTGCATAGTTAGTCATGCTGCTATGGCCTGTAGGCTTTCTCTTCTGGATGGATGAGAGCCCTATGTGTGTTGCTGCAAGTGGGTACATGGACATCCCCTGCTACTTGGTGTCTGTTAGTGTGTGAGAGCTTACTCCACCAGAAGGTTTTGGTTGTACTGTCACCTGTCAGATTGGATGAATCTGTCAATGCCATTTGGGCATGACAGTTACTGGGGAAAGAAGAAAATAATAATATCTTTCCTTCTTTACTTTTTTAAAATTTATACTATCTTAGTAAACTTTATTTTATTCATTACCTTGAAACCATCTAAGCGAATTTAAGTAACATGTGGTGAAGCAGAAAACAATAAACCCAAACAATTTTCTTGGGTAATACAAGATGAGACCTTCACTCTTCAATTCAAATTTCAATATGTGTGAACAAGTTTGCCCCTGCGATCGTGCCCAGGTGGCCTGGGAATCTTTACCCAAGAGCTGCAGATTTTGGTGATCTTCAGAAAACATGATGAAAAATAGACTTTAAGTAAATATTAAATATTGCAGAACTTGGGTATAATCAGAATTTTTGCATTGCATAGCAATTCCAGGTTCCCTGAATGGACAGACTGATGGCTACTGTAGCTTTATTTTAGCATATGGGGGGTTTTTTTGGCTTTTTTAGGCTTTTTTGGCTTTTTTTAGAGAGGGTTTGCTTGTTTTGGTTTTAGTTTAAATCAATTGACTACAATAGAAAGGACTGCGGGTTCTTCATTATATATTTTTAGGCAGACACAGTTAATTTTGTTTCTTGCCCAATTCGATGTTTTCATTTTCTCTTAGTATCGTTGAAGGTCATTAATAAATGGCCATATTCAAACCTGAAGTAAGTGTAACAAGGGGTAGCTGGTGCCTATTCTCCCACTGAAATCACTTAAGCCTTTCCTCTTTCTTATTTTCTTTTCTCTCAGCCCACTGGGCTTTGGTATTAATTATTACTTGACTGAGTGACAGTAGGAGATAATCACATGAAGAGACTATTTGAGCTTTCTCTGCCATGAACATTGTAGCTTTGAGCTACATAATTTGAAGTTTTTTCAGTGCCAGAAAATAGAAAGTACATATATTTATAATTATGCTGGTAGTAAACAAGGATATGTCGGTATAGAGAAGTACTGCTGTAACTTCTGTTAGGAGGCTTAGCAGATAGAGCCTCGGACAGATTTTGAGAATGCAGAAATACTAATGAAATCTTAATTAGGTGTGGAGTTGGCTGTTACTCCAGTAAACACACAAAGCCATATTTCTATTCTGTGGTGTAGCTCTGAGGATAACATATGGCCTCCGAGCTTTTAAGATTATTTTTTTTCTGGAAACATTTATGCATCATTAATACTTAGCCCTTCTGGTAGGCAATAAAACAGCATTTACAAGCATTCCCTTTTCTTTCTGTCTCAGTACGAAGCATGCTTTTTGTTGAGGTGGGATGAAAATCAAGCTAGAGGTATTTAGAACATCTGTTTCAAATACTGGATATCCAGTCTATTATGCATTTTTCCTGATATAAAGTGTCACTTTCATTTAGGGGTTTTTATGATATTCTGATATGCAGTAAATGTATGAGTTTGCAAATTACCTAGACTTTTTGCAGTGGTCTTGATGTGCAAATATGATTCCTAATATTAAATATAAATTTGCATTTTGAAATTCTGATATGTCTGAACACGTGTGTATCTGTACCTGTAGAAAAAGATACTTTATAGATGTGTGCAAGTAAAGTACTAATATCTGAATGCATGTAATTTTATACCTTGCACTTGCAAGTAGTATGCTTTAGAAGAAGTATTATTCCTTGGAAACCCTTTGCTTCCACAGATAATTAAGGGTGAAAAAGCTGTTTTCTAAATTTTTTTTTTTTTTTTTTTGTCTAAACAAGGCCTTCTTTAATATTTGATTTCATGACTGCAGAAACTGTGGAAGGCCTTGCATTTGTTCTCAGACATTCTCTTGTGTTTGAGAGCCTCATTTGCTAGGCATATCTTCATTCTGGGGACGGAGTGTTTGTGGGGGATAGGTGAGATCCTTGGTGAGGCTCTTCAGGGCAGTTGCTGCCTATGCAGGTGCACTTGGAGCCCTGGCAGTCACACCAGTAAGAGCAGACAGTAGATAACATCAGTCTGCAACCTTTCATTCAGCCAGGAGTTCAGTTAGATCTCTCTCTTCTATCCAGGTATTAATTTCCTTGTTAAACTATATTGAAATAAAGCAAATGTTTGTTTTGATAATTTGATATTTCAGTTCACTTGGTGTAGCTGACATTTGATGAAGGTGAGCAATCTAGATATAAGCTATGTGGCAAAATTTGGTTGTGCAGCATATTGTTCATTCAAACTCTTGTAGCAGCTTACCTTTTTGTATTTTTCTTTTTTTCTAGGCTTTTAATTAAATAGGCAAAATGAGAATAAAGACTGGCATTAATGATGTTCCCCATTTTGATATTGAGTCCTATTTTGTGTTCCCCATTAATTTTCAGTTTTTGAGTTGTTGAAAGTTTTTTTTTTTGACAATACCCGAGTACCTAAATACTAACAGGAGTAAACTCTGAACTTCTGGGAGAAAACAGTAGGGATTTCTGGCATATTTGAAATTCTGGAAACAGTTTGGGAGTGTTAGAATAAGCACTGAGTATTTCTGCAGAAATGATGGACAATTAAAGGTGCTGACATTTACACTGTTATCTTTAGGTACGGGACTTTATAAGATACTGAAACAACTGAAGCAATTCTTTCCATGTTGCAGGTTGTCCCGAGTCTATGTTGCCCTGTGTCTTGCTGGTTTTACTTCCATGCATGGGGGTTAGAAACCGAGCTCTGTCTTTCTTGGAAGTAAATAAATAAACAAAAAGGCAGCAGAGCCTTGAGGACTGGGTAGCCGAGCAAAATACAGGTCTCAAGGAGCGACATGAGAATCGCACACACAGAAGCACACAGAGAATGATTATGGGGATGACACCTGCTTGTGTTTCTCCAAGTGAAGTGAATTTCAGAAGGCAGGTTTTGCAAAGAGTTAATGATGGTTTAATCATGGTTTAAGCAATGGTAATGATGGTTTGGTGTTTTCTTTTTTTTTTTCTTTCTTTTTTTCCCTTTGTGTCACCTGCACCACTCCATTAAATGTTTAGGAAGATGATTTGAGGTTGTGTGGCCCATCAGAAATGTACTCTGGGCCTTGTAGGGATGTAAGTTCCAGCAGGTATCCAGTCTGGCTGTAACTGCTGTAACTTTAACCATTATACTTATTAAACTCTGGAGAAAAATGGGGCAGTAGGAGGATGCATCTTCTCTCCACAGGTGTGTCATCCTAACCATTGGCAAGGAGGCAGTGGGGGTAAAATTGTACCTTATTTAAGAAAGGTACCAGGCAGAAGCTCCACAAAGTTCCAGTTGCTGTCTGGAGGCATGCTGATTGTCTTCTAATCTCCTACTGAAATGTTCCTACAGTAGCTTAAAATAAAATAAACCAAGAAAGACTGAAATGTGTAGTAGTAATTGTTTGGACTCCAAAAAAATGGGAGAGTACAGCAAAAGCCTGCTTTTTATGGCCCAGTTGGATACCAAGGCTTTACTCTTACAAGTCTGTCTGGTCTTTCAGTTTGGTCAGAGAGTTAAGGTACTTGCACAGCTGTGAAATAATTTTGAAGTGTATATATTTAAAGTCTACTCTAAGTAGTAGCCTCCTGAGGTGAGAATTTTATTTTCTTGAGAGACGCAATGGGATGCCAGTCATCCAGTGCTCCTTGAGCATCCTTTATCTCAGCACAGTGGAGGCTGTATAATACACTGAAGTCTGTTCCACAGCAAAAAAGACACAGTTTTGAATGAGAACCACATTTGGGCTACTTTACACAGCAGGGGCAGCTGTTTTAAGGATGCTGAAGTTCACTGTTTTTAACAGAACATTTGAAAGGCACTGCATCAAAGCCAGGCCAGGTACATTAGGTGTTTGGGGAAGTATCAGTAAGTGCCTAACCTGCTGTGGACTCTCTTAGCGAGTGCATCGCATTTTCTGCTCTGCAGCACTAAGTGTGGGTGTGCTTGTGTTTTATGAATGCACATACTGAAATTCTATTTGACTGCTGTGTAACAGCACAAGATAGTAGAGAAATCTTGCATTTGCTGCTTCCTGTGAACTGTTTTAATGTGTTCAGTCAGTTTGAGTTGCAGTTTCTCACCAGCTGTTCCAGTTTGCTTCAGAAATGTTACGTGCAGCACTCCCACAGCCTTTTTCTTTAGGAATGAAACTATTCCAGGCAAATTTCAGAAGGCAAAGATGAAGAAGCTGCTACAGCTTTTTTAAATGCCGTAACAGAGTTTGAAGAATTCTGAAATTGTATCTCTGTGTAACGGTACCTTTTCTATGAAAAATGCATTAATTATATGTCTACATTCTTGTTCTTCACTAGTGGACAGTGAGTCATTTATCCTGTCCTAGTAGTAAAGACTTTTGTATTTTGGTACTCAAAACTGTGATTTATTTTCCTTTAGTCACTGCTCAGGTGGTGTGTAGTTCACAATAGATTTTGGTATCACATATGTGATACAAGTAAATAGACATAATTTGGATGGTACTGCATCCTTTTTTTTTTTTTTTATTCTCTCCTTTTTTTTTTTTTCCCCCTTTGGTTTTCAAAAGCAGAATGTAATAATTTGGTGCCTAGAAAAACACCAAAGGGATATGTGGATGTTTGCGGTTCTGATAATTTAACAGTGATTTGGACTGAAATTGTTCATCTTCTTCATGTATAAAATTGTGCATGAAGCACCATTCCCAACCCTGTATATTATATCACTTGCAAGTCAATATGTTTGTGTTCAATTATTCATGTTATTGTCACAGCTGAATACAAATATGGTGATTTTTGTTATGGTAATAGGTGAACACTTCCTAGTATTCCTTCTTGTTTTTGTTGTTTTTATTCAAGATGGAAAGGATTGTGGCACCCAATTTAATAGAGTCTACTTGAAATATATTTTATGAAGATTCTCGCAGCAATGCTTCGAGCCATTCAGAAACAAATGCACTTCTGACAGCACAGGAAAATTGACGAGTGATCACATTTTAATGGGTGCAGGATTTCCTAGCATAAGGAGAAAAGAAAGAAAAGAGGAAAAAACAGAGAAGAAAATGTTGTAATGGCCCAGATTTTAATACTGATGGTAACTAAAGGCAAATTTGAGGACTAACATTTGTTTTCTTTGGTAATTCAGCTCATTAAGTGGGACTGAAATGGAATCTTTTGGGTCTCTTGGGCAGGCAAGATACAGCAATTGAGCAATGGCTAATGTGTTTTATCCAATAGCTGATGCAGAGGATGATAAAGGTGGTTGAAATATATTTGCTGGCTGTAGGCAGAGAGGAATTAAGATTTTTAATTCTCATCTGAGAAAGAATTTATAACATGGTTAAAATTAACTACAATTTTCTTTGCAAAAACTAATGATAAGCAGGAAAGTAATAAGCATGCTTATTTGGAAACATTTAAGAAATAAAAGCCAAATTCTTTGTTTATAGTTATCATAACATTAATAGAATGAAAATACTGCAGGGATAAAAAGATTTAATGTAGACAGATACTGATTACTCAAGTTTAAATTAAAAAACCCCAACAAAACAAAACTCAGACTCAAAACAATTAAGCATTGCCAACCTAGCCCTGCATTGGGATCAGTCTGGGTAGAATATATTTAAAGTTCGTTATTGATAACTCTAACTTGGAAACTAGCTTGAAGCAAGTCCCAGTGACTATGATGGCTCTCTAATTACTAAGGCACAGCTGATCAGCTGAAAGCTGTCCTCTTGCTGAGTTCTGTCAAAAAATTGTCGTGACACCAACAGATACTTTTTCCCTCTCCTCTTTCCTTTCCTCATATTTTAAGCTACCTTATGAACTGCCTTCCATCATCTGTGGAACAAACTCAGTTTTTGTACAACATCATGAGTTACTTGTTTGTGCCAATATCAGTAAAGCAGTCAGCAGCTGTTGGAATAGATTTTTGTAGTGGTAGGGCATCTTGCAGAAGAGGATATTAGCTAGCTGGAGGATCACTGAGGGAAGAGTCTTTATAGAACACAAATGTATCAGGCCTGCTTTGTTAATACAGCATGTATTTTCAAAGATTTATTGTATAATTACCTTGATTTGATGAGGAAAAACTGTCTCAAACTAATCAAAGAGCCACAGTTCATTGGTTTTAATAATCATTATTTGCCCCCTTCTGAATTGCAGGTGCTTGGTTTGAGTGTAGGGATGGTGGTGCTTATCTTCATGAGCTTTGATTAATATCTAATTCTTTGCATCATGGAAGGAGCTAATCAGATATTCAATTTGCTAATCAGCTTCTCAATTTGATTAGTAATATACTAATCACTTAAGAAAATCAAATGTGACATATGTTTACGGTTTTTGACTTAAGGTTACAACCATCTTTGAGGTGGGGAGGTAGGAGGATCTACTTAATACTACCAGTTTGATGCAGGGTTAAGTATGAGGCAGCTGCATCCTCTCCAGGAGTACCAGGGCGGGAACAAAGCTCAGAAGCAGATGCTGCAGTACTTGCTGTAAGGGGCTGCACTTGAACTGGTGTCCCTGGTGCCTGCTGCTTTACCTAGTCAAGAGTGAAAGTGAGAAAGCAATGTCCTGACTCCTCAGCTGATTAGTTCTGTTTTCAGTCTTGGAATAGCAGTGGGATTTCCCTTTTGTAGGATTTTTTTTTTTTTTTTTTTTTTTTGACATATCCTGACAGTGGAGAAACCCTATTTTTAGTATTTAGTGTTGTTTCAGGATAAGTGTCTCTGAGAGTACGCTGACATGTGCAACATGGTCACCAGTGGTGTGGGGCTTTTTCTTTGCACCGTTGATAGGCACTGCTACTTGGAGCAGTGAAACTGTTTCTCTTGTCTTCACAGGAGAAGCCTTTTTTAGCCATTTTGTGTTTCCTTTTCCTTTTGATTGTAAAATTCTCTCTCCTAATGAAGTAGCAAAAACTTGCTTCCTTTGTTGTAGTTTTATCTTTATGTTTATCTTTTTCCTGGTGAGAAGTGGACAGTGCTTTGCCACTGCTTTTGTTGTACTTACGTTGTTTCATTTATGTTTGCTTATATACTATGTTCAAGCTGCATTGCTGAGCCTGGACTGTATTAAAAAGAGGAAACAGTTCTTTTAGACTTATTAGAACTTATATTTATTTGCTTATCTGAAGGTTTATTAATTAATAATGCTTTCTCTGTGTAACAAACCTGTAGGGGTATCTCTGCTCTGTGATCAAATCCATTTAGGTAAATAAACTAAGGAGTAAGGTATGCTTGCTATGTGCTTCCCATTTACAATGTTGTATGGATTAGTTAATGGAACCAAAGTCAGATGAAGCATCCTCTGAGGACATTAAGAGACCAAACAGTCCTTTTGTCAGGGAACTTGTTAAGATAGAGAATTCAATGGACTTTATTACATTAATTGGTGTTTGGTTCACATTTAAAAGCATAAAGTACCATTTTAATTATTGTTTAACCAATATTTAATTTCCACTTAAAAAATGTTGTGCCTTCAGCTCTTAGATGGCTCCATCTCTTCACTTGTCTGTTGCCTGACAATATTTGAAATGAAATGGTAACTGGCTGAATATTGGTCCAAATAAAAATAAAGTATTTGTAGTTGGAGTCTGAAGGCATATTTGGGATGGTAGTGATATCTAAACGTGAATGTGTTCCCTTTGCTTATCTAATGAGTAGGAAAGTGGATGTCTCCCCATCTGCTTCAAGTAGGTTTAATATCAGTTGTAGCAAAACGTGCTTAGAATCTGTATTTGACTAAAAACCAACACATGCTGACCATGTATTTGTCAAAAGAATAAAAAATCCTGGGAGCTGAATGATAAATACTGTGATTATTGCTTTTTGTGTGTTACCTTCTAAAAGCAAGTATGAGTTTTGGCCTGTGGAAGATGGAAAACCATAATTTTAAAAGGTAGGAACTTCAGTTCTGAAGTAGTGGTAGCCTTCACTTGCCTCTCCCTGAGGTAGTTCAGGTTTAAATATTATACTGCTTGCACGCCTTCTCTAGGGAGTGAACATGCACAATACAAGGACACATTTCAATATTTGATGGTATTGTACAGCCCTAATTTTTTCCCCACTTTTTGGTAGTATGTGTCTAGATAGAAGGGTGAGCATAAGTTTAACCTTGAACTCAGATTCAAAAAGTCTGGGAGTATTTGTACTGTCTTCTTTACTTTAGAGTCAGGTTCCTAAGTTGAATAGGACAGAGACAGAAAGGCATAACAAAGCTATTAATAAAATTTCAGAAGGAAACTGATCTTGTTCTTCTTTCTGACTGAGGAAGCCTTTGCTAAAGATGGTGTTCAAATTTGTGAACTTTGATTACTTTTTGCCTCAGTGTCCATAAAGGATTACATTCTTATGTTAGAGCAAAGTTTGGATGCTTTGGTTTTATGACAGTGTTAGGCCAAAGGGCTTTTGGGTTCAGTCTGTGTCAAGATAAACCTTGGTAACAAGGAGAGAGTGGAGAGAATGAGTGGTGCTAAGCCAAGGCTGAGCTGGGGCAGGCTGAGCACTCTTTTGCTTGCAGAAAAAGTATATTGCCAAGCACTGAAACAAATCCCCCTTTGCTATGAATCCATATGAGGATATTTCTGTAGGAGTATTTGTTTGACTTCATGAATATTTAGTTTGCAATGTGTTTTGAATGCATTGTTGCAATATTTCCATCATAAATACGGCCTTTAAAAAGGACACAAAAAAGAGGATGGCATTGGTTAAGACAGAGGCAGGGGAGTGTGTGTCTTTATATATGCTCAATTAAGCCTTAGAAACTAGTAATTTATGGCCACATTGTGACATTATGCTCACAGATGGAGTAGGATATTGTGGAAAGATTCTGCCCAAACGGCTGAGGCTGCAAGCACTTGTCCCCTGGAAGGAAAGACAGAGAGGATATTCCCAGTGTGATTCAGTAGTGCTGCAAATGTGGCAAGTCCTAGACCTTGTCACTGACCATGAAAAACAATCAGCCCTCCTATTTCTTCAGCCTATTCTGCCTGTCAGTGGGAGTGTACAGTGCTGATGCTTCTGGGATCTTTCCAAAGAGCAGAACAGCTGGGATTCAGACTTGTGCAGTGTCTTGTTACTCTCTTTCATTGGCATTTCTCAGAAAAAAAAAAAAAAAAAGGAATTAAAACCCCCACAACCCCCACAACCCTTAACACCAGATCTGGGCATGTGTCACATGGCTCTTTGGCAAACACTCAAAAGTGTATTCTGCTTTCTGGCATTTCCCTTGCAGTAAGTATGTGCAGTTGCCTACTGGTGCTGAAATGGTATGTGATAATGAATTTTCCCATAGAGATGGGAATGTCATAGCAACCTTCTTAATAAAAGGATAGCTTTTAATAATACTAATATACGCCTGGTAATCTAGACTAGGAAGGATATTTTCTATGGTGTCATGCTCAAAGAAATGTGAGACACTCACTAGGTTGTAAATAAATCTGCCTGCTCCTTCTAAAGAGCCAGAGACTGCGATAATGGCATTCAAAATGATGCTGACATCAGCCCAGTAGTTCTTGCCACGAGTGAAAGAGCAAATAGTTGCCATTTAATTCTAATGCACCGAGATAGCCTGGAGCTAAATAATACATTTTTGTTAGTAATTATTTAGCACAATCCCAAGCTGCAAAATAAATTTGCATACGACTGTCCCTTGAGGATTATCTTGTTTAGAGGGTATATGGGAGCACAGGAAGGCAAATGACTCCAAGTTGATGGTTTGTTTGCATTATTTCAACTGTTAAAATTATCAGAAGCCTTTAAATAAAACTGAAATCTAAATAAGTTACTGTTTTTAAACATTAAGGACTCCTGCATGCAATATTTAACAATATTCCATCAAAGATATTACCTTTTTATGTGAAAAGGAATGTATGAATACAAAAACACTTTCCTGGGTCCTTAGGTATGGAACCCCTGTGGTTGTTTTTATTAATGTTCAAATAATTGAGCACATACAGTAAAGGCCATGTGAAATTCCTCTTCCTCTCATTCAGTAAATGGAAAAAAATCAATTTATTACTTACAAATCTTTGTGGATCAATTTTGACATAGCTTTAGAATGCAGCAATGGTTGTGTTGATTCTGAGATTAGCTCAGTTGGTTAGAGCATAGCACTAATAACAGCAATTTTGTGGGTTTGATCCCTGTCCAGGCCATTTACTTAGCAGTTGGACTCAATGATCCTTGTGATCCCTTCCAACTCAGAATGTTCTGTGATTCTGTTTTGAACTCAGTGTAAAATGCAGCAAAGGTTTGTTCATAGGCAGTGATGTGAGTTTGTCTTTGGGCTTAGCTGTGATCACTGAAACTCTGTGCCTCTGAATGAGCTGGATATGACCAGTGGGGCTCCTAAGGGCTGTGAGAAATCCAACTCTATTGGAATATCCTCCCTCCTCATCTGTCCCTTGCTGGGCTATTGAGAGTGCTCCCCCCACCTTACTGTCCAATGGAAACATGCTGGAGAGCAGTATGCAGTGCGGCTCTGGCTAATCCTGAAAATGACTGTACTTGATGAGTAAAGAATAACATTTATCCTCAACAAACTCCCTCACTGGAAAGTGCTGTTCCAAATTTACACTGTATTGCTCTTTCTTATCTTATTTTTACATCTCTGTGGTTTGATTGCTCCAAGGCAGTGCTGGTTGCACACGAATTGCAGAGCTTCTCCTGTTATCCAGGCATCACAGTCCTGCATTGCCAAACATGGATGCCACAGTATGTATTTAACAGGATAGTAAAAGGTCACATTTTTGGGGCACCCTTCTCAGATGTGGGAAATTCTCCTGGCTAACAAGCGTCTCTCATATGAGGAAAGGCTAGGAGAACTGGGGCCGTTCAGCCTGAAGAAGAGAAAGCTCAGGCATACCTTGCCAATGTGTATAAATACTCAGAGTATGTAAAGGTGAAGCCAGGCTCTTTTCAGATGTGCCCAGTGACAGGGTGAGAGGCAGTGGGCACAAACTGATACACAGAAGGTTCTGTGTCTGGATATCAGGAAACACTTCTTCACTGTGAAGGTGATGGAGCATCAGAAGAGGTTGCCCAGGGAGGTTGTGGATTCTCCACCTTCGGATATATTCAAAAGTCATCTCAACAGGGTCCTGGGCAACTGGCTGTATGTGGCCCTGCTTGAGAGGGAATTTGAGCTAGATGACCTCCAGAGATCCGTTCCAACCTTAGCCCTTCTGAGCTTCTGTAAAATCCTTGATCTGGTGTGTTATGGTTTTTGCTTTATAGTAATTTTCATTTGTATGGGACTTTCAGACAAAAAAGAGAAAGAAGAGGAAAAGAAGCATTAAAACAAACCCAGCAGGCCTTGTTTAAACAGATGGACTGCTAAAGAAGGGAAACACAGTCCTTTGGGTTAGCTGGTGCAGTAGATGTTAGTCCTCTGAGGGTGGTGAAGAAGTTAAATCTGGGGATGCTGAATAAGCTCATGTCCTAGTTTTTTGGATCTAGGAATACCCAATATCTAGGAAGAGTGGTTGCTCGGTGGTATTGGAGAGGCTGTGCAGGGACCTTGTACTGGGAATACCCACGGCCTGATCACAGCTGAGAGCTGCTCCGGTCACTTGCAGCCCTTCCTCAGCACATAGAGCACATGACTCTAGGTAAATGGGGGGACTAATTATGCTTTTAAAAATAAGAAACAGAGTTTAAAAAAAAAAGGCTGAGATGGTTCATTAGTGAAGAAAGATGAATGTGGAAAAATCTGTCTCTCTCCTTCTGATACTTCAGGTTTCTGTGATTGCAGGTTAGGGTAGAAGCAGCAGGATGCTGTGTGCTCAGATAGTCCCTCTCAAACTAATAGGTAGGTAGGTATTATTGGCTATTATTAGGTAATAGGGAGGGTCTATTATTGATTTGTAAAGTGCATCTTGACAGAGCTGCTTGAAAGTCTGGGAGTTTATTACCCACCCCTGTCTAAAGCTGCAGGAGTTTGTGCCTGAAGCTGCTGCCAGTGATAATTTCTCTCCAAATCAAGTGTCTTATATTTAAACTGGAATCAGACTGATAGTGGCTCTTCTGAGATGAATTAACACAACATTTATAGAAGTGTTATGTAGGCTATGCTGTGCCTACTCAGGGTGTAGGTCCCACCATCTCCTTCCTCACCTGCAGCATGACTGCCTGTTGCAGCTCAGTTCTTGAATCTGAAGCAAGGCCTATGTTTTGCAGGCTGCTTAGTTCTAGTGTATATATATAGAACTTCTTTTAAAGACACCTTTTTTGTTCTTGAGTGCCTTAATATGCAACCTTGGTTGCTGCATTTTCCATTGGGAGAGGTGATGAGGATGCTTTTTTCTTGCTGAGGCAATCTAATGTAAAACAGATGAGAAGAATGGTAGCAACTACAAACACTTCCTTTGATAAGCATTATTTTTATTGGTGATAGTTAAAATTTACATGTGGAATAATGTTTCTGTGATTTATGTGTTAAGACTTTTAAAGCTGAGTTTCATTAATAGGAAATTTTATATCTGGGAGAAGAGCTTTTAATATGCATTTGCTAATTTCTAATGAACTTAACTGTGGCATTCAAATATATTTTGTTTACAGTGACAAGTGAGCGCAAATCAGGTTGTAAAGGTTGCCAATCTGAATGTTTTGGTTTTCAGTATTAACTCGGAGTGGCTCATTCTGAGGGAAGGACATGTAAGGGAGATTTTAGAATTTTAATCTAGACCTGAATTGTGATTCACAGTAATTAGATTATTAACCTTTGCTATAAAAATATGTACGATTGCATTCAGCTGTGCTCATTCTGAAGATGGCCCACTAGCAAGCAGACTGACCTCAGAAAACTCCTGGGGGGTTCAGAGAAGAGATGGCATTTTATTGTAGCACAGAGGAAAGTGGAAGCACAGTACAGTTCAGACACCTGTATCATTATGACAATGGAAGGTTTCTTTTAATTGGCTAGCCTGGGATTGAAGTGCTTTTCAAGAGAGTCACATTTGGGAAACAAGGAAGCTAGATTGCCCTCAGATTGTTGCACTCAGATCTTGACCCTCAGCATAGAGTGAAGACTTGAAGTTGTACTCCACTTAATGAGGACAAGGCAGGCACGTGGGAGAACTTGAGGTCTGAAATCCTAGACAACTTAATCTTCCCAAAGAATAAGGACAAGAAAAAATTCACTCAGGTTTGGTCCTCTGTAGTGAGGCTGCATCTTATCACTGACTTGAAAGTGTTGACTTGCAAATGTTGTGCAATCACAGGACTGAAATAATTTGGCCTCATGTTTAGCAAAAGCCAGGAAGATCTGAAAGTGGTTGTTCTTTATGATGGATAAATTATACATTGATAAATATTTTCTTGCACAAAATACTTGGGATTTATTATTTAGATATTTTGTGTTCTTGAGTTGTAACTGTTTAACACCAGTGTTTTTTCTGAGATAAGCTATAATTCATGGACTAATAAACTTTTTTTAAATGGCATGTTACTGGGTTGTCATCTTCTTAAGTACATTATTGAGAAGTATGTTGTTACTAATCAATTACATGCCTTTGTGCATGCTAATAGTGACCTCATAATTAGAGCAAAGTGCATTAAGTTTCAACATGTACTGAATAGTGCTGTAGCATTAATGTTGACTTGCACCAAAGGTGTTAAACCTCTCTAAGAAGTGGGAAAAAAAATTACTGAGATTTTGAGCAACATCCAGTAACCTGAGAAACCAGATTCTGAAAATAGATCTAAGTGACAAATCCAATTATGAATTTTACCCATGATATTCTGTCAAAAGTCAAGGAGCTATCACAAAAAAAAAGACTTTTCTTAGTGGCCTTCTTTCAAACATTTCCTTTCAGCAGCTTTGGTGAGTTCTCTGTGTCTAGGCTGTGGTAGAAACCAACTGTATGGAAGCACTCAGTGGCCAACTCCTTCCTCTAGAGGTACAGAAAGATGGCATCATTTATCACAGGCTGTACCATGGGCCATGGTTATATTGCACAAAGTGGTGATCCGTTGCCTTCTCTGGCTGAAGAGTATAATTTCTCAAGTGCCTCTGCATGGCATACTGCACAGGGCTACAATCATCAAGCTGTATGCAGTTGGATTTATTAAGCTCTGGCTTGACTGCTAGGAAAAAATTGAAGCACTGGAGTTGAGTTAAATGGCAAAAAGGAGATGTTACTGCAAATATTATAAATGACCTTGTTTATCTTATAGATGCTGCCAAATAGTAGAAACATGTGGAAATAGAAATGTGAGTGTTAATGCCTTTTGCATGCTTCTGCTAGTCTGCATTTCTCTGCTGCTGTTACTTGAAGGCTGGTGCTAAAAGATGAGGGGAACAAAATTATTTCTTAGGCTAATTTTCAAAAAAACTGTTTTAGAATAGTGCCACTGGAATCAAACAGCATTCTTAAACTGCATGACAAATCTCTCAACCCACCACATGAAGATGAACTCTTCAAGCTTCGAGTTCCAGAGTTTGGTTTCAGGTGATGTCAGAGTAATTAGGGATATCTATATGAATTTGTATCACTGATAAATTCAGCAGGTAAATTTACAACGTATTTCCAAGTAACTACATTGGAAAATTCTGTTACCTCAGATATTTATCTGCTCTCTTTTCTTGCTGTGCCTATCTGAAAATAAAATCATGGTTGCATGGCAGATTTACTGTTGTTTACTTAGTTCTAAATGGAGAAAAACAGTGCGTAGGCCTGCTACAGTGCTTTCTCCCTGTGGAATGTTGTTTTCTGGCCATGCAGCTTGATCATGCTGAGGGATTCAGAGGTGTCCGGGGCAGCCCAAAAGATGGTCTTGACAATGTGCAAAACTCCTATCTTAGATGGGCTCTTTCAGCCTGTGTCAGATTGGGCTCTTTCAGCCTGTGTCAGACTGGGTGGTTCCCTCTTCCAATTGAGATAAGAACTTGGAAATACAAGAACAGACCTGTTCAGTTATGTCCAAGTGGGGTGACTGAATGGCTCTTCTGTCTTCCTGGGCTGCAGTGTGTCCTCTGGAAAGCCATATCAACCTGTGGAGAGGCTGAGGAAGCTGGGTGCTGTTTGCATTGAACTGCCCCCACTTCCATCCAGCTCCTATGAACCCCCTTGGATCTGCCTGCAGCCTATTGCTGGCTGTGCTCCACTGTGGCAACTTGGTGCAGGAGGATAATTTAAGAAGTCTGACGAAAACTGGAGACTGAAGATGAGAAGTGACAGATGATGCATACCAAAGTACCCTCTCCAGTTGCTTGGGAATGGAAGAGTTTTGACCAAATAATGTGTTAGCTCTTGTCTGTTCAAGGTCACCTTGAAAAACAAAGGCTGGGAGTGTTCTTGAACTATGGTTTGCAGCAGGGTTATTGTGGTAAAGATTTACTCCCTTTCAATATTTCAGCTGTTTCCTACTCCAACACCATCTCTGGGCACCTGAGATTTCAGTTAGTTTTAAATACATTTCATCAAGATGCCTTTGGGATGCTTCCTGAGATTTCTTGGTAATTTCATTGAATAACTGCCTTTAGTTATCCCCAAATTTCATTTTGATTGATGTTATTAAATGGGCTTTGACTTTCCTGATATTTGAGTAGGAAAAGCTTTTCCTGGCATTTGCAAATGTTCAGGGTTTGTTTGGGTTTCTTTTTTTTGTTGTTTGGTTTTTTCCCTTCTGTAATTAAGTTTTATGACAACACTTGCAATTGTTTCTGTGCTATATATGTGTGCCTAGACCTGCTATCACTGTTTCCCTTTTCATCTCCATTATGTTCTTTTCTGTACTTAAAATTCTCAATTTAGCTGTTTTAAGAGACTTTGGCAAAACGGAGTCATTTCTGTAGGTGTATAGATTAACATAATTAGATCTCTGCATCATGGCTAACCTGTAGTGTTGATCACAAACAGCACTTCATAAATTTTGCCTTCCATTCTGATTTTGGGCTTTTAAATGTCAGATTATTAGTTGAAAAAGTTAAAAAAAAAAAGGCAAATTTTATGTGCCTGATGATGAACCTGATGTTTTTGAACTCTGTGTTCTCAGCAAATCCCAAATTTAGTGAGCAGCCATGGTGAAAGTGACAAATCATTGCTAATTAAGTTATCATGCTTTTGGCAAGCTGATTATGTGGGCTGTTTTAATGGCTATTTGAGGGTAGATATGTATTTTATTTCCCTGGCAAAATTTTGCAGGTAATAATAAAGCCTGAAATGCCTTGATTTTTAACCCAGAAAATTAACTTATGTAAAAAAAGATGAAATGAAGGTAAGTAAATACAAGTTAATTTAAAAAAAAAATCTATAAAGAAAAAAAAGAGTGGCAGGGTATAATACAAAAGAAACTGGAGAACAGTAGGTAAGAGTGGTGGAGAAAAACAGTGATTTCTTTTTCCCCTCAGTGCTAGATGGAGTATCCTTATGCATCACAGTAGGAAGGGAAATGCATGTAGGGAAAAAAAGGCATCTGACTACAGTAAGAACTGATTCTGGGAAAATGAAGAGATGCTAAGGACTATGTCATAGCTGCAGTTAGTGTGAAGATAAGAATTGTAGGCTACATCTTTTGTAATAAAATAAGACAAAGCAAAATTTTTTTTTTGGTTTTTTTTTTTGTAATGTGTTTGGGGAAATATCCATTAATTAGTGTTCAATGTTATGGAACAGAATTAAGGGGAAAACAATGGCAAGCTTTCTGAAACTTCAATTTGTAGTTAGAATTTCAGCCAACGGACACTTATTTGAAACAACAGGTATGTCTTTTTTCATTTTAGTAGTTAATCTGTGAAGAAAAATACCCTCACAGTAAAAAGGGATGTATGGGGAGAACTATAATTCTAATTTTTACTACCTTCTGGCTCTTGGCTCATTCTGGAGCGTAAGGAGACTAAGATTCAAGTTTACATCCCAGCAAAATGTGCTTAGCCATATAGATACTCTTGTGGTTGCTTGTCTTGAAAATTATCTGCTCAATTTTTATTATTATTACTATTTTTCCTATCTTATTGTAAAATTCCATACCTGCCTGTGTTTTGTAAACCCAGCCTTGCAAATGTCCGTACAGGACTTTTGAGGTGTCCCAGGTTTTCAGAAGAGAAACAGCTTTTATTTAGTTGTGGCTTTACATTTTGTTTTTTGGCTGTTCCGATTTTATTCTTGTAGAATAGAAGTTCCGAAAGAGAGATCCACTTAAAAGCCTTGGCCAGTGTAAATAAGCAGTGGTAACTTTTGACAGCAATTCCAGAATTTTCTTATCTCTCTCTGTATATGTTGTACCTAAAATATCTTCTGAAATTATTTAAGTACTTCTTAAATTTATAAATATGATAAATGCTTAAGAAGTGTATACCTAAAATTCAAGGTAAACTCTTAATTATTAACATTCTATCAAATAGTAGAGAAATGTTTTTGAAATGAATCAGATGGTTGCTATTTAAGCCTTTTCATCTTGAGACATGCATTTTGTTTGGGCAGCTAACAGAATGATATGTCTTACTTTTTCTCCCTCCTCTCTTAGGTATTACAATACAACCTACTTTCCCTTTTCCCCTATTCAATATATTTTTGTTATCTTTTTCAGTGCTACATTCAGGAAAAATATTAGCTATTAAATCAGATGAAAAGTGAGACAGTATTTTTCTCTTTGTGTTTATTTACAAAGTATAAATATTTTAATTCCATGAATAAAAGCTAGAATTGCAAATGATGCTGGAAATTTGAAGAAGGATAGCAGTGATGAGAACAGCTTGATGAGTCTAGTAATAAAATTTATTTTAAGAAATAGGTTTGACTGTCCATAAAATAGAGCTGAGTCTATATTGATTATAGGAACTTGTCACTTTTGAATTCCTTCGTGGCCTGGTACCATTTTCGAGTTCCTTGGTTGCCTACTCACTGTTTTGAAGTGCTCTTATTCTATTAAAACCTTGCTCTGCTGTCATCCTTACTCCATTTTTCCATTCTTCACCCTTCTCCTGAAAACATCCCACTATATAGTACTAATTTAACTGTTGAGAATACACAGATACAGTAAGCTACAGTGCAATATTTTTAGTATTTTAGTAATATATTATTTATATATCCCTGACACAAGTAGTGCATGGAAATTCTTTACTGACAACTACGCAGCAGCACCTTTTCAGTCTTCTTACATTCATGTTGCCAGGGTATTGCATATTTAGTTAGTATCACTGGGATGTGAGTCAGAAATACTTTATGTTGCAATGCATTGCTCCTGTATATTTTAACTGCATGCATTTTTTGAGTGCCTGTCTGCAAATGCCCCCCACTTCCCTTTAATTTTTGCAGAAAAATGTCTTCATTGTCTCAGAATCATTAACCGTTACACTTTTCAAGAAAATATATTTGGGATATTCTTGTATTATGTTTGTGTCTTTGTACAAAACCTGTTCATTAGGGGTAGTAACTGCATTATTCCATGAAACTCTGCCAATAAAATGAAATAATGTATGTCTTGAATATCATCATAAATTAAATCAAGATTTTTCACATGAATGAGAAAAGGCAGTATTTGACCGGTGCTACTCCAAGGGAAAGTGACAAGCTGTTGAATTTTCCTCCAGAAGGTTCATTCTCTAGAGCTTACAAAGTATCTTGTCATTTAGGAGCTGACTGCCCAGCTCTGTTTTTTAAAAAATCCAATAGAATGTTAAGAATTTTTAGGAAGAAGCAGAAAGCAGAGCATCATGGTGACACTGAATGATTCCATGGTGTGTCTGCATGTTCAGTATTTGATTCTGGTCTCCATCTCTCAAAAAACATGAAGTAGAAATGGAGTGGATTCTATAAAGGGCAGCAAGTGTGATCAAGGGTATGCAGTGACTTCTGTGTAAGGAGGGTCTAAATTGGCTGGGACTCTTTATCCTGAAAAAGGGAGCTTATTTTAGAACTCTATAAAATCATAAGTGGCATGGAGAAAATTAATAGGGAAGAAATGTTCACTGGCTCATCCAAGAAAAGAACAAGAGTTCAGTGTATAAACCAAACTTGCTGCAGGAAGCTCCAAATGAAAGTTGACATGGGTGTAAGTTATGGTTGAAGAATTTCAAAGGAAAGAAGTCTTAGAAGCACTATTTTAAAACAAAAACAAACCCCACACAAAAATCCCCCAAACAATGAACAAACTAAAAAACAGTCTCCAAAGAAAACCTCAGTATTCCAGTCTTGAAAATCCACAAACTGTTGGAGACAGAGGACATTCTAGGCATTTATGCTATATACTTGTTCCATTTTGAAACTCTTCTATCCCTCCATTTGACTTTTGTTCTTGTAGACATCGTAGGTGGACTTGGGCTCTCTCTTAGACTCATGGTCTAGCAGATTAGCAGGTAGAAGAAAGTTATTTTAAAATATATTTTATTTTAAAATAATACTTGGTGAAGTATTCCTGTATATACATATCTAATGATACCTAAAGGTTTTATTCAGTGCAGTTCAGTTTAAAGTAGTATGCTTGGATAGGAAGCTGGTTTGCACTTGTAACACTGATAAAAGTCTTGCTACTCGTATGAAAATCTGGTTTGAACTTTATGGCATTTTTTTACGGCTTTGTGGTTTAATTTTCTGTATATATATTTTGGAGTAAAAACTATCAATTTAATGGTGCAAAGCAAATATGTTTTAAAGAGTATATATATTTTTTAATAATACAAGTGGTTCCATGTATTACATTTGTGTAATCCCTGCTTTTAGGTAACTCTTGGTGAAGGAGTTTAATAGTGCCATTTTTCTTCCCCTTTTTCTGGCATGCTCTGTCACTATATATAAAGAAACCTCTTCAATAGCACTTAAATTGTTACTGGGAAAAAGAAATACTTTCAGTTTCCCCCAGCAAAGTCATAGAGGCATGTAGCAAGGAAACCCTAAGGATCTCAAGGAGGTTTTTTAAGGGAGATGTTCCAAAAATAATTTTGACAATGTTGCTGATGTCCAGGTGTGAGTAACAGAACTCACAGCATTGTTGAAACTGGCCTCTTTGCAAAGCTCTGGTGCAAGGACTATTTGTCAAGAAGGCAACCCAGCCTGGTCACCTTCCAGTGATAATAAAAGGACATGGAGGTATTCTGTACTTTGCCCATGAAAAGAATTAGGATCCTGCATGATTTATTGAAGCAGTTTATCTACAAAAACAGCATTGCAAGTTTTTAAAAAATAAAAGTAGTTAGTTATATTTTAAGATAAAAATTTGACAGTGGATCCTGTTTTGTGTTTTAGTTATTTATAAGTTCCTACTGAGTGCCTTGAGCTATGCATATAGAAATCATCTCTGCTATAAAAAGGACCGACTGGTTCCTTCCCAAGAGGCTTTTTTTATGGTACAAAGCAAAATAAAAAATTGCTTATAGTGCACATCTGTGATATTGTGTAACTTAAATTTCTCCTGCTGCTTGACATTTACTTACCCGGAGTGTAACTCAGAGAATGGTTTGTCATTGTGGTGACTTTTTTTTTCCTTTAATGAACATGAGTGTGTTAAATTTGAATAACTACATTAATGTGACATTATTGCTGAAATTTACACACACAGAGTGAGTAAATTCAGAATAATGATTCCCACAATGCTCATAATGTGTCCCTTTTCTCATGTGAGCTGTACTGCTTTCTGTTACCCTTAGTAAGCTCTTGTGCCTTGTTAAAGACAGAATGTTGCATCTCTGGTTGAATCACTGCCTTTCTTAGATACCACTTTGGATTTTACTAAGTTTGTAATCATGTTATAATTTCTTCAGCAGTAGTCTAATGTCCGTGAAATAAATACGGTGGGAAAATTCAGTCAGAAATATCTCTTTCCTGAAACACGATTTTAGCTCAAATGAGGCAGTACCAGGGACTGAAATTGTGCAGAAGTTCTGGCCAAGGGAAGGCCAGTCATCAGACCTTAGGGCAGGAAAAGCAGAATTCTAGGTTTTTTACTGCCAGGGCATGTTTTGACTTGACATTGTAAAATATCTCTGCTGTAGGTATTTTGCAGCTCCACAGTGTTAGACTGTTGCAACATGTTCCAGTAACGGGATTTCTGCTGGCACAGTGACATTATTTTCTTAGGTGAGATCAATTAACACAACATGCAAATGCTCTAGATTTAATTTAGTTGAATCTAAATGAACAGTTACGCCAGATTATCTGTGTTGGCAGGAGGGTATGAATCTTTTCCTGAGAAAAGCTCTGTTGGAAATCTCTTCAGCCAGAGTCACTGTAAAATTTTTGGAATAAGAGTTTAGGTCTATAGCTTGCTTGAGTGAAAACAACAGATAGGTACTGGCATATCCAAAACTTATCTTCAGAACAATGTGAACTCTTTGGAAATAAGATTTAATCAGAACAAAGCGAGTGACTGCAGGAGCAGCAGCTTCTTTTGTTTATGCGTAACTTACTTGTTATGCTTTAACTTACTTGGGTAAAATAAAGGAAAAAATGCATTAAGTTCAAGAAATGTGGTTTATTATCACTCTTGGAAGCTGCGCTTGCTTTATTTCATAAATAAGCATCCTTCTAATTGGCAAAGGGCAGAGTATGGCTCTGAAATAAGAATGTTATTTTAAGGTCAGGCCCTACAAGACAAAAAATCCTTTAGTGCTATTATTAGCAAGTCTTTTAGCCAGTGGCAGAGGGCAGGATTGTCAGGCAGTCAGCAGACGTCTGCAGGGGAATTGTTACAGTGGATACCTACAAACCTGGCATCAGCTGTGTAGTTTAGCCCTACACCCTGCAGTATTTAGGCTTCTCTTCCCCTTCAAGGTTGCATCTCCACAGGCTTCTTTGAAGATCAGCAAAGTACTATTTTGGTTTCCTGTTTAAACAAGGCATTTTTCATTGTTCTGGTTTTTTTTCCTTTTCTTTTTTAGTATCTACAGATGCTGTAAATTTATATTTATGTACTTGAAGTGAGAGTTTACTAAATTAATCAAATGTTTTGCTGATTGGTCTGGTATTCAGCTGGCTGAGATCTAGCAAAAACTGATATAATGCTTTTTTTTTTTTACAGTGTGTATTTGGAGCTATCTGTGTGCATTAATTAATGAAAAATAATGTAATGCATAGGTGAATAATGTATTTCACATATGTCACAACCAAACGAAAGGTGCTTCATCAAGCATCCTCCAAGTAAATTAATTCTTGAGCTAAGACATTTTATCCAAAGAGTAATTTTCTTTTAATAATTTACAGAAGAGACTAATTTGAAAGTTCTTTCACCTTAATGACTTCTGTTGGTAGCACAAAGCTCCAGTGTCATCAGCATTCTGCACCTAAACCTGCCATCTGCTGAGGAGCTGCCAGGTACATTAACTCTTATCAACTTAACCGAGATTTGTTCTAAGAGAAGCTGCATTCTTCATAAGAAGTTCAGGTTGAGCCTTGACACTTAATCTAAATACTGGAGCTAGAGGGATTTTCCTGGAGGTAATTTTGAGTGATTATTAGTTGATTAAAGTAGTTCTCTGTGTCAGTTTCAATCATGAATTGGCCTTATATGTGGCAGAGACAAGAGTTTATCATGCTGATGGACATCGGTGTGCAACTGAGTGGTTTTCACATAAATTGGAAAGAGCAGTTGGGTAATCCCCTTTTGCAAGCTGTAACAAATCCTGCAGAGTAGTTCTGCAAACACATCCATCTAATGCAGTAGCACAAAGCAGCTAAAAGTTAAATACCCTTTTCACCTCCTGCTTTTATAAGGTAGACTTTCATGTGTGTCAAATTTGCCGTGTGTGATGCAAGCTCATTTAAAAATAAATAGGCATTCTCAGATAATGAAATTTTAAATATGTAAAAAATGTAATATAAACAGAAGAGCTGATTGTAGCAAATAATTATTTTGTTGGGGTTTTTTTTGTACTGAAATCAGAAGTATATATAATTTTTAAGCCTATAATCACAGCAATAATGAGCTCTTATGCCATGTTTCCAAGTACATTATGCTTGAATTTGTAGCAAAAGACAGGTCTGATCACGGCTTTCTGCCAGCTTTGCAAGAGGGTACTCATTTCAGAGGCAAATAAAATTTTTTTGTCCTCATTGTACCTTTGTGAGATTAGTAAGGTCATGATGAAATAACTAATTCAAATAAAAGAAGAATCTCAGTTGCAAATCATGTATGAAAATTGTTTTTGGGCTTCCCATTTAGCATAAAGTAGGAATTCTAATTTCCAGAAGTTTCTCTTAGGGTTTTTTGGTAATCAGTTGCCATTAATTTAGAATACAGAAAAGTGACTGTGTAGTAATCACATTTCACACTCTTACCTGACAGCTCTTGTTTAGTTAGATTTGTTGCGAGTTGCATATAGTTTGGTATGGCTAATTTGGATAATTCATGAGTTTGCCTCCCTTTAATCTTGAGGAGCTGGTATCTGGAAAGGCGCGTCAGAAAAGATTTCTTTAGTATATAATGGCACGGATCTACAACTTGCAAAAACATTAAGTGAGGAGGCTGCTGGGGCTGTCATGTCACTCAAAGGAGATCTGGCATAGGGTTAGGGTCTTATCCATGAATCCCTGCATGAGGAAAGAGGGCCCATAGGGCTTCCTGAGGCCAGCCATCTGGCACACCGACTTGGACTTGAGTGCATAGCCTGTCCCATGGTGTAGAGAAGGAAGTTTCTGGAAAACCAGTGCTGTCTCCTGCCTTCTTCTGGAATTTCCTGTTTTCTGGCTCATTTGGGGTTGCCGTGTATGTTTTTGTTTTCACAGATATACGCAAGTTCTGATGTGCAGTGTATAGAATCAGGAAAGATAGCTACCCATCCTACTCATAACATCTTTCTTCAAGGAAACCTTGACTTTTTATTTTTTTAAGTTATCTTTAAATAGGTCAACATTAATACAGTATTTCTATGCCCATATTTTCCCCACTTTCTTGATTTTAACGTTCTTCAAATTCTTGTTTGGCATTTTTCTCCCAGGTTCTGAGAGAAAATTGAGAACTCTGGAGATAAATGATTAAGATTCTGCTTATCATACAAGGATGGAAAAGAAAATAATTTAGTTTTTCTACTTTTCTTGGTGACTAATGTAAAATTCAGTACTTTTACATAGTATTAAAGGTCACATTAATTTTTTTTCCTATTTCTTGTTTTTGTATATTATGTCATTCTTACTTACTGTGGCTCTGAAGATTTATTTACCCTGAAGTTCCTGTGGAAGTGAATAGCAGGAATATGATTCAGGTTTTTCCATTTGTGTCAGATGAATATTGGATATTCAGTAAATTTTGGTTTTACATTTTCATATTTTCCATTTCATGTATTTATACAAGAATGATCTTGGCCAATTTTGATAGAGGGAGCTGAAATGCCAAAACTCTTCTGCTGAAAGTTTCAGAAGTAACGTTCCTGTTTTTATAATTGAAGATTTTTATGTGTTTCTGAGCTATTACCAAGTAGCAGCTGATAGGGGGAGGGAAAGGCTTAAGTGGGCGTAAGGCCTTTTATCAGGCATTTTTAATTTTTGATATATTTCTGTACATTACTTAGTAAAAATTGACAAACCAGTTTCACGGTGTTTATGAAGGTTCTCCATATTTATGTGCTGAATTTTCCTCCAGCTCGTATTGTAGACCTGAATCTTCTATTGACTAAAAGTTTTAACTCAGCTGAGTATTGGGGAAGTATATATCCATACAGTAAAGTTACAAAGAATAATTTATTTTAAAGAGATTTAAATATCCTATCCTTTCTGAAATGAAGGTATTTTAATACTAGCTACCTTAGAATATTCTTTTGTAGATAATGAGCAATACATGTCTTAGACAACAGGAGGAAATGTGGGGCACAGAAATACTTGCAGGTTAAACCATAAATTTTTATGTATATATATTCTTCTTCACCTCCTATCCTCTGCCTGATCCCCGCACTATGAGTTCAAATGCAGTGCTGTGAAGGAACAGTGTTGTGTGGCTATGGTTTTTTCTTAATTTTTATTGTTTTTGTAGTTAAATAAATGGCGTCTATATATGAAGGAAGTGAGTGTTCTTTCGCAAGAATTGGCCTTCTTTGTTGGCAAATGGTGATGGAGACACAGAGAGACATATTTTAAAGGAGACTGATCCAGGGAGGTGCCTTTGAAGCAGCTGTGCTGGTTCTGCTTCATGCCAGGTTTGTGGTTGCTGACCGCTGAAGGATGCCATAGTCATCCTGAACCTTTGAATTAATGATTATGTGAAATAGGATTAGGAAGAGGAAGGGAAGGGTGGAATTGAAAACTGCATCAATTTATGTAGCTTTGTTCTTAAAATAAGACAAATGAAGCATGAGGTCTTGTTGTGTGTGAGAGTAATATTTATCTGTTCCTGCTCTTCCCTTCTGGTGGTGTTGCTTTTCCCTCAGAATGGTAATTTGTGGCTGTTGCATGACCACACTTGGCAGTGTCATGTGGAGAGGAGGATTGGATGCAGCTTTCTGATCAGGCATGAAGGGGATTTCAAAATTGCCTTGAAAATTTAACCAAATTGAGCAAGTGATTGTGTGGGTTAGACAAATAATAATGAAGCTGCTAAAATAAACCACGTCTTTTTTATCTTGCCCACACTTCTGTGACACCTTTTAGGATAAAGAGAGTAAGTGCCATTCAGTTGGTCTGGAATGATTACTGTCGTGAGATAATACAGTTGGCTCTTCGGTTTGTTCTCTAAGTCAGTATTGTACTTGGAGATCTGCTTGTATCACTTAAGTGGTGTGCGAGTGAAGAGGGATGTAATTGATTTAGCAAGGATGCACTTTCAAATACACCTGTATATTTTTTATTAACAATAAATACGTAAATGGAAAAGGAAATTGCTTTTATTTTGCAATGCGTCATTCTCTTTAACGTTATAAGCTTACTTTCAGGTATTCTTTACTTCTGAGTTTGCAGATTTTTTCAGCAAAACAATCTACTGGGAAGTTACTCAATTCAAATATATCTCTAGGAAGCCAGTTTTTGAGACTTTATTTAAAATAAAACTTCAATGATTTTCCCCCCATGATCTTAAAAGGTTTGATATGATTCGCTTTTATTGACTAGACTTGTATTTAGATGTTCCCATTGATTACATTCTGAAGCTATAGTAGTTTATCACAAAAATCTGTCTTGTTCTCAACACAAGATAATCTTTGAATTGCTCTTCTGACTTGCAACTATGTGTGCATTTTGAAAATGTTTCCATACAGAATATCTCCTGATATTTACATGTTTTAAGATAGAAATCTGAGCTGTTGACCAGAGAAAGAGTAAATGCCTAACATATTCTGTTCTTGCAAGCTGCTGTTGTGATCACCTTGCTGTACTTCTCCCCACACCCACCCTGGCTCTGAATAAATGTGCAGAAATAATTACATAGATTAATCCTTCAAAGACCAAGCCTGGTTCTTGGATATATTAATTGCACCTTGTTAGAATTTAGTTGGTTTATTTTTGCACTAACATAACATTAGAGCAGTGGATCATGGATGTGGTATTGGGCAAATCTCTTGCATATCTTGGGACATTAGTCTACCAAGCTGATGGGATTTGCTTTTTTTCTTTTTTAAATAAAAAAACCCCCATAAACCTCCAACTGATCCAAACTCCAAATACAATGATTTTTCTTGTATCTTTACGTATAATGCTTAGACTTCTAGGCCTCATGGAATTCATAAGTAATTTGTCCTTTTTTTCTTTACTCATTCTTTCAGTTGAAGATACATAAAAGAGGATGATACCATGGATACTAATTTGTTTTTAGGATAAGAGGAAATGGAGAAAAGCAGTGCTAGGACAAGTTCATGCTGCGCATTAGGAAAAAACCCTTCACCCAGAGAGTGACTGATCTCTGGAATAGACTCCCCAAGGAAGTGGTCATGCCATTAAACCTGTCACAGTTCAAGGAGCATCTGGATGATGCAGTTAGTCACATGGTTTAGTTTTAGGTAGTCCTGTGAGGGTCAAGGAGGTAGACTTGATGATTGTTGTGGATCCCTTTCAACTTCAGATATTCTAGGATTTCAGCTTGCAGAGAAAGTGGAGCGTGACAGTGGTCTTTAATATTCTTCTAATGAGAAAATTCAAATACTCAGCATGTTTTAATATAACACTTGCAAACTGAGAACCTAAGTACATGTGAAGCATCATATATTTTTGATAAAAAAGGGACAGATATGTTGAAGGTTTGTAACAAAAAAGAAATTATAATTTTCATGTACTAATTTTATTTAGCTGCAAACCAATGTTTTAGTCAACAAAAACTGTTCAATATTAGCTTTTCTGCAAGAAGACAAGTATAAGGTACAAATGTAAAATAGATGAATGAAATATTTTCAATGAACGTTTCTTTCTTTGTTCATTTAATCTGAACAGAATATTTTAGGCATTTTAATTTAAACTGATCTAGCTGCTCAGAGAAATATTTTGACAGGAATTCTATTCATGGATGTTTATCATTTTAATTTTAGAACATCTGTCTGCCTTAAATCTACTGAATTTGCTGGTGAAAATGTCATTGCAAATGGATTCTTGTAAATGGCTGGGATACCTGTAATTACTGTATCCAGCTTTAATATAAATGCTTTATGTATTCCTTGTGTCTTCTGCAAAGTAATGTGAGTTAGTAGAATGAACCAGCGTCTGAAAACAGGACTCAAAGTACATTTTACTCCATTTCCAAAATATTTTATTTCGTAGTTGTCTTTAATGAGAGTCATTTCACTGTGGTAAGCCCTCCAGCATAGGAGTAGAATAAAAATAATTTTGAAATGCAGTAAGGGTTTCAGTTATATCAATTTTATATTCTGAATATCCAGCATACTGCTATATACACAAAATATGTTCTGCAGCTCACAGAATCCCAGGATACTTGAGGCTGTAAGGCTCCCTCAACCCCACTCCAGACAGGTATTTATACAGATTGATGAGATCTCCCCTAAGCCTTCTCTTCTCAATATCCTGTGTTCATCTGTGGCCAGTTTTCTTACAGTTACATTTTGGTACCTTATAATACCATACCTTTGGTATGTGGAGATTTCATGGGATGGTTTTGGAAACTTTCTTATGGGATATATAATGGAAATTTAAATCCTGAATTGACAGATAACAGCATCTTCAGGTTCCTTTAAACGTAGATCAACGAATAATAACAACATGGGTAAAAATACTGAAATTGTTCTGACTGAAAAAAAAATAAAAATTGAAGGAGGTGGCTAGTTGTCAGAGGTTGAGCTTTAAACCTGTAAGTCACTTCAAGAACACTGTGTTTTTGTTGTATTTATATGAATGATGCCGAATGAACCATATGATGGGCCCCTTTTAAATTACCAGATCAGTGGTAGCCTTGTGCATTTCCCATTGAGGACCATTGGATCACTCTCTGTGTGAGTTAGAAAGAGTTGAAGTGAAAAATTAGGATCAGTACCTAAGAGAAAGATTTCTTAAGAGTTATTTTTGAAATGATCAAATGCAGTTCATATTTGAAATACCTCTTCACCAAAAGCCCCTTTCTCCCAAACTTAAACTCGTCCCTGCAGAAAGCAGAACAATAATAAAATGGGTGTTTATTTCTTGCAGGCAAAACGATGTGTATCTATCTGCCTGCATTGCCAAGAGTACCAGGAATAGTTTCAAGGTTCCATCTTTAAAAATACTGGCAAATGTTGGGGAGTGAAAGGGGAAAAAGAAAGCACATAGTCCATGATGTTTTTAAAAATTCCTTGAAAAAGGAATTGCAAATGCTAAGTAGGAACTCTGTAGTGCCTGAGAGATTTTATACTTGCTTCTCTTTTGGATTCACTGGAGCTTCATTGTAAGTCTTAAACCTTCAGCTAGTGTGCTCAAGCATGATGACTCCTCAGCCTTTTTGTAGGCATTGAAATTAGTCTTGCAGAAATGTGTGAATGTAGTTCTTGTCTTAGAGATTCTGTCAGCAAGCAAAATTGTAATTATAACTGTGTACTGTAGCAAGTATATTATGAATCTCTAGATAAAGCACAATGCACGCTGCCTCGTATTTTAATTTTATGCTTCTTTAGTACTGCTTCCTTGCATAGGTTGATAGGATATGTATACCTGCCAACTCTAACAGTTTTTTCAGTAGTCAGGATTTTGGGGTTTTTGTTTGTTTGTTTCTTTTTTTATTTATTTTTTTTTAATTTTTTGATTGTTTGATTTTGCAAATAAATTTTCACTCAATCATTTGATCATTTTCCCAGAGATATTTGTACATCACACAACTGATTGGAGTTGTTGCTGTCTAGAGAAACTCATGATCAAATATCTCTAAGAGCTGGCTTTACATGACATCTAAGTTGACTCTCAGTTGTATTGGATTCTCCACCTTGATGAGGAGTAGCTGATTTATTCATAGACTGCAGTGGGTTTCTCTGTCAGATTTCCTCTGCACTCATTGCTCTGGTGGAACTTAAGACTAGTGTAGCTTCAGTTCATAGAATTTGGAGCATACCTTCTACATGGCTGAGGTATTAAAGGATCTGAATAATCCAACGTGTATGTGCACTGTACACCAGGCTCTTACTAATTGGTTTCTCTGAAAATGCGTTTTATTTATTTCTTGCATAGCTCTCCTCAGATTCAGAATATGAAGCAATATTTTGGAAATACCACTGAAAGCTTGGTTTTGGGTAACCCAAACCGAACGACTTTCACTTTTCCAAATTTTTTATTTTTGGTGTTAATTATGTTTACAACATTAAAACTTTTGAGTAAGTATGCAGATAGTCGCCAGACAAGGACATGACCCAGAAAATCTACAAGTACCAAAAAAAAAAAAAAAAAAAAAAAATTATAAACCAGTCACTCAGTTGTCAGTTTAAATTGAAACACAATCCCTGGTTCATGCTATCATGTCCTTTTTTATTGCTCAAGCATGGTGCTCCTTGCAGAGAGTACTGTAGCACACACTGGAGAAGTGGGAGGTCTCCAGGCCTGGTGTGCAGTAGCCCACATTACCTGTCACCCTCATGTCTTGAATTTTCTTTTTTCCTTGTTCTTTTCTTCTGTTTTTCATCCCATCCTGGTGCTGGAGCTGTCATGCTGAGTCTCTACGCTTTCCAATACCTGTATCACTGCTGAATGCCTGTGTATGATTTTTGTACCCAGCTGTGGTGAAAGCATGTGCTATTAAGATGCAGAAGAAAGGTGAGACTTCCTTGCTGAGGCAAGCCCTTAAAAAACCAGAAACATTATACAAAAGGAAATACCTTTTTGCAATCATGAAAAATATTTTAGGTGGGTGGAGGGTTTTGGTGTTTTGGTTTTTGTTGTAGTTTTTTTTGTGGTTTTTCTTTTTGATTTTATTTTGTTATTTTATTTGACCTTCTTTGTCAAATTTATCTTGCTTCATGAATCTGTTTCAGTGTAACAGTCCTAAATTAAATATAACTGTTGGGAGAGATTTAAATTCCATACATTCTGTGAATGAGTTCTTGTTTTCCAAATTCTTTGTTTTTGGCGCAAGGCTAAGCTCTTTTATCACAAAACCTTAAGAAGGAAATATGAAGGATTTTTTGATTGATGCTGTATATTTTTTGAGTGACCGCCAAAGAGAAAAGGGAGGTAAGTCAATTTTGGATATCTCGAGAATGAACACATACCCTTAATAGTATGGTAGGAAGCATTTATAAAACGAGATGTATTCAAGATATAGCCCATAATATAGTCCAGTTCTAGTGATCTCTGTCAGAAGCTTTAAGAAAGGAGACTTAAGTGACCCTGAGCTGGAACAGAAATAGAAGAAAAAGTGCTTACACTGTGATGTGAGGAATTCCTACAAATATAGTCTCTGTCCCCAGAGAAGGGCAAAATGGTCTTTGTTAGCAACTAACAACAACAAAAAAGTTTTCTTCTCATATTAGGCACTGTCTGAAATACAATCATTCTTTCATTTAGTGTGCTAATTACATGTTCATCTTGTGACCTATTCCAGCATTTGTAATTTTTGCCCTAAAATGTCAGCCTAACCAGTTTTTTCTCATCCTGTATTTGTATGGGTGATGATTTCTATTCCTGTCTTATGGGATCTTCTCAACAGGACCTTTCTCCACCTTGTCAATTTAATTTTGAATTTAATCTTTTCCTCTGATGTGCTTTCGGTCCCTTCATTCTTGATTAATCTGCCAGTTTATACTGCATTCTATCATCCAATTGTTAATGAAACTAATGAAAAATGTTGGATGGAGAACACACCCCAGTACAGCCTGCTAATACATATTTCTCATTTGGAGAAAGCATTGACAGTTACAGCTTGGTCATTGTTTTCATAACTGAAGAATTATTCTCATAGAAGTTTCACTTAGAGTATTTTTTACAAAATTTGCATAGGAAGAATAATGGAAAATTACATCAAATGGCTTTGAGAGTTAGTGTGTGCTTTTTCTCTCTCCATAAGGCCCTTTACATTGCCAGAAGAGGACTTGAGGTGTTTTTACATGACTGTTTTTGACACTTTCATGTTGGGTCTTATTCAGCTTCTGTATATTTTTTAGGTACAAAGCTTGATTATTTGGTATTTTTCCACAAATTGAAATTAAACTAAATTGCCTATAACTCCATAGTTTCCCATAGTTCCTTCAGTCCTAGCTTTTATAGGCAGACTTTGTATTTGCCCTTTCCTAGTTTTCTTACAATTTATCTGCCCTCTTTGAATTCTCAAAAACTAACAACTCAGACTGCTGGATTGTTTGGGGTTTTTTTGTTCATTGGCTGTTTTTTGTTTGTTTCTGTTGTTGTTGCTGTTTTGTTTGGTTGGGTTTTTTTAACCATTCCAGAGCTTTGTTGTCAGCAGACAATAATCTTGTGGCGTTTGTACCCTAAGAGTGTTGCATATCGGTCAAATTCATCCTGACTCCAATATTTTTTCCCCGCTGTTATTTATGGACATAATGGTGGAGAACTGAAATGAAACTTGCAGTATTTCCTTGTAATATTTAGATAAACAAGTGGTGGTGATAAGGAGAGCTAATGGAATATAAGCAAGTTTCTGTAGTGGAAGAGCTCTGATGCCTTGAGAGGCCACCTAAAAACAGAGACTAGACAAGAATAAGGGAATAAAGGTAGGTATTTATTTGAAAGGCCTTCAAAGGTACATCCTGGGGAGCCAGAGGCTACTGCCAAGATGGACCCCAAGATGAACGACAGGTCACGAGTTATGAACGACAGGTCACGAGTTCTTCACATTTTTATAAGTTTGGTTCATTTGCATACCAGCATAAATTCTCCAAATAAAGCTTCAGTTAATGATGTAGTTTCCCCAAGCTGCCCCCCCTTCAGAAGCTTTTGGTTTACACATTTTGGGCCGAGGACAGTCTGAGTGTCCTTGGAGAGCAGGCCTGGAGATGCTTTGTTATGTCTACCTAGCATGAGAGAGCAGAAGTTAACAGGCTACAAGAAGCTTCAGAGTTACACACTAAGCAGTACAGGATTTGAAAAATATGAAAGTTAAAACCTAAGGCATCAGCTCAGCTCAACTACTTTCATAGTTTTTCAGCAAGTGAAGGAGCATTTTGTTGTGCTCTTGCTAAGAAGGTGTTCTCAGATCAAGTCACAGACATGGGATTGTTGTTATGAATATCACTATGAATATAACTATATGTGTTATGAATATCACTAATTGTATTTTCTCTGTATAAATATTCTCTCCACACAGACTGAGGCTGATTAAAACTTATTTGTGCCTCCTATGTGATGGCAATGCAAATCACTATGGAGAGCTCCCCAGAGGTTTATTTATTTCCTTTCAAGCCTGCTTTTGCTGTCGGTGCAGGGATGTGCTGAAGATCCTCCTGGGCAAAGGGGTGGCTTGGCTCAGATCCACAATCCTTTACAAGCATTGAGGGCTCAGAGAAAGGGATATGAGTGTTATAAAAAGACTAGTACTGACATGTAAACTGCTCTAAAACCCCCTGAAGTGCACACTTGTAAGGTGTTGCTGTGCCTGGACTGTCTGTCTTAGCTGGAGAAGTGTCCTTGCTTCAGACAAGCACCTGTTTCAAAAATGCCTGTCCCATCATAGACTTCAGAGTCTGAACTAAGTGCTTTGGGGACAAATTCTTGTGTTTTCAAAATCCTCATTTGAATGTCCCACTGCAAAAAGGACTCTTGAAATTTGGATTGCAGAGCTCATTAGGTTATTCCTTTCTCTCCAGTTGTTAATTTTTCCCATGTGAATTAGGTCAATTATTGAAGCAAATGAGCATAGTGTTTATTTAACTAGGGAGATTAATTCAGTGTCTGGTTCCCTAATTCTTTGCATTTTTCCTGGCTATTTTTCTTTTTCAAGACTGGTTTTCTTAGTTTTTGTAAAAAAAAGATTATACATTTGTGCTTAGTATTTCAATTTTTCCTTGCTGAGCAAGTTCACAAGAAGCAGTTCAGTTTCTTGTGAGGTAAAGATGAGGTACTAAGGTGAGTCCAGACTCCATGACTGGTGCATGTTGTTATGTAAACTGCACAAATTGCGTGAATACAGGAACATACCATTGGGTAAAGTCATGAAGAATGTGGGCAACTTCAGCTGGCGTCTGAGTATTTTCTACTCCAAATATTAGCTAAATTTATGAATTCTCTGCTGAAACAGATGCAGTACACTGCTCCCTAAACATAGTGACAGGTTGAACCTTGTCCATGTCACTGAAAGTGTCCTTTGAACACCTTGTTTCTGTTCCAGAAAACGTGTGAATGCAGAAGACCTGCAAATTACTAAAAAATCTTTCATTAGGATAAAAAAAAAAAAAAAAAAAGAAGCAATACATTAAAATCTGCCTTGTTAGAAGTTTTGTACAAAATTCTACATTTTTATGTAGTTCCTTCAAATGAAACAACAGACACTGAAACCACCATTATTAATCCTAAATATCCACTTTCTTCCTTTAGATATGGTCTTGGTGATGCATTTCTTAATAGCAGAAAATAGCAAACCTGGGTAATAACAAAACCTTGATTACGGACGTGCCTTTCATTTTTTTGTGACAAGTGGCGCCCATGCGAATGTGTCTGTGAACAAAAATTGTTTTGTGCAAAAATATAGACGTAAGTTTTCTTTCTCTTCATGTCTTAAATTCTGCTAGGGTTGGAAAAAGACAGATTCTGCATGAAATTTGATGAATAATCTGATTTGATTATAATATATTATAAATTCTGAAAGCTTAACGACACCTACCTACCTGTATTTTATTACAGGGAACTTAATTTTGCCCATGCAACTTTTTCTTACAGTGCTGTTTAGAAAATTTCCACTTTCTTATTTGCATGTGTATGTTCTCAGCTTTCCTTTCTACACCTTAATGGGTGTGAACATTTCTCAGTGAGCTGCTCTCCTTAGAGCTATGACAGTACTGCATGGTGCCCATTGAGAAATCCTTCTCAACAAATTGAAATGAAGGAAACTAGGAAATTGTGGTAAATTATAATTACTTTGTACTTAAGAATAGGGCTGAAAAAGAAGATTTTTTTTTTTTTTTTCTGATGGAGGATATTCCTTCGAGGAATATAACTAAATATTCCTTAGAGGCACTAAGTTATTAACATGCTAATGATTTTTTTTTTTTTTCAATTTAAACCAAGTTGTAGCCAGCACGAAAATTGCCAGCATCGACATTCAAAAGAGTTCTTGAATTGCTAAGTGGAAAATTGAAGAGAAATTGATGTTTTACAGTCGAGTGGATCTTTGATTAAATGTTACATGCAATCACCAGTTTTCCCAAAAAGGTGTGGGGTGTAGCACACTTCAGGAAGTATTGTGCTAGTACAAATTTTATACTCCTTATGTGAATGGTTTTATGGGAACATGGCTAGTACTGTACTCTGTGGATCGCTATTCCCACTTTAATATCACTTCATATTCTCTCAAAAAGAAGAACTGTGAATAATTTCTAGAAAGAGGAACAATGCAGCCCAGACCTATGTCTCAAGTAACCATATTATTTGCGGCAAAAATTTGCAGTAGGAAACTTGAATGAAACAACCAAACAAACTCTTAGTTGCAGGAGAGCTCATGTCCCATCTATAGCTGCAGGATTATACTGTGATACACAGTTAAATATTCCCAAAGTTTAGAAATTTTCTCTTTATTTTTATAGTTTACTTTTGTCACAGATTTAATACGATTTCATTTATGATTTGAGAGAAGAACCATTCTTGCTTTTTTGATTGGTTGGTAAATAGTTAGTGGAAACGCCTTCTAAAAGGGCAGAAAAGGGCCCCTTACTTGTTGTGATCCTTAAATCTACAATGCCAAGGCAGAGAATGAAATATCTGTCCTTGAAACTTCCTGCTAGAATACTCTTTGTGATCATGGAGGTGCATAAAATGAATGTTCTGATCGCTGTTGTTGACATAGATGATTTGATGTTTACTAAGGTTATGATGGATGTCCCTAACATCTGAACAACATGCTTTAAAATTCTTTTGTTTCTTTTTGACAGCCAATAGTGTGGATTTAATATGTTTTAAATCAAATTATTGGATTCAGAGGAAGTTTATTAAGGACTTTGATAATAAAATATTAGACCAAGTTAATTTCATTTCAACATGAAACAAGGCAAGCACAAGTTTAACAAGGTTCATGAACTGGACTGAATTTAATAGGCTCTCCTTATCTTCTCTTTTATGTTTTTAATGGAAAAAAAATATGCAAATCAAATAAAATCTCTGAGGATGTGAACCCATGGAAATTAAAGATAAATACATGGTGGACCCTGAAGTCCTGAGTTTCAATTTCTGAAGAGGGTTGATGTTTACTAGTTCTGGGCTTTTCCCCTGTGATCTGATTGTAGATTTTCACATACCCAGTAAAATTTGGTTACTGAATTCTAGGTGAAGAATTACATAAACTTTTGTAGGTGGTGAGCTGTTGAAAAAGTGCCTTTGTTCCTCAGTCCTTGCTTATGAGCTGTATTTCTGTTCTAAAAAATGAAGAGTTAGGAAGCTGGCATGTCAGACTATCCACTTGCTGCTGTAAATCCATGTGCCTCTCTTCTCACCCTCTCCCAGCAGATTTGGGCTTTATGCCTGTGCAAGGAAACCTGCATGTCATCCTCTTCTGTCAAGTAACAGTATTTGAAACAGTTTCTCTAGGAGTGAGCAGAGATGCTATTTTTGTACAAGATCATGCATTCAGTGGCGGTATTGATTTATGCAGAGTTCAGACAACACACACTGGAAATACTGCGTACAAATAAAATCAACGTGAGCCTAATTCAACTTCTTTCTTCAACTTTCTTCAATCTAGAGTACAAACAATAAGCATTCATTTATAAAAGTAACTTTCTTTCTATTGAAGGCCTAAAGTAATTCAGACTGGGGAAGCTCCTGATGGCGTTGTTTTTGCTATCTATGTATGCGTGGGAGCGTGTGTTGGTCTTTGGTAGATGACATTGACAGCATTGTAACTGGAGTTCAGTGCACCATGGAAATGACTGAATGGTCAGGGAATGATTCATCCACTAACCAGTCCTCACTCAGTTCCTGCCCGGGGCAGCAGTGGTGCATGGTGGGGAGGGACTGACACGCATGGGCGCCACAGATCGCGCCAGCCACTGATTTGTTCCAGCAGGAGTTTTGGTTAGTCTCTCTGGGCACTGGTTTTTTTTTTTTTTTAATTCCAGGATTGCCTTTTTCATAGGGCTGCTGGAGCTAACAAAATCCTGATCTTAACTTTGGTCCATGTGCAGACCATTTAGGTTTTCTACATTTTCTATGCTTGCCAGGACAAATACAGTTGTCCCTCAGTAGGTTTAAGAACATTGTAAGAATTCAGAGTCAGTTTCAGTCCATCCTAAACACTATACAATATTTTCCTGAATTTAACCAGTAAAAAAAGAAATCCAGGGAAAGAGTCTAGAAGAAATAAATTAATTAGTTTTTAAATTTTGAACCATAATTCTCATGGAAGACCATTTCCTGCAAAGTACCTGTACTCAATCTATAACTCAAATGCAACCGACTTCTCAGTTGTTGGATAATTCTTAAATGTCTAAAAAGATACATCTACCTGCAGCCTGCCAAAATCTGTCCCGCCTTCTTTTGGTAACAGCACTCAGCTCAAAGCACTAAACAAATATTGGCTAATTAATTGAATAAGTTAAAGAACAAAGTATACTCCCAGCAGTGCAGAGGATTGTGCTTAAGCACACAGTACAGTAGCAATATATGGATTTCAAGTCTCTATCAGATTTAGAAGATGCATTGTATTGTGTGAATACATTTGGATAAATGTCTTAATCTGGTAATTTCACATTTATAATGGCTGGAGTTCATGCCACAAAATGGCCAACAGTGACATGATTTTTTTTGAAAGTCCATGTGACTACTGACAAGTACTTGCATGTTTCCCTTATGTAATGATGTTTTTATGATTGAATAGTACTTTGATTATTATACAGTGATTTTTTTTTTTTTTTTTATTAATTGCAGAGATACCCATATATGTTAGACTAAAACAATCAACAGTGTATGCTAATTGCAGGTCTTTTGTTTTTAGGCACAGTTGGGGCATAATTTTGAAAATCTTATACCTTTAGAGGAGATGGTACAAAAAATACAACCATCTAGTCAAAGCTTTATTAATGACCTAAAAAATTTCTCTTCAGCACATACAGACACTGTACAGAATAATACTAGTCATAGCAATTATTCAGCAGTTTTTTGGGAAAGACCACAGAAACTGACGAGTAAATCACCTTTTCGGAAGAGTTTCCTTCTGTGTCATACTTGCAATTTGTAAAATATTATATCCAAAATTCAAACATTAGCAATTATATAAGCCCTTCCCTTTTGTCTTTGGGGCATTCCTATGATTTTTTTGTTCTTCCTAGATAGAAAGCACTAGATTACAATGATCATGAAATTATCTCTGCCATTTCTCTGGGCTATTTGTGGTATTTTTTCCTACTGAATTCTCAAGTGGCAGGAAATCGAATAGTCTTCTAATGTATTTCCTCTTTAAATAGCAAAAAGAAGGGAACAAGAGGCTATGAAAAATGCTGAATCTCTCTTCACGCTAGACAATATGATGCTACTAAATATCCCTCTGATATTCAAACAACAAAAGTTTTATTTTTCAGTTTTCTTTTAAACTACAATAACCTCTGAAAAAATAAAGTTCTGTAGAAAAGGAAGAGAAGCAGAGCAGAGGAAGGTTGGAAAGAAAGAAGAGGAATTGTCCATTAGTGTTTGAATCTGTGCTAAGTTAGGAGACCTGAAAGCATGAATTCAAGTTTCACTTGGCAACTGCATGACAGAATGAAGTTTTTTTGTCCTGATGCAGACAGGAATTGTAGAAGATTTACAGATACAGTAAAAGGCTTTCAACAAGGTCATGCTGGTAGCACTGAGTATTTTTCTGTAAGATATTTTTTTCAAGGTGTTTTTATTTTTTATTCCTACAGGTAATAAAGAAAATACAATAGTGCATTTATTAATTTTCCCAACTTTACTGCTATTTCCAATGCTAAAATGTAGATGTTATCTACATCTTGGTCTTATAATCTAATATTTAATTTAATTTATTTCCTCAATATTTGTAAATTCAGAAACATTTGGTTCCTCTTGTGTGTGTAGGCAGTCTTTCCAACCCATTTTCTTTTTTTATATGATGCATGTCTCCTTCAGTCTATTTTGAGAAAATAATACCTTTTGCAATAGCAAAGGTCTTTGGGCTTCATAATAATGCAATTTTAGCTGACTATTCTTTTGCTGCTGCTTCTTTTGTGCCTCTGGTGCTGATACAAAATTTAAGGTTATGAATATGTCTTAACAAGACTGTTCGTCTTTAAAGGAGGAACCTTTGTGTGATGAAGAGTTTCTGTGGGGAAAAGTTCTGTGTAGTGAATCTGCTTGGAGGAGGAGGATTGTGTCTCACAGTATGGAAGCAGTTGGAGTTGTTGTTGGAGTAATTGGAAGCATGATGGGACAGGACTGCTCTGCAGCTTAGTGTAAATAGTCAGCTCCAGATGAGGAACTGGGAGTGCACGTGAAATAAGTTCTCCTTACACAGGAGAAAATAGCTGTCTTTGCAGTACTTTCTGGGAAGATTTATGTAAGTGATTAACAACATTAAGTTGGGACAAACAAATCATCCTAGTGCACATGATGTCAAGGTAGAGTGAGGAATAAAGGTGAAAGTGAGTGTGAAAATAAATGTGAGAAACTAATGATGTTTGGTGTGTTGCATAGCTAAGGGCATTACTTTTGTGAAAAATGTGGACTGCATGTTGTGGTCAAGTTTAATGCAGAGCTGCTCAGAGAGAAGAAATCAGAACCAAAATGAGTATCTGCAGGGAAACAAACCACGAGACTCTCAAGAAAATATGAGTTTTGACTTCATGAGTTTCCTGAAGGTCAGTCTTATGATGCTCTCCTTTCTGTTTGTTCCTTGGCATAATCCTGAAATGTGGTTTAAAGTTCTCAATGTCCAACAATTTACGCAGTTACTGTTATTCAAATGGACACCAGAGCCCTTACCAAGATAACATCTACAATATCAAAGTGGATTTCCTTTAGTTTCATTACAAATATATATCTATACTTATCTATCTATATAGCTAGCTATCTCTATTATCTCTATATCTCCCCCCTTTTTTTTTAAATTTTTTTTCTTATTCTTCACTTATGAACTGATAATAGAGTGGGTTCTTGTTCCATATTGTGAAAACAGAAAGCTCTTGGTACATGCTCAGAACTGTGACTGGTTATGGAGGTAGGTAACATGAGCAAGTGGCTTCCTTCAGGTCCTCTGCTTTCTTCCTTATTTCTGCAAATTAGTGGAGCCCAAAAGTTCATATCTGAAGGATGAACTCTGCAAAGTCAGAATGAGAGGAAAGCTCAGGGTTGGAATAGCCTGGTTTTGTTATGTTTTTTTATAACAGAATTTGCCATGTTTGATTGTACGTTTTGTCAAGGTTGCTGGTTTTTATCTCTGTGGTGAGCAGAAGGCTCCTGCAGGCAGGATAAAAGGCTCTTGGGGCATCATTCGTCAGCTAATCCCACTGTTGAAAAAATGCTCTCTTAAGAGAAGAAAATCCTGTACTATGTTCACAGTTGTGAGAAAATATTGTGCCACTGTGAAACTTACTCAAACCTTGGGTATTGGCTACTCTTCCATTTGATAGTTCTCCACAGGGGCACTTGTGCTTCTAGTCAGCTTGCCCCCAGAGGAGACCCATCCACCTTCTTTCTTGATGGTTCAAGTGGTGACAGCAGGGAGAGTGGTAGCTTCTTTGTTTCCCACCATAACTCCTGTTAGTAGGTGATTGTGATACTGGCTGTGATACTTGGCTGTAATCAAGCACACACCAGGTGGCAATCACATGGCATGCAGGTGTCCAGCACGTGGCAAGCACATGGCAAACATGTGTCAGGCACACGCCTGGCATGTGTTATTCACATGCCAATCACATGCCTGGCATGTGACATTCACACGTCCATCATCTGGCAATCACGAGCCCGACACTTTTGCACAAAACAGAATTTGAAATGTAGTGACTTGGTGTTGCTTGGGCTGTAGGGCTCAGAGGCTGTTGCTCATTTTTCTCATTAACGTTTAAGTTTGTGCAAGGAAGTTTGAAAAACCATTATTACTTTGTTCGATTCATTCTTAAATAAATGCAGACCCCTGCAGAAAGGCTTGATATAATAAGTAGTATCCAGTATAAATGATCACTGCTTTGGTTTGTGTATGAATTCTCCTTGCAGTGAAAGTCTCAGAATTTGCTGAAGCAGCAAAAAATCAGTAATGTGGAATGAGGTTCAATGAAGAGTGATAAGTGTAGTGATCAATAACTGAGTGATTTGTGAGAAGCAGTTGGCGACAGTGAGTGCGAGTTGGTTCCAGATGTGTTTGTGCTGTAGGAGCAAGGCATGCTGAAGTGGATAACACTGCTATACTGCAAGGTAAGCCATTCCCATTTTCTTCCTGACAGTTAAAGTTGATTACAAATGGCATTATTTGGCTGGATTTAAATAGTGCTAAGTAAAATAATGATTTTTTTTTTCTAAACTAGGTAAATGAGGGGTAGGATGGAGTAGTCTCTTGTGTGCAGTGGCTTAGGGAAAGGTCACTTGTATAATTGTTTGGTTTTAGGCGGTGGTTTTGATGGCTTTGCTTACATGTAGTGTTCACTCTTCATATGCCTCTGTGACAAACAAAATGAAAATGTGACAGGGATTTCAAATGGCTTGCCATTAAAATGAAGCAAAAGTAAATGAATGCGTACTGAGAGATTAATTTTTTAAATTTGGTTGTTCATAATTCAATAATTTTTCTTCTATCAAAGAAACTTTTCAGGGAAGAAACAATATGTAGGTTTACAATTGAAGTAGTAATTTGATATTGTTTGGATTTTTATTACCTTATAGGACTTCTCGGATTGGTCACATATATGTTGACTATTAATTGAATGAATTGTAGCTTTGTGAGTCATACACTCAACAGTGAAATTTTAACTATTGTAATCTTTGTACTTTTAAATCATTAAAGGTTTCTTTTTTCTGATTTTTGTCATACAAATTCTTACACATGCTAGTAATCCCATTAAAATTCTCCGAGACTGCTAGTGTAAATAGTCTGGTAGTCTGGATCTAAATTAATAAAGGAATCTCATTTCTATTCTTCTAGAGTAGAGGTATATAAAACACTGAAAGTGCTTTAAGTGTTCTTTAACCCAAGCTGTAAAAGATACCATAAATTTAAAAAGTGACAGTTTCTATAGTACATAGCAAGAACAGCACAAATTATGGTGACTGCTGAGATGCTGAAATTACTATGAATTTCCTTTAGTTAAAAGGAAAATAGGGATCTGATTCTGCTTTTCTTGCACTGGTTTTATGCCAATGTAATGCTACAGAGTTCAGTGGCTGTCAACCTGACTTGCATCTCTGTAGGAGTGTGTGTATATATATATATATATATATATATCTTGCAAATTCAGGAAAACTGATCCAGTTAGATGTCTGGGTTTTTAGTGGGAAGAGCACCACATTGTAAAACTGTCAATAGCTAAAGGTCACTACTAGCATTGTATTTAACTTTTCTCTAACTTCTCTGAAAAGTTCATTTAAATCAAAGTTATGTACATGTCCAGCGACCTGCAGTGGTTTAGATTGAGGTGAATTGAAGAAGGTAATTCTGAGAAAAAAACCTTGAAATATTGGACAGTTTAATATTTTGTCAAGTATTCTAACCTTTTGCCATAAAGTTATTTTTCAAAATGAGTTAATCTTGGAAATGTCATAAATATTGTATCAGAAGTCTTAAATGACTGCTGCCAACAAATGTTTTAATGCAAAGTTGAGCCATCATTCTGGAGAAATAAGTAGTTGAGCAAATCCCAGGGATTTTTAAACTTGTTCTATGTATAATAGAGTTTGTAAGCTGCTTCATTGGAATCAGCATGCCTGAAGGAAGAAACTTCATAGGTCTTCCAAAGCTTTGAATTCTACCATGAATGACTTCTCAGAGCTTTTCAGCATTTTCAGCCTACCCAGCAGGTTGAGAGACCTTGAAGATGGCCAGCAGAGCTAGGAGGATTTTACACGCCCAGCAACAGTCATGCTGGAAGGATTTTACACACTCAGCAGCAGTCGTTTTTGCAGATCACAGTGGCTGAGCCAAGTGCTCAGGCTTCCCAAAAGCAACAGCTCAGAGTCTTCACTATGAGCACTTGCTGCAGAGAAGTGCTGCCGTGAAGGTCTCCCACAGAAAGCTGGAATGCATCAGCTACTTTACTTTCTCTGTGTATGTGTGTGGTGGTATTCCCATGCTTTCCATAATTCTTTTTCAGAAATACATCCAATCATCGGAGGATGTTTTAGAAAGAAGCACTGATGCTTTTTAGTTATTAGCAATGCATGCTATATAAAGCCTAAGAAAAAAAATAACATGGTGGTAGAATCCATAAGGTGGAGGTCCAAGATGACTTTTCATGGAAAAGATGTATAAAAATATACAGATTTCTGCAATATTGGATAAATCTTTCCTATTTTAGAAGCCTTTTTTGTATTTTAGCATTCGTAAGGCACCATCACTGATTAAGGTGTTCAGTAAGCTCCTCGGCCTCTCTGGTAGGTTTTAAGTTTTGGAAGATACTTCTGGACTATGCTGGGCAGTCACTAATTTCAAACAGGGGCTGACTTTTAGAAGCAAAGTGAAGCAGCAGTTCCTGCTTTGGAGGGGAGGTATGGGGTTGTGATCTCTAGTTTGTCCATGTTTTCCTGCATTTCCATACTTTTATTGTCAAACTATACATGTCCAAATTCCAAATATATTACATATTTCACAGATCTTGCATCAAGAAACACTTACAGAAAAAATTTCACACCCTCCTCTTGCACTTAGCTTAAAAGTTTTTTTCATATGTGTACCTTATAAAAAATGTGTACCTTATAAGCAAATTCTCCCTAATATGCCCTGCCTTGATTTTCCACACAATTCAACAGAGGAGTGAATTACACTCATGGGAAAGTAATGCAAGGAAAAAGCTAGTGTAATAAATATCTCATTGCCCAGGATGTCCTCTTAGGTCCTGGTATTTTATGATGCATTTTCCTGGATGCACGTTGGCACCCTGTGGGATTATAGCAATCATGCCTTGAAAATATATTTACATTCACTAATAGTGAATCACCTGAATTTATCCCAAATAGAAAATAAATCATCTCACTTTCTGTATTCAGTAATTAGATTCCTTTTGCACATTTTTATTTTTGATGCCTAAGCGTTTCTATAAATGGATTACATCTGGGTACTGTGATGAAAAGGTTATTAGAAATGTGACACAGACAGATAGTCCTTGTGTTAAAATAATTCCCCAGTGGCATAAGCGAAGCTCTATGTTGGCCTTGTGTGACTGTAGCAAAAGATTTTAGCTGCTGCTCTGGGACACTATGTCATCCCGAGGAAACATAAATAGGTCCACGTCCACCAATGCATCTTTCAGACTTTTTTACCGATATATGTCCAGGATGGTCTGATTTGCTAGACATTATTTTTAGATCCCTAGTATTGATGAAGAGAGTCAGATAAATGTATAGTTGACATGGAGAAACATTATATCAGCCTTGGAGACAATAGCAAAGGCATTCATTGTCTGTCAAGCCGTGATAGAAAATATGCTTTTTAAGTTCCACACAATATGTTTGTACTTCTCAACTAAAATTGTAAAAGCTACCCAAAAAAACCCACATGCTGTAAACTAGCAGAAATGACGTTCATATTACCGTGAATGCAGTGCCGAATGCAGTATTTAAAGAAAATACAATCCAAAGGTTCAAGAATAAGATAAACAACAATAACTTTCACAAGCACTTGCAAAAACATCTGCTAACCTTTCCAAACACAACAGACTTTCACCTTGATGTGTTTGCATTGCTTGGAAAATGATCTGCTCTCCATTAAATTCGACACTAAATGGCCCAGTGGGTGTAATGAAGCAATAACATAATAAAAAAAAAAAAAAAAAAAAAAAATCCCTGTACTTGAAAATGCTGCCACAGCTATCTGAATATTTTATAATGAGCAGCTCATCTGAAAAAAATGATTCCTGCTGTGAAAGGATAAATGATAATATTCAAATATAAGATCTAATTCCTCAATTTTTTTTTTTAACAGAGGTGTTTTTAGAAATGCATTTAGAGAAAGGCAAAAGTAGAACTTCCTGTTTGATTTAGAAATACCTTCCAAAGGGTAACTGATTAAAGCACTAAAAGTGCTCTTTTGGTCTTCTATAGCTCCCGTGTTTTCAAGGTCTTTTGTTTAAAAATATCCACACAGCAGTTCCCTAAAACACAAGTATAGCAAAAAGGAGGGGGAGATTGTGTTTTTTATGTTTTTGTATGTGCTAAACATTGCTATTTACTAGGACCTCAGAAGGTTTGAAAATTGAAACCATAAAACTCTGAAAATCTTTGGAAATTATCTTTCAAATAACAAGAAATAATAATTTCTAAAATTACTTAGATTAAAAAAAAAAAAAGGAAAACCTTCACATTTCTGACGTTTCTCCTGAATTGAAAACAAATCTTAATTTTAGTTATCCTTTGCTTGTAGCCTTTAATTTCCTGTTCCCCATTGTTACTACATTTATTGCCTGTTTATTTTATTTCGTGTCTAATGGCTGTATTCTTTTGTGCATAACAAAGATTTCAGGGGTTGAACTGCCTTTCTGAAAATTATTATTCTTTATTCTGCAATATTTGGGGTTTTTTGGGAAGGTGGTTATTGTTTATTTTTTTAAATAGAATTCCCACAGAGCTTATTCATGTGGCTTGCCTTTTTAATTACTTTTCTGTTTCATTTTGTAGATGTAATTTCATCAGCATATTGCCAAAGTATTTATTTATGAAATACTTAATCACAAAAGGGAAAAAAAAAAAGTGACTGTGGATCCAAAGAGATAACCTATCAGCAAACTTGTCACAAACACTAACTGAAACTTAATTTTAAAAATTGCCTACTTGGATACAGTGGTAGTTAGTGATTGTATTGGAGTGTTAAAAATGGAATTTACTTGTCTGCAAAAATGAGTTGCTCGTTATGCCCAAACAGCTGTTCATGCTCTTGCTTTCTGCTGAGATAAAGTTTTGATTGGATATTTAGGTACTGGGAAAACTAAAGATATTTAAGGTGGAAAATGGCACTCATACGATATCTGGATGACAGGTTGTAGGCTGATTTCTCATATGGGAGTTGATCCAGAGAGACTGAAAAGAAGTGATTTTTATCTATAAAATCAAAAATAATATTCTTGTATCAGCAATAGTGTGGCCAGCAGGACCAGGGCAGTGACTGCCCCCCTGTACTGGGCACTGGTGAGGCAACACCTTGAATCCTGTGCTCAGTTTTGGGGCACTCACTACAAGAGGGACATTGAGGTGGTGGAGCAAGTCCGGAAAATGGCAATGAAGCTGGTGAAAGGTCTGGAGCATAAATCTCATGAGGAGCAGCTGAGGGAGCTGGGATTGTTTAGTGTGGAGAAAAGGAGGCTGAAGGGTGATGTTATTGCTCTCTGCAATACCTGGCAGAGGGTGTAGCCAGGTGGGGGTCGGCCTCTTCTCCCCAGTAACAGGTGATAGGAGATATCCTCAAGTTGTGGATAGCAGAGGTTTAGACTGGATATTAGGAAAAATTTTTTCAACAAAAGGGTTATCAAGCACTTGAACAGGCTGCCCAGGAAAGTGATGGAGTTGCCATTCCTGGGGGCATTCAAAAGATGTGTGGATGTGGCCCTTGGGGACATGGTTTAGTGGTGGACTTGGCAGTGCTGGTTTAATGGTTGGACTCAATCATCTTAAAGATCTATATCAACCTAAAAGATTCCATGATTCTAATTCCCTATTTTATTTTTTCCCTTCCCTTTAAAACCTGCACTGACTGCCTACCTTCTCAGAAATATTGCTAAACCCAAGGTTTTGTCTAGCAGAGGCAGCCTGAATTTCAGTCGGATGTTTCTGTCCCTTCTTTTTGAGCTCAGTCAATTCCGACTGCCATTGATGGGAGTTTCGAGGCTGCGAGCACAATTTCCATATGTGGAAATCAAGAATATGGAAAAAATAATGCACTTCAGGTTGCTTGACAACAACAAATTTTCTTGGTAGGCAGAGCTCACATAGCTTTGCTAGCTCTACCATTTGTCATGTTAATTACTGCCTCAGGTACAAGGTCTGTACCACAGTATACTGCTGGTGGAGAGGGAAGTGACAAAACACAAACTGCTCACTTTACCTGCATGGGAAGAGAATCCCTCTGGACCTGGGTACCACACACATAGCTGACCTCGTGCCTTTTTCTGGCCCTATTTTATGCAGAAATCTTTGTTTTCACAAGGACCATTTCTGAAAACAGATTGAATAAAAAGCAAATGAGGGAGTTTTCGTGGCTTGTAAGTCATCACAGTAGTGCTTCTCAGATTTTAGAAGCTGATGTTTGCAAATTAATTACTTGGCCTTTAAATAGTTCCAAACCACCCAAAGTGCTCCATTATGTTAGCACAGGCTTGAGAAATAGATATGTATTACTAGCTAATTGAATAACATATGGTGTTGATTAGTGCTTAGCTCTTTTTATAGAACTCAATTAAAAAACTGACTGCAGTATATTTTGAGACTATGAGATGTCTGTTGGTTGCTTCTGGCACGAGGGAACTGCTGAACCAAGAAATGATGAACTTTTTCTGTTTAGTCCATCTAAAAGTTCCTTTAGAATCTCGTGGTGAATTGGCTGTGATGGGAGATAGGCTGGGGTTTGTTCATTTGCTGCAGTATTGAAATGCAGCCTTTCCTGAAAGATTTAAGTGCTCTCCCGGCAAAGCAAAACAAAAGCCCAGGCTTTTATTTTCTGTGCTATTGCTTAAGGTATACAAATATACAATGAGCCTGTTTCAAATGGATAAGTATCTATTCTTATAGGGCTCAGTCTGCAGAGATGCATTTCTTGGGAGGAGTCCTAGGACAGAGACATGAAATTATAAAGCCCTCCAATCACAAATAATGTCAATCTCATTTTGCCTCATTCCCCCCAAGGAATAAACATGTGAGGAAAACCTGCCTTTATTTCCTTTGCTTGATGCAGGTTTTGCTTAAGAGATTATTTTCCTCTTAGACTTCACAAAAGCACCTGAGATGATGATGATTATGATCTTCTTATTATTCCCATGGATGATTGAAGTGGTGTAGCAGCTAGCAGCAGTGATCAGACTGGGAGGAGCTGGTAAGATACAGAGAAACAATAAACAAGAAAATAAGGTGGTTCTCTCCCTGACTTTTCTTCCCCCCTGCTAAGATGCCTGTTTTACTCTATTTTGTCTGGAATTTTTAAGGAGAAAATTTGGTAAATATTGGCTTCAAATGTGATGTGATCTGAGCTGTATTAGGCAGACAGCAAGAAGAGATACTGAGTTTTATCCACAGTTTTATCTCTGACTAGTAATTTAGCTCTTGGGTGTATGACCTGACAAACTCTTCCTTGATTTTTAGAAGCAAGTGATTATACTTGCTCACTAAAACTCATAGTAGAAAAGCCTTCCTACAGCATAAAATTACTTAGCGCATATATTTTCCAGATTTTCACATCAAATTTTATTGTATTATATGCTATTTTGTATTTAAATTTAATCTGAAAGGCTCAGAACAAAGGAGGTCCTGAAAAATGAATTGGCTTCTAAAATCATTTCAGATCTCAGTAGAGTCCCATTCCACAGTAGCTCTTCCACTGAAATGATGTTCATTCATCCATCCATCCGTCCATCCAGAGAAAGCAGATGAGTCCTGCAGCGTACCGTGTAGGTTACTCAGGTCATTTGGGAGGGAGCTGTGTTTCACAGGTGCAGTGCTTTCACCGTGAGGGACCTGTCACCGCTTTGCTGGTTAGTCCTTTTTGCTGTGTGTTTGTTCTGCCACAGCCACGATGTGCAAAATAGGTCATTCATGACCTAAATTGCTCTGGGCTCTAAACCGGGAGCAGGTGCAACCGTGACCAAAACCGGAAGGCTACAGTCTTGGGATCATCCAGTGATAATGGGGGTTGGAAGAAGCCAAGGGCATTTTATTTTTGTATTCCTGATCCTTCCCCCAGGCTGTTCTGCCCTTGCTATCTATGTTTAAAATAGATGGCAGTATGATCATTTTAGGCTTCTCCCAGGAATAAATTTCTAGAGCTAGCATTTTATTCAGTGAGATCAACTAAAGGTTGCAAAGGCAAGTTAGCACTCACTGGCTTTTTGGTAAAGGTGTCACAAGTACCCAATGCAGCGAGGAGTTTCAGCATAACAGATAAATAAGAGGACTTTAGCACAGAGATACCAGTTTTGGGAATGGTCCTGCCACATAGCTTCACTCACATTGTGAAAAAGATTCTTAAAAGGCTGATGCAAAAGGCACCATGCTACAGTGACTTTCATCAACTGGTGATGTCCAATCACCTGAAAGATATAGCACCAAATTTATGAAGTTTGAAAAGATATGAAGATTTCAGTTATTACCAGAGGTGCTTTTGTGTAGCATGCCAGTAACATCCCCCAAATACACGAAAAATGATGAGGTGATGATTAAGGAGAGGATATTGATAAGTGACCAATCTCTCTCTTTTTTTCTCTTTTTTTCTTTTTCTTTTTTTTTTTTAAACATTGCATTAACAACAGTTTCTTGAAAGAAGCTGATGCTCTCAATATTTGTTGTTATATGTTGATATCTCAAAAACGAGTATTACTATTATTACCTGCAAAAGTTCAGTCCTTTTAATGTTTGGAGAGACATTATCACAGGCAGAGCAAGATTCATCCCATCTAACTTGAGATCTACAGCACAGACATCTGCAAATAAAGAGGAATACTTTTTTCTGAGAACAAAACACCTGAGTTTATGCTTTAGTCTGCTTCATAGTGAGATGACCTTTCATAGGCCTTCTTGGTGAAATTTAAAGTGTCCAGGAATAGAGCAGAATCTGGGAATGAGTAACTGAGATGCAAACATCTGCATCTTTGATGATTGCTACTTAAATGTCTTTCACAGTTTTGAAAAGAAGTATTAGAAATTCCTGAATACTGTAATTAGTGGACTTTTGTCCTTAATTTCCTGTCCATCTTTTCTATCCTTCAGCTATTACAGGAATGTATTTATTGTAGCAACCTGTTGGGAAGTAAACAAAGAGATCTTCTTTAAGATGTATAGAATCATAGAACAATTTAGGTTGGAAGGGACCTTAAAGATCCCCCAGTTCCAACCATCCTGCCATAGGAAGGCAACCATCCACTAGGGCAAGTTATGCAAAGCTCCATCCAGCTGGGCCTTGAACCCCTCAGGGATGGGGAGTGCACTACTTCTCTGGGCAACCTGTTCCAATGCCTCACGACACTTACAACAAGGAATTTTTTTCCTAATACCTAATCTAAACATATCCTCCTTCAGTTTGAGGCCATTCCCCCTTGTTCTATCACTACAGGCCCTTGTGAAAAGTCCTTCTTCAGCCTTGTAAGCTCCTTCAGCTCCTGGAACGTTGCTCTAAGGTTTCCCTGAAACCTTCTCTTCTCCAGGCTGAACTGGTCATTCATCAGTGGCAAGAGGTCTCTATTTAATACAGCTGACTTACGTGCACAGTGGTCTCTGGGATTCATGTACTGTTGGCCTCTTGAATGTACCCAGTGTGTTTGAGAATCATGTGCACAGAGCCAAAGTCACAGTGATTGATACAGTTCTATGCTGATAAGAGGGTCTGGAAATAGAACAATTAATTGTAGTACAAATGAGGAAAATTTCCTTCAAATTTTCTTGAATAGAAGGTATGCCATTGGCTTGCAGTTAAGAAGGTAAGGGTTGTTTCAGGGAAGAATGAGATTTCTAATCCAGTGCCTTCAAGCACATTTAAGAAGAGAAATCCCCAGGAAGTAGCTACATTGTCTAAGCCAGCAAACACCACAAATTGTAGTTGTGCTGGTTTTCCACATGGGACAGTTTTCTACTTCACAAAGCTATAATGTCGTGCAAAGTTCGTTTTACTGGTAAGCATCATTGAGCCAAAATTGAGTTCAGAACCCCAGGGAAAATAAATGTAAGCATTTATCCAGAGTGCTGTTTAAATTGGCATGAAATTTTGGGATCTTGGTTGCCTAGTTCACTCATTTCTAGTGCTCTGCAGGCTTCATTAGGACCCCTAAAATTGAGAAGCTAACTTTCTTTTACAGGGAAAAAATAGGTACCTGCAAAACTGATGACTTTAAAAGATATGTAACCAGTACAGTCAACATGAACTCTGTAATATGATGTCAGGGAAAGAGGGTTTTCATTTAAAGCCTATCCACATATTATCAAACCAATAAGACACTGATAACAATTAAAAATTACTTTCAAAATTAAGATTATAATGTTCTCTTCTTACCATATTCCATGTAATTTTCCAATAGGACCAGCTAAGCATTCTTTTTCTCACCAATCAAAATTGCTGCCTAAACATTTTTACTCCAGAAGATGGAAGTATGCAATGATGCAAGCATGAGCTGAAGTCCTGTTGCTTTCATGAATTAGGCTGCATGTGTGTTGGTTTAAACACTGGTGGGTCTTTATGCGAATTTATGAACTTGATGTATTTTTTTTCCTATTTCTTTAAAAATGCTAGTTGGAGTGGTAAGTTGTATTTTAAAAGTATGCCAGCAAATTATACTCAAATATCTCCCTCTTTTTTATCACTTGCCGTCTTTATTTACTTGTCTATTAAGAAATATTGAGTAAGAATGACTCGGAATGTTTTAATCAGAAACTGCTTCTGTTTTTAAAAAAAATTTCTTGTTTTTGATTTTTTTTTTTTTAATGAATCATTTTGTGCCCAATCAACATACTGAGTACTGCTAAGTAATGCTGGCTTTACAGCAAGTGGTTTGCACAGGTGTTTAATATTTCACTTTAGTCCTCTAGCAGTGCCATTATATATTCATAAATCACTGTGTATCTGTAAAGAAAATGGTGATGGACTGTAGTGTAATATATATTTCTGAAACTTCTGTTTTCCTAGTTGTTACCTAAACTCCAGTTATAAATGATGCCCTTCCTCCAGATTTGAGAGTAACGTGGACATACACAAAAGTATTTTGCAGCTCTAATGACATCACATGCTTTTCTAATGGAAGCACATGGTAGATGCACAAATCACTTATTCCCAAGGCGGAATTTCCCTTATTAGTTTATTGTGCCGTTATTGAGTGTGCATTTCCTAATTTTGTTTTCTGGAATGAGATTAGAATGCAAGACAGATTCTATATGCCAAAAATAAGACTTTCATGGATTAGACTGTTTTGATTGAAATATTAGAAGGATATATTAACATGCTAATACACTTTATTAGGCTGCCAGCTTATGTGTGGAAATATTTCAAAAGGAATGAGATGCGTACACATAGCGTGCAATGTTGAATTTACTAGATTATATCTGCTTACAAAGTTTTATATCTTTGTTGAAAAATCTGTTTTGTTATAGTATTCTTATGCCTGTATGGCTAGCACTATAGGTCTAGGGATATATTGTTCTTGTAATTTTAAATTCATACTGCTCTCTAGTGGGGAATGCCTTCAATGCAATAGATTACGTATATATGTTTATGTACTGCTTTGATTAAAGACTGAATTTACTAATTTAAAATTATTTTAGGCAGATGAATCTTTGAAGCGAACAGTATCTCCAGCAAACTCCAGAAGGGCTGAGAGGTTGATAGGTTTATGCTGCTTCCTCAGAGAAACCTCCTCCTCCCATTAGGAGAAATATGCTATAGGTCTGCTATTGAAAGATTCTACAGTCTCATAATGTCTTTCGGGACATTTGTGATTTGTAGGTAAAAGTTCCTATCATCACTGTTGGTATAATAGCCTTGCTTTAATAAGTAACTACTTTTATGCTGATTGTTTTTTCTCTCTGTAATTTTGCTTTGGAGTGAAATGTTTAGCCTTCTTTCTCATCTCTTGCTTTCAACAGCTACAATCCTAGATAAGAGTTGACTGTACATAGAAGCTGATAAAATAATGACAGAACTAGTTGAGTGAGGTTAAAATCTACAGCAAGTGCGGAGGTGCTCTCAGACCTGGGTCTGTACTTTCTTAAATCAAATGGGGTTTAGTTAGCATAAAAGAACACAATGCTAATTAGATAGCAAGAAAATCTGAAAACTGAGATTGAAACTGATTTGAATATTTGAGATAGATTTTAGATTTTCATCTTTAGATGAATTTGTCTTTGTGATTTGACTGGAAGACAAAAAATGTCTTTAAATCCTTGGGAGGTCTGGCAAAAAATTAAGCTGATGAAATTTAAGACATCTGAAGCTATCTGAAGAACGATTTGCAGTATTATGTTGCAATCAGACCCAAGTCTGGAGGCTTGTTTAGGATTGTTTATTTAGACACTGAAAATTTCTGGATCTGCCATTAAAGACCCATTTTCTTGTGTCACTGTAATAATCTTTTTTTGTCTCTAGGTTGATTGATTTGTCAATTAGAGACCAAATAGTGTCATCGTATTTAAGGCTGCAGTAATTTTGTCACTCAAAGTATAGATTACATTCTTTGTCTAGACCTTCATTTATTCACTAAGTCTGGGGGAACAAGCACTTTAAAGATTTATATGGTATGTAAAGGTCTCATCAAAATGCTAAGTTGGTATAACATTTTGCATTCCTTGAATAGTAAATTAGGTTTGCAGTGCTCAGAGCATTTCTTCACCTGTGCCATTTCTGCTCCCTTTTAAATCGTGGAAGCTCACAGTTACACTGGTTTCACTTGAAGTTCTGCAGATGGGATTATCTTCTCATTTCTGTAGTTGTTGCTGTTTGATATTAGCTGAATCTAAGTTTACTATCCTTCAATTGTAATCCCGTGTGGTTAAGATAAGAAACTAATAACATGTTTATTTGTCTTTGAACTACTCTAAATGAGAAAGTTATGAAGTTATTAGACTTGGGCTTGAAAGCAATCACAGGAAGTGGAGAGAGGATGTCTGGAGTTGCTAAGTGTTTAATAAACTCAAGGGTAAGGTCTGTGCATTTAAGCTTATTGAGCTACTATACAAGACAGGTACTTTTTCTTCTGTTCATTATACCTTCTCCCCCTTTTTTTCCATTGGCTGAAGGGCTGTTTTCTCTCACATTTTTTTCTCAGCTCCTGCAGTGTTTTTACCTTTTCTTTGATAATTTATCACAGAGGTGCTGCATCCACATCTGACAGGCTCAGCTTTGGGCACTTGACTGTGGAGTTAGTCAAGTTACGTAGCAGAACTGAAAATCTTGAACAGAAAGCAAAATATATGAGTGCATATGAAAGCAAAATACAATGTTAAAATATAAAATGCAAAAAATTATTTTCTGCCTTTTACTGGTTTGCAGATGTTGCTGTTTTGTCTGTATTATTTTGTGTTCTCATCAATCTTCTCTCATATGTTTTTTTTCTTCTCAGAAGATATGAAGAAGCCCTGGAGCCCCGATTTACCAGTTGATAGCCAGTCATACAATTCAGATTTCACATCTCTCCCAGACCAGGAAGGTGAGAAAGAATTAGCACCTGATGGCACTGAAGAAAAGAAGGAGAGAGAAAAGAAACACACCAATTTCACTTTGTGTAATGTTTGTAACATTCAGCTAAACTCTGCTGCTCAGGCACAAATCCACTACAATGGCAAATCCCATCAGAAGAGGTTAAAACAGCTCAGCAATGGAAATCTCAAAAGTGATAATGGTAAGCATTATAATATATAAACCTTTGCCATATTTTGATCTGAGAATTGCAGCACTGTGCATTTTGTCGATATATATTAATCTAAACTTTGTTTTATTCAGACAACAAATGCTTTGAAGTTAAAGCAAAGGCTCTTGGTGACTTCAGAGTGCTGGAGGTCATCCCTAGCATGAGCATCTGGCAAATAGCTAAACATATACCATCTGTGTTATTACCAGAGTTTTCATTTTATATTTTGTTTACATAATGATGTTGATTCAGATTCTTTCTCTTTTCATTTGCATTTTGATGATTTTCAGCATAATCAGTGATATTCTGTACTTCACAGTCTACTAGAAAGGTTATCCTTGTTAGGGGCGTGTTTGCTTTTAATGAATGTAAGGTGGTTGTGAAATAAATTGAAACAAGTACATTACACAGAAATACGTTCCCAAACTCATTTCACTTTAGCTTGCTTACTCCAGGTTCAAACCACAGCTAGCATACGTTTGTTTAAAGGTCATGGCTGAAGTCAAACAGAGGTGGAACAAAACTTATTTTGGCTTTAATTGTTTTCATTGACAGTTTTGGGCAGAGCATTTTGTAGTAGGTGACATACTCTTTTATAATCAGAGTGAATTGTGATCCTCAAAGAAAAACACATTTGTGGTTTTTTTTTGTACTAAGGCAGATTAGATAATAGAGGAAAATGATAGCCCCTGACAAGAAAAAGAAAAATTATCATGTTACAATTTTCTCAATTTCATAACAGGTAGTACTCAACTTTGCTGTACCATGTATAGGGTTGTACTGGATTGTTCTATCTGTTTCTGTGCACCATGTCAGAGAAATAATTGTGTTAATATGATGTACTTAGGACTTTCAGATTTTCTTTCTCCAGATCACACATGTTGCTTACTATTTTGTAGCTTGAGTTGCTTCCTGCCCCACCTGCAGAAGGATAGGCAAAACAATAATCCTTAGATAGAACTTCATATTATTATTTTAATAGTCTCTGCATTGTTCCCGCTTTAAGAGTGGGGAATAACATTGATAGGTTTCTGAGGTATGTTGGATGTGAGTGCTTGTCTGTGTATGAGGTGTTGCTCATTTCTGTAAAACACAACAATAAAACAAATAACACCTCCATAAAATTCATCAATACAATTAATTTTTTATTTAAGTGGCAGGCAGGACTGCAGCATTTGGCAATGTTCAGAGTTCAGAAGACTTAGAAAAAAATGCTACTACCATTAGTAGGAGCTGTGGAAATTCATAAAGAAAGATTGATTTCCTAATTGATTAAAGGTGCAATATGGTTATCCACAAATGCATTCTTTATAAAACCAAATAAGCACAGTCTAATTTATTGCTATCTTTGGTTAAGAAGAAATTGTTATTGTTATTATTAGCACAACAATTTTGCTAATGATAGAAAGTTTTTTTCTGCAGTTCATTTTTCCACTTTAATCCATGATAAATAAAGAATTAGTGATTAAGCAATGTTGAAATTAGTATCAAAGAGCTTCAATCATGGTTCAACATTTATATTCTGGAAAGGCTCGAACTAGCAGTATAGCAGTGTATTTCTTATTTCCTCCTTAAAAGTATTCTATGTTGCGTGTAGCTGTGTGTAGTGAGAAAATAGCTGATTGACTATCTAGGTCTTTGTTTCAAAGTGCATTTATTTTGGGGGGTTATGTGAAACTTTAGGATTTTCAAATCTGGCAGATCTCTGAATATCGTCAAAAGTAGCAATCCACTGAGAGAATAATGTAGTGTAAAGTATAAGGAAGGGATTTTTCCTATGTCACCAAGTTCATTTCTCTTCAACTGAATGTTATAAATTAGAGAGACCAGTATTAAATATTTCTTGCTAGAAGTTAGAACTGAATTAGAACTGAATATTTGAGTAACCATCTTCCCTGCATCTTGAACAGAGATGCTGTTTGAGGTGCCTTTTCTAAGTCGAATAAAAATCAGAACAGGAGAGTTCTTTCACAATAATAGGTTTTGTCATAACTTGTATATCTGAAATATGGGCAGCATTTTTTGAGCAAATTATTGTTGTGTTGGTGACACCCCACCAAGCTCAAGTGACATATGACCATGACTAAACATGTTATGACTTGACCATTGCAGTTTATCATGTACATGCAGATGGTGCTTTTTGAAGGTTATTGGTGTGACTGTTAAACATGCACAGCATTGTTTTCTCAATGTATGTCAGAAGGATACTTTAAGAGAATGGTATTTCTTGTGTGGAAGTCTGATTGTCACAGAAGACAGCTGCTATGCTTTATGTCCAGGTTAGTGACACAATAATTCTAGAGACTAAATTCTGCTGTAAATTAAAACTATGTAAATGTTCTGCTTTATGCATTATCTTCTAAGGTTTTGTCATCATAGTTACTTATTATGTCTCATGACATATGAGTGAAGTATCTGTACTATGCACAAGGAAACTTAATTTCTAAATACAGTGTTTCATGAACTGTACTCTCAGTTGTATATGCCTTTGCAATGTTGGGTGCTCACTTGGAACTATCATATCTGGAAAGGTTGGGAAACATATCGGAGTTGTGTTTTCTCATTTTGTTTCATCTCCAAATTATTCCCACACAGCAGGATAGGTTTGTGTGTTCTTTATCACGAGGGGATGTAGAAATGGAAGATTGATTCATACAAAACAAAAGCCCACGTGTTGCTCCAAAATAATTTGCAATGGACTGCTGAACAGAGGTAGGGTTCAGCTGCATTAGCTGTGTAATTAGAGATGTCATGCTACAGTCATCATCTTCCAGCTGTGTGAAGTAGCTTTTGTCTGTTGGATGTGAATATCAGAACATTTACTATGTTTGAAGATCTCTGCCTGATTTCATAAGGTAAGTTGCTTATGCACAAAGCCTGTTAACATCTGCAAGTATATAATCAGTAAATAATGTGCACTGTGGGGTTAAAAGCAGTGTTTCTTTGCTGCTCTGTTGGTATCTGGACTGTATTTGAATAACCAGCTATACTCCGAAAAGTTTTGTTAGTTGCTTTATCTATCTGTCTGCTTGGCAGCTGTACTGTGTGATACCCATGTGGTTCCTTCCTGGGGCAGAACAACCTCAGAACAGCCAACTGTGCAGCCACAAAAGTGATGTGAACCCAATGTTTCTTTTGTCATTACTTGGTACATTGGTTTGTGATGACTTAACAGGACATAGTGAGACATCAGCACTTCTGTTGCTGAACTGTATGTGCTTGGGAGCAACACAATTTTCTGTGTAACTTCCTCCTAATAATTGCCTTTTACGTCTCTTAAAAAGACTTCTCACACTTTCCTCAGTATAGCCTATAAAATATTCTTCTTACTGGTGCTTTTTTTGCCTTTCTGCTCTCATGCTTGCAGTGGAAAGGTGACAAGAAAGTCAGTGGAGATTTTGAGTATGTTTTGGGATTAAAAGAGGGCAAGATGCAGTTCCTATCAGGTCTGCTGACACTCTACCACTTCTCATAAAACCAGCCTGGACACTGTGGGAAGAGGTGACCTCTTGTGGGACGTTGTTTATTCTGTCCAGCAGGAGCAAAACTCACATTCCTACTGACAGACTGGAAAAATAACTGTGGATGCAAATGTATAGCAGCACCAGTGAGAAAGCTGATGTTTCTAAAATTTTATGTAAACCAGAATTTCTTCTGTGCATTCTTTTGTGTAAATTGCTGAATCATCGTGAGTGAATGAGGCATGGTTAGGACAAAACCTAAAACTGTTTTCCTCTGCAATACTTCCTACAATACATTAGAGAACAAGTGGGAAAATAATAAAGGAGGTGAGCAATGTCACAAAATTAATAGAATTCCTTACACTTTAAAAACTGATTTCTGAACCATTATTCTTTTGAAACGTAGGAGGCAGTGAGGCATTTGGTGGTGGTTTATTCATCTAGCTCTCTAAATTCATAACCCAGACCAAAGACTATCCAATTTAGTATGTTTTATGTGCTATCTTTTAAACTAAACCTGAATACAACTACTTTTTTTTCACTGAAGTTTCACTGAAGTAAAATTTTATTGTAGTGTCAACAAGGACATTGAGTACATGGAAAAAAGGAGCAGAAAGTATCAAAATTGAGCACCTTTTTTTTCCCCCCTTGCTAATTCCAAAAAGCAAATCCCTTAATTCAACACTTATTATTACTTTAGATTGAATAACAATTTGATTGTTGAGGTTATGTTACACATATTATGAAATATGCACTAAAAAGGAACATTTATTTCCCACATTTTATTCTTCTTTTTCAACCTCATTCAGTAGTTGAATGTAGTTTCCTACAACAGCTCTTGAGATGGCAATTTCCTTAAATCTATGCAGTAATTTTTTTGCACACTGGTGAGAGAAAATGTTTAATCTTTTACAACTTCTCTTTTACATCTAAATCCTGAATTTTTACTAGTCTGCAGGTAGGAAATCCAGGTGATTTATCCAAACTGCAGAGTTTCCTTCCTTGTGCTTCTGTGTTGCTGTTTATCTTCCGTCTCTGTGCTGCTGTTGCATTTTACACCTCTGCTGTCATGTTTCGTGATCATGAAAACTGATGGGGTAGACACATTCTTGCTTTTACGTGGTCAACCACCAAGTTAGGGGCTTTCAGGGAAGTGGTGTTATCTGCTCTTCTCATTGTGTTAACCCTCCTTTCAGAGGAATAGGATTGGATGGGACATTGGAGAAAAGAGGAAATCTTCAAGTAAAGTATGTTTTCCTTCAGATCAGGTGATTTTCTATTAATTTCCAGACAAGTAAGAATTGTCAGATCAGCTTGAGATGTCCCTGGAAGTCACATTGCTAGCAAACTTTTTTTTTAATGTCATATTCTGATGCAGAGCTTCTTGGCCAGTTAACAGTAAATCCAATATGTATTTTCCTCTGGTTTTAAGCTTCTAGTTTGTCGGTCATAGATGCCAGTATCTTGTAAACCGTCACAGCAGGTTCCTTCTGGGTATTTGTAATACCTTCCAAATGTCAAAGCTGGAGATTTCTGAACAAGTAGGACTGGCTAAGGGCAGTGTGTCACTTCCATTGCTTCCAGATGTAAATCTTCCTCCTTATTTCAAAGTGCTTGTCTGTTTCCATCATGTTCCTATTTCAGTTAGTGAACTATTAGCAGTCTTTGCTTTCAAGAGCACTTTTGCAAGCAAGGTATGCTTTTAAAGCACCACTTGTGTTTGCAGAATCTTTTTTATCTTATTCAGAAAGGTAATATCACCATATAGGACATCCATAGTTCACCACAAAGTTTTATCGCAAGATGAGTGAGAGAACCTTAAGAGCCAGCTCACACTAGCCACATGCACAATGTTGATATTTCCTCTAATAAGCATCATGGGATCTACTTGGCTTTGTGAGTATACAAAAAGGATGAATGGATGGTAAATGTGGACAAACTCTTTACATGTATGCAAATATCCATGTGGACTTGCTGTAGTTAGCTGTCTGCTATTACAAATAAATGCAAATGGACGTTGGTAAATTTTTATACAGATCAGTCACAGGTAAAGCTTGGCATTGCAACAAGTTGTGGGAAGGCTGTGAGGAAAGTTTATGGAGTGCACTTGGAATAATTTCAATAATGGCATGCAGTCACATAGATAAAATATATTTTAGCAATTTCCAAAACATTCTCTTGGATTTGGAGGGGAGAAATCTATAGAAGTTAAACAGTTTTTCATGTGGTATTTCTGGCAATTGGTCCACTGAATAGCATGACAGGATGTTTAAAAAGTATGGGAGCCTATAGAACTGTGCTTTTTAAATATGGATAATTCTTCAGAAGCTGGGGGATAAGTAGAAATTTATGTCTAAATATACTTAAAGTATTTTTGAAGTTCCTTATTATTCATCAAGTGCACTTAAGATGTGCTTATGTCTTCCATTGAAGTATAGCTCTGGTCTCAACTAGCAAATTCCTTTCTTTTCAACCATCTTAAGTGCCAAATGAATAAAACACGCTGTAGCAGCTTATTATGAATCCAGCTGTTTAAGGTGTATGGAGAATCTCCACCATAAAGAACATCTGCCCAGGGTCTAAACAAGCCTCTAACTGCAGAGTCAAAAAGTTACAAAGAATTCAGTTTCCTGCCTGAATATAAGACTGCACAGATTCTCTTTTAATACCCCCAGCTGTATACAGTACCCTCCTTTTGGTACCATCTTGAAGCAAGATGCTTAGTAAATTGCCTTCATCTAAAAGACATGGGTGTTTGTCCAAGAGAAATTCAACAGTGGCAGCTGAAACAAGTTTAGAAGTGGATCCTTCTTTGCTGCCTTTTAACAAACCTGGATAGGGTCTCTGAGAACTATGTGAAGACAGTTGGAGATGGTGTCCTCAACAGCTCACAAAGGCTGATGTTATGTGCAGATTGGAGGGTGAAAATCTTCATCCACCATGTGCCTGCTTGCTACATTTATTCTTCCATACTCACAGATCTTACTCTGCATGTTCCGAATATTGTTCTGTCACAGTTTGCTTGTCCTTTTCAGATATTTACAACCTCCTGTTTTCAGGCCCTTATGTTGCTCCTAGGTGTGCAACTCTTTCTTCCATATTGAAAAATAACTGGCCTTTATGCCCTCAAGTTTGTGTTTAAAATACACTTGAAAAAAATGGGACAGCTGTCATCTTTGTCTTTGAACTTCTACTTAGCATCAACATAGCCTCTTTCTAATCACTTTTTTGTTTTTGTTTTTTTTTTTTTTTTTTTGAGGCTAGGACCTGCCATATAACCTATTTATCTGAACTAGTTTTTCTCTCCACTTAAAAGGTAATACCATTTTAGGCAGGTGATATCTTCATGTTTTTACTGTGGCAGGAATATTGATAAGCAATGCCAAGTTAGCTGGATAAAGTTCAGTTACTCTGAGAACAATGTATGTCCATCTGTGTTGTTTCTGAACGGTATGAGGGGTTGGTCTGCCATTCTTTGCTTCTCCCTGAGTGTGGCACCATTCTCATTTCTGAGAACTCTGGCATTTGATCTCGTATGTACAGATACCAAACTGCTGAAACCTGTTTTGCAGGCTCTCCATTTAGTTCTGCTTATATCACTAGGTCCAATATAGATTATGATGACCATGGCTTCTGTCCAGACCTTCTCAGTAACTTGTCTTCTTTTAATATGATGGGTTTTTTTTTTTTCCCCTGCACTGGCATCTGGTAGGCAACAGATCTTCTATGCGTCATGACAACGCGCTAAGTTTATCAACATTTCCCGGTATTAATTTACTAAGAGATAGTTTTTCCCATATTCAGTCATTTTCTTATTTCAAATGTAAGTCTGTAGTCCTCAATGAAGCTGTAAAATGATAACTTTGTACCTCTCATGTAGCATAAATTTTAAATTTTTAGGATATCACAGAATTAATGCAGAATTTTTGAGCTATATCCGAGTAGAAGAAAAAAGTAGCAAATATAAAATGTAAGACAAATTTCACTACTGCTGACTTTTACTTATTCATACGTTTTTTTTCCTCTGATTCAAAATACACTGTCTTCCTGATAGTCATGTCACTGAAATCTTTAGTTAACTTCTTATGCTCTGACATATTTCTCAGTAGTGGAAATATGTCTCAAGATCGGAGATTTAAGACCCGTGCCAATGAAATTAGTTCCAAAACCTGTTGATTTCAAGAGAAGGAGGCAAAAGTTCCTCGCTCTGTTGAGGAAATTAATGATAGCTATGGTGGCTCAGTACAAATCATCAAAGAAGTACCAGTTCTAATCTACAGTTCTGCTATTGTGGGAGCGAGTTAATCTGTATGATGTCTTTCCTTTGTGTCTCACATTCTTGCTTATAGGTTAGCCTGGCTGGAGTCCCCATGCAGGCAGCATTATAGGTATATAGACGTAATCAAGATTTCCCCCCAGTTTTTCCATAAATATGAAATTAGAGGGCTGGAAAGATACACTGATTGTAAGCAAAGCAGCTCACTTACTCTTTGGTAATACTTTGTTAGCATTACTATTTAGTAAAACTTTGTTCTATAATAAAAATTCAGATTTTTAAAATACTTCTCTAGAATCTTTGTCAGAATAATATATTTTTAAATGCAGGCCCTCCCTGGTGGGGATGGTGTATAATTTATTATACAGAATATAACAGCTTTTTGATTATAAAAGCAATATTGAATGTTTCTTTTTTACGGGCTTTAGCAGCATGATGACTATTAGATTAGAACCAAAACCCGGAGTCTTTCTCTGTGCTGAATTCTAAAATGTTGTAGAAGAAAAAAGAAAGTTAATGAAGAATAATTTTGTGATCATACATTTTGTGATTTTTAAGAAATTTCTTTCATAGTGAAGTACAGTGAAAGGAAAACTGGAAGTGTAAAAATTATTCACTTTGGTATTTTGACTACAAATGGTTAGTAGTTTGGTAAAGATTATTCAGAAATGGAGTTTTCTTCTGTTGAACTTGTCCCATTTGGGAACACTTAACAACTCATCTGTCCCTTTTTGGCCAGGAGAACACCATTCCTGCCTTTGATTAATTCTCATTCCATCCCAAAAGAAGTAACAATATTGTTAAAAAGTGAGTAAAAATTTCCTCCTTCCACTTTCATTCCTGTTTTCAAACTCAATAGACGTTTGAATCTTGACAAGTTGCATTGTGAATGGATGTTTTTTCCACTTGGCAAACACAATAGAATTTTGTTTTTTTTCTTGGTCCACAGTCTTATCTATTCTGATAATGTCCTAGTTTTTTCTAGGGTATTGCTTTGGTTTGCACCTTATTTTTAAATTATTGTTATTGTGTTGGAGTTTTTAAATTTGGTTATCAAACTGAAGAAAACCAGTGATTACATCACCATAGTTCTGACTCTGCTTAGCTCCATTTTCCTCACATTTGATACAGGAGCTTTGCCAAAAACAGACCTAGGTGCCCTTGTGGACAAAAAATTGAATGGGATTCATGAACTACACACTTGGACAGTACTGTGCCCAGTTTTGGGCCCCCAGTACAAGAGAGACATCACTGTAAGGGAGTGAGTGTGGAAGAGCATCACCAGGATGGTCAGGTTACCTGAGCACCAAAGAGAGGTTGACAAGGCTGGTTTTATTTACTGTGAAGAAAAGAAGGGCTCGTGGGGGATCCTTTTGCACTCTTCAACTTCCTCGAGGGGCTTTTAGATAGAAGATTGATGTATATGAAAGGGCAAGAGGGGAGCATCACAAATTGCAGCAAGGAAAGTTCTGGTTAGGTATATAGATAAAAGCATTCAGAACTTCATTGTAAAAGTGGGTAAGCACAGAAATGAGTTGACCAGAGAGGATGTGGAAATTATTCTCTGGGGATTTTAAGAACTCAACTGATCTAAGCTTGAAATTACTTCTGCTTTGGGTAAGAGGTTGTGTAAGTTGCAGAGATACCTTTCCACATGAATTTTTCTAAGGTTCTGTAGCAAATACTGGAAAAACTTCGGTTTTAAAGATTCAGAGGCCTACTTGCTTGATTTACATCAGGCAGGACCAAGATATATATAGCCAAAGGCTCAGAGTTTTCTTCATAGCTGTGTGTTTAAAAAGGAAAAATAACCAAGAAAATTCCACTCTGAATGTCAGGGTGCTGAGGGTATTTGGCAGAAGCAAGGCAAATACAGTAAAATCTGTATTCTTTGAAAGGCTCTGAGATGTAAAATGAGCTGTTGAAGCCTTTTTTCTACCTTTATTTTTTTCATCAAATTGCCTGTAGCATATACTCAGAACTGCTGTTCATCCATGTTACAGTCTGTCTAGTTAAAGATTATAAAAATAAAATTCTTGTCCTCTAAAAGAAGAAATGTAGGAACAAAGCTGTGTGGATCTTGGTTTTAGACCTTTATTTCTGTCATTAGCAGTGACAAAGAGAAGAATAGATGCTGCAGGATGCAGTAAAGAACACCAGATACCATGTTTACAGTTATGTTTTAAGACAGATGGGATCTTCATAGCAGGCTGATATTAATAATCATTCAAAATTTCTTTTTATTTAAGTAAATTGGCTTTTAATCTGAACCATTGAAGATTTCAACAGTAGACTTTGTCATGTAAACATTGGACTGATCAAACAGCTCCTTAAAAAAATTATCCAGTAATTGATATTGAATTTGTTTGTGGGTTTTTTATTTTTGTGTGGTGTTTTATTTTCTGACCAATCATATCCCATCATGAAATTAAATTATTATTAATTGAAAACTAATTTTTGTATGTTTAGGGAAACACAATTTTCTATTTAGAATCATCAGTGTAATACAGTTTCAGAAGTACCACACAGCAGTAAAAGAGTATTCCTCATGTTTTAAAATCTTGAAATATTTAAGAAAAAAGCACAGCAATTCATTGTATTGTATTCGATTCTATCACTGACTCTTTTGATGCCAGTGACCCTTGTCACAAACAGATGAAATATGCTTGAGAAAGTCAAAGAAAAGATCCCAGAACTGTCAAGCTTTAAGAAATATATATTCAGAATTACAGTGTTGGCATTTAAAGACTTTTTGTGAAATAAATTCTTTCAAGAACAGTGGCAAGCTTCTCTGGTCTTAGAAGCACTCCAAATTAAAAGATTGTGGAAATAAATAATGTTGCAGTTAAAGAAAGAACAACTAAATTACCTTATAGCTGTCATAGAAGTTTCAGTACGATTCAAGAAAGAAACATTTTAGTTTTACCAATGCTTTAATTTTTTTGCAAGCCAGAAGAGTTTATTTCAACAGATTGACTCTTAATTTTATCTCTGTAGGGCTGTATGTATGTTATAATTTTAATTTTCTTTTGGTGCAGGCTAAATTTTGTAATGTAGGTTAGTTTAATCTGTTATATGCCTGCAAAATTTTTTGTAAGGGAAATAATCTGCTTTTTTTGTTTTTCCTTTGATATTGCATACAGCCCATCCTACAAAATCCATTGACCACATTAATGAGAGTACTAGAGGGTCAGGCTAATTTTGAATATGTGTGCTTCTGAGAACAGTGATTATATATTCATACACACACATATTTACACAAAGCCCACTTTATTCTTAGTCTGCATAGGAATTTGTTAGTTCTTGGCTAGTATGGCAGAAAATTCCAGTGCTATGCTTTACAGGAAGAGCCTTTGTGCACCATCTGCTGCTTAGCCCAGAGTCCTGTATGGTAGTCAGCAGTTAGTTTTTAGTCTTTGAAAAGTGTAGTCACTGGTGGTTTTTTTGTTTGGTTGTTTTGTGGGGGTTTTTGATTGTTGATTGGTTTTTTTTTTTTTCTGAAGTGTTGAAGTAATTTATTATTTAAAGGAATTTTCCAAATAGTATGTGTTTATTTTGTCAAATCAGAAATCATATTCGTGATGATTTCAAATGAACCTCAGGAGGAATAGAGTTTTTCAAATGGTTCCAGAAAGATGAATTACATTTCTTCTAACTCAGTTTTTATTGATTTTTAGACATATGCAAATTTTATAGTCCAGAAAACCTGCTCTTACACTGTGTGATGTAAGGTTTTTTCCTTTCTTAAATATTTATATTCTTTTATTCAATAAACTCAAGAAAGCTCCTCACATATTAGTACTCATATTATGATACAACTAATATAAATCAACACTTAGCAAGAATAGGCATTATTACTTCTGACAGATCTCTAGACTTATGTTAGTTGTTTATAGGGTTAATGAAACATCATATCTATATGCAAGACTTTTTTTTCCCCTGGGAATACGGAGAGGTATAGTTACTATGCAGTGCTATTAAGATATCCCTGCTGTATTCTAATGAAGACTTGTATTTCTCTCTGTAGCCACTCTTGTTTAATTTATTGGAGAATGATCTTCAGAATATTGCTTTCTTCTTTTGCTAACTAACGGTGGATATTTTATGAAGTGTCATCACGGAAAGCTTGAGTGTTCAACCTTATCTGATCCCCAAAGTTACCAAGAAAGAGACTTGTCACCCTGACTTACTGTTTGTGGATATCCAAAGGATTTTGGTTAATGTGTTCTGACAGAACTCTCCATGCTCCACAGTTCACCTGCTATAGATGTTACGTTCAAATGTGCTGGCTGAAGCAGCTTGTGCAAACACGAAATGGCAGGGCTGGTGAGTTAATACAACAGTTTCTTCAGAAAGACAAGGAGGGGATGAAAATAAATGATATCTGCTTCATCCTTTATATTCCTTTGATAATAAAGCATTTCACAACGTTCTTGAAACCAATGCAGACAGAAGTATATACACAAAGCACAGCAGGATTTTGAAAAGTGCTCAGTTTGTTTATTTTGTGTACAAAACGAGCCTAAGTCTCCTTTTCTCTTGATATTTTGTAAGGCTGAAAAACACCCAAAGAAGCCCTATGGAAAAGACAGCATATTATCCATACCAAGGGCAGTATTCTGGCCAACAGCAGCTTCCTACTAGACCATTTTGCTGTAACAATATGTGAGGTTAGGCTCGTACTGTTTAATCTCATGGAAAACTTTAGAAGGCCTTGGCTCCTGTGGAGAAGTGCTCTCTTTGGTAGTAAAATGCCCTTCACAACACCCTGTGCGCAGTGGCACAAACCCCTTAACAAACACATATTTATGCAGAATGAAAGGGGATCAGTGCTGCAACATGAGGAGACTGGCTAATGAGGGGATAGTCAGATTTGGATGGGGCTTGGTCAGTGCTTTTTTCTGATCTGGTGGGAAAATCAGTCATGAAAATTCATTTTTATAGGATGGGATTAACTTGCAGAGGTAAAAACAAATACAGGAAATTATTGCAATGAGTAAATGAATAACTGTGGGGATGACTGAGGAATAGGGGAGGGAACTGTTTGTCTTGCATATTCAAGTAATTGAAAACCTGACAAAACGTAGAATATATTTTGTTTCCTGACCATCTTGAAACCATTAAGGAAATTAGCATAAATTTCCATAGAATTCATATGTCACATTAATTTGAGTGCCTGGTGCATACATTTCCTACTCAGATGGTGGGCTCCTTCTGCCAGACGCTGGCAGGTTGGTGTAAATTACCCAGCAGAAGTTGGAATGTTCTTTCATTGCAAGCTGACAAAGAGAAAGACGTATGCACAAACCCAATACTCTCCCCAGATCTGCAACTCTCTCATTTCTTCCTCCGTCTTCTTTAAGGAACCCTGGGAAAAGAATTCGTAGTCCTTACCTGAGGAAAGCTTCAGTGAAATGCTTATCTGAGGACTGCTTGATTTTGAGCAGGTTAAAGACTTCAAAGTTCAACTGTGGCATTTCTCAACTTTTTGGATCCAATGATACTTTATTTTTCTGCTTTTGTTTTTAATCCAGACTTTAAAAATAGTGCTTCTATGCTACACAAGTTAAAAAAGAAAAAAAAGTTCTTAATAACTGGAACTATGTTTCAAGAAATGACACTTCTGTGTTGTATTTTCTACCCCATATAAGTACTAGCTAGATGATACAATGCAAAAACCACCTTCCTGCTTGACTCAGCAGAAGGAAGAGTTATCCCAATTTATTTAATGTATTTTTTTAACACTTAAGTAGTGAGCAATGAATCACACATTTGATCTGAGGAATCCAGATCTCCTCGCATAGAAAGCCTTGGGTGAGCCTTGGAATTTTTCTCATAGAAATACAAAACATACCTAACCCTTTGTATACTTTACTAGAAGAAAAAATCTCTTAGAGTTTAAGAAAACCCTTAGCGTATTTGTTCTGTTGCAGTATCATCAGTTGTTCTTCTATTGCTAGTTTAATTAGATCATGATGTGTGTGGAATTTTTTAATACCATATGGTAATATTATATTGCTATGTTGGCAGTCCTCGGGATGGGGATTCTGTTACCCTTATCACTATGTAAGGCAGAAGGAATGTGAAGGCCCCAGAATAATACTATGAGTAGCACAAAATACTGGTAGCATCAAAAATTAAAATTAAGGTTTATTGCTTTGGGTTTTTTTGGTCTAAATTCACCTTGTAATATGCAGCCATTTTTCCTCTTTGCTTGTCTTTGGTGGTGAACCTGGGCATTCAGACATACCTTTCTATCAAATTAAATTGCAAAGAAATAATTCCCTCAGAAGCTCCCTTTCAGCTTCATTACAAACTCCTTGTATGAATACTGCAAGTGTTGGCAGCTATATTTTCATGATGTTTACAGTATTTTTTTTTTACCTTTTCTTCTTTGTGAAGATCAAGGTAACTGGTTTTTATTGTTCAGCAGTTGTTAACATACAAGACCTAATATTCCCACACGTATAGTAAATTTTAACATCCTTGGCTTTTTGCAATTAGTAAAAAAAACCCTGGTGGGTATTTAATTTACCTGGCAGTGCATTGGTGTTTGAATCTGCTGCTGGCAAATTCTGGAAGGGTTTTTTCTGCGTGAATGCTGGGGGGCTTGATCTGTGATTTTTTAAATGCCTTTGGGAGGTGAGATCAGATGCGTAAGAATGTGATTGTGTTTATTTTTTACATGAATCCCACTGCTAGAATCCTTAGGGATTTGCTGTATCAAAGATATTTATGAGAATATTGCCCTTGGCTATGGTTTGAAAGGGAGCAATGTAGGACAGGGACAGATGAAGGGTAGGCAAGCTGGTGACTCTGGTCATAGAGAATGTTGAGAGTCTCCTAGATCTGGATACCCTTTCTGATGCATAGCACTCAAGTAAATAGGAGAGTAAGCAATATTCAGCAGTCACATTTCCACTTGAGAGGTTTTTTTGTTTGTGTATTCGGTTCCTGAATGTTCATAATTTCAGAAACAGCAAAGCATGACCAGGATTAATCACTCAATTTATGGATTCAGTATATGCTGTTGTCCGTGCCTGGCCTCATCTTATTTGGAGAGCAGGATCTTCAGGCATGTGACTATTATATTTAAGCTTTGATGTGAAGCAAATTTTTGTTGTTTGGTCACTTGAACTTCTGTGTTCTTTCAATTTTCCCGCTTTAAAGGGAAGAATAGGGCAAGATAATGGCAATACCATCTGGCAGGTTTGTCACAGCAGTTCCTCAGCATATCTACCTTTAGGTTTTCTATGAGTAATAGGTAGTAAAAATGATGAAGCAAGCATAAAAAGGGGAGAATTGTAAAGCCAAGTTCTATCTGAAGTTTTTTTTTCTGAGGATGTATTGTTCTAGTAATAAGAAGGAATTATATGCCTTCAGTTCAGCCAAAGATCTTGAGCATTACAGAGAATTGTTGGACTCGATGATCTTAAAGGTCTTTACCAAATGAAATGATTTTATGAACTAGCCAAAGGGCCATTTAAACAAATTAAGAATCTAACATTTACATTAATGTTGCTGACCAGAATAGTCCCATAATCTGTTAGTAATATACATCTGCTGATCTATAAAAATATGTATATGCATGCACATGTGCACACACATACAGAACGTTTTAATTAGTTGCTGAGATAATGTATGAATCTCTGCCCCTTTAAATGTGCTGATTGAAAAATGAAGAATTCCTGCCCTTTAAGTGTTCAGCTTTCACAGAGGTTACAGTAAATCTCTTAATCTCCCAAGCACTTATTCTCCTCTGTGTTTTTCGCAGACATTTATCCACAGGACATTCATTTCCAATCTGTATTTAAATCCAGGAATAACTATGTGGGCTTTGAGCTATCTGCTTTCATGCACTGCTAATGGGCTCTATCAAAGGAACTCTGGATGAACTGGTGGGGGGGAAAGAGATTCAAGTCATGTTCAGTTTCTATTTCATCTTAAACTGAGTCTCTATTTATTTTTGGTGAAGAGAGCATTAAAGAAAGCAATTATCTGGGGGCGAAGGAAGGGCAGGAAAGATCCACAATAAAGGATTTATTTATTCTGTCTTTATAGAGAACACCAGTGTATCAGATTTTCAAGCTTATAATGGAGCATAGTTGAATTTATCTGCTGAATGGGGTGTGAGGATTTGAAACATATCCTGGATTTTTGTCAAATACTGTCAGCACTTTTTTTCATATTCCTTACAGAATTTGTAGTCCAGAATCTTGAATGTAAATGGTCATAGCTTCACATTGTTTTGTAAATACACAGTAACTCAGAATAGCATGTTCTCCCATTACTTAGTAGATGCTTTGCAGTCACTGTGCTGAATGGCCCATTTCTGTAAGAGAAATGTAGTATTAAATTAATATTATGTTGTAAAAGAAAACACAGAAACATAATGTCTTTGAAGTAGTTACAATGAGGCTGCCTCTTGACCTTTTGGCATTTTCTCTTCTGCACATCAAAGAATTCGTTTCAGTTTTATTCAGAGCATATTAAGGGAGGCAAAGTGAGGGGGATTGAAAGAAAATGTGCTGAGGAGACCTTTAATTCTGTATTTCCAGCCTATGTAAAATAGCCTCAATTTGGAAACTATACTAAGATATATCCAGAAAAACGTTACCCATGAACATAAATCCTTTAAACAATGTTTTTTTTCTTCACAACAACTTGCTTTTAAACAACAGAAGAACTCTGTTGTTTTCTTCCCATCCTATTTTCTCTTCATTATTTCTCTTCTCTGTCTCCATTCTGTGAGCATTTCTCCAGAGCACAAATCCCGCTTTTTGTGCAGTGTATTTTCTGACCTTCGCTGAACCAGCTTACTCTGGTGTTTTGGTATTATAAACATGCTGTTTTATCAAAAACAACTAAATAGCTTTTGGTCAATAACAACAAAATGCATTTCTTCTTTCCTGCTTATAATATTAGCTATACTTTCAGTACTATTTGTATAAAGATTTGGAGGAGTGGTTATTATTTTCTGGTAAATGTGCTTAACTTTTGAAATGTTACCTTTGAAGATATTCTCATTAGAGAGTGATAATAAATCATTTGATAGAAGATTTTTGTGTACCTTTCTTAATTGCGTGTTCTGGTCTCATGTGGAGCTATCAGTGAAAATAAATAGGCTAATTAAACTGCAATGCTATTAAATTCTTGCCAAATTTGGTTAGACCCTCTTTCCTGGTGCTGGAAAAGTCTAACTCAAATCAACAGTCATAGCATGAGTAAACTTCTGGATAGATGGAGATTAGGAAAACATTTCCGGTCAGATCTTGTGAGATGCTGCTTACCCCTTTCAGATAAAGAGCTCCGACCAAAGACAGATTTGGAGGGAAGCAATAGACTTGCACCAGTATCTTGGCCTCTCACAAGAGTGTGAAAAGGGCATTGGAAAGGACTGCTGTCTTGTACCAGCTTGAGGCTGGACTTCTTAATTCACTGATATGCATAACCTAAAGAACAGATGATAATATGGTCTAATGAAGTGTTATCCAGCTACTCAGTAAATGATTGCCTGAGCAAATTTACTTAAAACACTCTGGTGCCAGGAAGAGGATAGCAATGGGTCTGAAACTTGCTTTTTATTTATGTATTTATTTTCCCTTCTTAAGGGACCAAATCTCTGTCCAACAATTCTAAATATGTATCTGCCTCAGTAAATTTATACATTGTGGGTTCTCTAACTCTGTTTTCTTACCGCGTTGAGAATGAACAGTGTTTTTTGTAACCGGGAAAGTATTGCTTAAGATCACTATGCTTTTTAGGTTATTTAAACATGAAGCTGACATATCGGCCTGTGCAACGACCTGTCCTCACACTGCAGATTCCTAGCTAAAACTGAAAACAAAAGTAAAAAAAAATGTTCAAAGTGGGATAAAGATAAAACCTGAAAAAAGGTGATTTAAAAAATTGGATAACTTTGAAGTGGGAATTTTCTAAATCTGGAAATTTTCTCTTTCATAAAGTGTTCAATGGCTTCTTTTCAAACACAATGAGTTTTCGATCACATCAAGTTCTTGTTTGCTGTAGAATGCTGCATGTTTCTGATAAATGTCTGCTTCTTAGCAATAACATTTCTTCATAGAATTGACCACAGCAGTAAATAGAAATTGTCTGTGAAAGAAACTTGTTTAAACTATCATTTAACTTGCAGTTGTAGAGTTTTACACTGATGAATGGCTCATTTAAAAATCAGGTGGACTAGAGCCCAGATAATTCTTCTTCACAGCTTACTGAATTTAGTCTTAGTATATTAGGACCCTAGATGTTACAGCTATTCCTTTATATTTTATTTTTTCAAAAGTAGATTCAAGGACGTGAGATAGACCCATGCTCTTCAGGAATTGAAACCTTCACAAAACCTGATTTCTGTCTCTCTTGTTGCAAAGCTTGTAGACTGGAACATAAATTTGTTTCTCGTTTAGAGATTTAGGTTTTAATATTTAGCATTTAAGCTTAATTAATTTTCCCAACATTTAATAACTGCATTTAAATTAGGCTGGTTTTGATGGCTAATTATCATGAATTTATGGCTGCCTTGACATTTCTAATACACTAATTATTACAGTGAAATCACTTAAAAACTTTAGTACATTTTAAGTTGTTTACTTATGAACCGTTTATTCATCTGCTTTCATGGGAGAGCACTGTGGCAGTAAGGACTGCAGGTACTCAGTTTGCTGCTGTAAGAAGTAGTTTGTATCAGCCTCTCATCTGGCAAATTATCTGATAGTCCAGCAGGCATTTTCACCTACTTGTAATACCAATGGGGAAATTAGTAATGAAACAAAATTTCTCAGCCAGCCCAAATGCAGGTGTGGAATATAAAACATTCATGTGTCCTGACTAGCTCAAAATCTTGCAATGAGTTTCTGGCAACCAGAACTTGAGTGAAGGATATATGATTCAGGTTTCAGTTGTCACAGCTTGCCTCTCTGACATTTACACTCCAAATCTGACAGGTAATTCACTTTACCAGTCAAGGTATTTTCATCAAAAACTGTGGTACTTCTCTTTCTTTATCCACAGCTCCCTGATGAGAATCCATTATATATTTAATTAAGTCTTTTGAAAAGCAGTAGTGTAAAGCTTGGTTTTGTTCAAGGACTTTTAGTCTTTATTAAGTTTTGTGTGGTAATAATTTCTGACTCTTGGCTTGTAATATATATTAAACTTTGTCTTCTTAGCAGATCTGCTGTCATAAAATTCTGAAGAGAACTGTGGTTATATTATTATGTTTCTACGATTGCAAATGATAGTCAGCTATGTTTCTTTCCCCAAACCTTGACACAGGAATGGTTTGTGAGAATACCTTCATGTCTGCTTAAGCTAATTTTTCTGTGAATTTTAGTTTGAGGATTTTCTTATTCCTAAAACAATGACAACAACAACAACAAAAAACCAAACAAAAAAAACCCCAGACCACAACCCCCCTAGTAAACAACCAACAAAACAAGCACATGTACCTCTTCCAATCCCAAACTGGACAAACCCAAACTATAGTTGACGAATTTTTTTTTATGTGGTAAAAATTAAACATTTTAATCCTCTTAGGACATCAGAACAACTTACAGCATAAATGTTATTTTATGTTATGTACATTGTGATAAGGATAAAATTACAAGTAGTTCCACAGAGAACAGGAATGGAAATTTGTAGCTACATTATTTCTTATAATGCTCAGTTTATGAGATGTAAAGATAGGGTTATGAACTGGAAGCTGCGCAAGTTTTCAATACCAGGCATATTCATAAATCATTTTACTCCTCTGAAACATAGTTGAACTCATGTGAGGCAAATTGTACATGCCAAAAAATCATGGTCAAATACTCAGGCTCAAGCCAGTGAGCCATGGTTCCACTCACTTCCATCAGCCATTCAGAGCTTTGTTCTCTGAGGGTCTGCTGCTGCTGCATGGAGGCTTCTGTCACTGTAGTGACTTTTTCCTCTTTGTTGTTTTTCATAGCCCATTTAGCTGTAATGGATGGATGGATGGATTTTAAAACCATCTGCAGCTGCTATTAATATAACTTTTCAGTGTGTGTATTTCCACAAGCTTTTGGTAACAGCTGTTTGAGCAGAACTCTTTTTTATTTACTTTCTTTCTATCTAATTTTACAGTACCATTTCCTTTTTTGCTTGTTTCAGGTAATATTTGACTATCAGAAAATGTCATAAAATTAAAAGAAAGTCCTTTGCAAATGTCCAGTGAAGTATTTGAATTTTAAAAGAAAGTACTTAGTGTACATTCCATGTTAGGAATTTAAAATCAACACAGTTTATTTTAGTGGTATTTCTGTCAAGAGCTTATCAGAAGTTTGAGTGTTACTATAAAAGCCCTCTATTTTAATTATATGTATGTGTGCTCTTCTGGCAAATAATAGAAATTATTTACTGTAAAAGTTATACTCAGCCTATATTTATTGGGAGATTTAAAAATACTCTCGTGTTTTAACAACTTCCTCAACAAGTCACATAGTGTGCTTTCTCCTTGATTACTGTTTGATGTGTGATGTGTATATCTAGGTAATAGAAATACTTTCTAATTAATTAAAAGCTTATACAAACTTAAGAGGTATATAGGTTTTAATGATTAGAGATTATTGCTGCATTTACACATCCATGGAGAAATATTTTGCCTGATGTGCAAAATACTTCTACTCTGCATGAAATACCTTCAGTTAATGTTGTTAAAAATTGGGGTATGCAGGAAAAACCAGTGACCATTTTAAAAACAGTTGACTGAAAATAATGGTGCTACTTATGTTGGGAACAATAGAATATATTTGCTCCTTTTTGTGTTCTAGAATGACTTTTGATAATTTTCTTTGAAGTGACTGATTTTTTAGACATTTGTGGTACAGTAATGTCAAATTTGCCTCTTTTAACTAGAGGTAGGAGTCCCCAGGAGGAAAAAATAGGTTTTGTTGTAGTCTTCAGAACAACAGTATATAAGAAAAGGAGAAGTCTCTGGAAGTTTAAATCTTTTCAGCAGCAACTTTTCTTCCACAACAGTCATTCCTCTTGTTTGACTGAAACAGGATTCCCATGCTCTAGTAGATGCACAAGTTACCATTTTGAGCAAGTGACAAAGATATTTTTTATTCTTTTTTTTCCTATAATATTTTTAGATAGTTTAATCAATCTATTTCCCATATATATTGTGGTGAGGAATAATAAAAAATTTTCAATTAAAAACCTTCATCATTTAGTGATGATTATGCCAGCTAAATTAGTTCTTGATGTTACAAACTAAATTGATGGCAATTAAAGGACTTAGTATTAGGAAATAAATTGAAATACATTGTTTCTTGTCTCTGTAAGGAGGTTTGGCATTTCTGCCAATAGGGTTATATTGATCCTTCTTCCTTTGTGTCTCACACTTTGTCAAGCTATTGTTTACAGGTTATTTGATGTTATAGTATTTTTCTTTTGGCATTAGGAATTTCTAAATAGTTCACTGCTTTGTAAAGTCTTCTGGAAAGGCAAGAAATGTGGGGAGATCACTTTACAAACAGGCTTTACAGCAGGACTGTTTGTCTTCTAGACTGTAATCTAAGGTAAACATCATATCCTCTCTAAAGAGAGACAAACTCTCTTTGGAGCATATGATGCTTTAAATGGAGATTCTGTTTTGAGACCAGAACATAGATTTTTCTTCTACTACCTTCAGCGTGCTGATTGGGTAAGATTAATTTAAGTCAGTCTTAGGGATGTGGCTTTACAAATGCAAAAACCCAGGACATTTCTGTGGTAGGTCTGTGAGTTCCAAAATTATTCTTCTGGCTGTGCATTCTGGTAAGTAGCAGGTTTAAATGGCAGCACTCCAGGCAGAGTATGGGGAAGAAGAGAATGCTGTTTTACAGCCCAGCTTTGTAGGTTACAGCCATGACTCTGATAGGTATTGTACTGCTTCAGCTGAGGAAACTCCCCTGGTTCCTTTCTCAATACCATTGGTAATAAAGCTTCTGGATTGAGTACTCTTTATTTTATTTTTAATGCTAGTAAAAAGACAAAAGAATGCAAGTTCTTCCTTTCAAGTCATATTGCCTGTTTTCACCACAGGAATTCTTGTATCTCTCTGAAATCCAAACAAGTTTTGTGGCAGGATACCTTGTTGAATATACTATCAGATGTTGCCACTTTTCTTACCACAATATTCCTAGCTACTGCTAGTGAACACCAACACTGAAGCAAGGGTTGATTGTTTTTCTAAATATGACTTAGCAGCACTGCTTGTATTAGATGCTAACTTGTAGTGCTTCTTCTAGCCTGACCTGAATTTCTTGGGGATTTACAGATATATTATATTAATGTACCAGCCAGACTGCATTAAAATGAAATACAAGTCTAGCTTTTTTTGGCAGGTGAAGTGCTTAACAGTTCTACCTTCTAATCCTATCATTTGAAAGGAACAAAAGAAGCTTGATAGTCTAAAACTTAGCACTATGTTGCTTTAAGGAGAAAGCTGTCTGTTTTTACATCATCTAAAGCCAAATGATTCATGACAAAACTGGAGAGAATAAGTCTTTCTTGCTGAAACATTATTTGACGGGCTAATAGTAGAACAGGAGATGCATTTCTGGAGTAAAAGATAACAGCTTGAAAACGCTGCCTTGGCTAGCTTTGGCTTATGTAGCAAAAATGTTAAGCCCCTCCAAAGACAACCTTCGATGACCCATATGCTAATACTTCCTGGCCAGCATTACTCCTGATTACAAAGGAGTCTAATAACCTTCCTTGGCAGAGATTGCCATCTTCGCATGTCACCAGTGATCTCTAACAGCAGTACTGAGTGAGTGGGTTCATGGGAGTCCTGCACATTTTTGCACTGTTCCACAAAGATCTGCCCTGTATGCTTTCATTCAAAGTGTGCTTTTTTGGAATATGATGTTATTATTTGCTTCTCCAAGTTTCAAATATGATGTAAGAATAAATATTGCAGTTTAAGTGTTGTATTTTGCTTACTAACAGAGACTTTTGTGTGACAGCTGCTCTAGGGGTTGTAGAAATGGGTGCATAGATATATAGGAGAATTTCTGTCTTGAATCATACTTTAATCTGTGACAGGATCCATTCACATTTTATAGTTTGTTATTCCTGCTATATTCCTATGATCTCTTCTTAATATTCTTGTATTGTTGCTAAGAAAAGGTTTTTCTGAAATAAAGGCTGTGCTTAAGTTTTTTTTAAGCTGTGGTTTCCCCATTAGAACATTTGGGAACTACCTTCTCAAGAGTATGCATTTAAGAACTACTTTTTTGTGTATAGCTAACAGAATTGTGAATGTCAAAATTCCCAGAGACAGCACTTAGTTTAAAAAACAAAACAAACACCTAAAAAACCCTCCAACCAACCAACCAACCAGCCAAAAAACCCCCCAACACTCAAACTCCCTTATTTGGGGAACTTAAACTAGTTACCTGCAACATTTCCAGAATATTTCTGCATCTACCACAGTGATTCATATAAGATGACACTACAGAAATGGGATTAGGCTAAAGAGCTGACTCTGAGTTGGATTTTTAAAGTTAAGAGGAACTCCCTGCTGAACTGCCTTGCCTGGTTTGTTTTTCAGAACATTCTCAATGTGAGGAGCATGTGAAGGCTAGGTCATGGTTTACGAGAAGTCACTTGATACTGTCTTTCCATGGAATACTTGAAAGGCTTTGCTGGAGTATCACTTGCTCTGTATACTTGAAGGTGTTTTCAAAGTTGTTTTTTATGCCACAGCATAACATTTACCTTGAATGCTTCCAATGGGGGATGAAAATGTTAATCTTGTGAGAATATGTTCTTTTGAGAAATATTTTTAAGTAATATCAAGGGGACATTAGGGGAACCTATTAAATCTGAAGAGTTTTACAAATTGTTTGCAGTCTCCTGATGAGTCTACTGGATATAATTTTTTCATGACCTAAAGTCCAAGTCCATTTCTCTTTCTCAACTAAGTTCCACACTTAGTAAGTCCAAACTGACCAGTATTTGACATAAATGTTGCTGTACTCTTTAACTTCAAATCCAAATTTAATTAGATGCAGATGCTAGACTGAATAATATCTTAAGTGCTCCGTTCCCACACAAAGAACCCCCATGTCACTTACAAGACATTTGATGTCTGCTGTGGTTTCCTGTCTGCTTGTGGGAAATGTTTTCCTTAGGAATCAATGTCTTATGGGGAGCCAGATGAGCTCCTACATCTGCCACAGGTTTCAATCTCTTGTCCAGTGCTAGAAATCTGATCTTTCTGTAAGTGCCACCTCTGAGTAAATGCTGTAAGTGGAAGACACTTAAAAAGCAGAATTCATACCTCCTTGGGATGTAAAACATTCTTTACTGTTTCCATTTGATAATGTTCTAGCTGTTCCCCCATAATCTATAATCTTTCAGATCTAATCAGTTTCCTCTTGCAATTCATTGGGACTTCCTTGAAGTAGTTTTGAAGAACCTCAGATCAAAAGAATGAAAACTCACATAGGTACTACATGTTTAGGTTTTATGCATGTGGAAATTAGTTAAACCCACAGTGCTTTCCATAATTTCATATGAACATTTTATATTTTTGATAAATGAAAAGGAAAGCTGTGTAGTGTTTTGTCTTTCAAGTGTGTATTTTCAAGTATGGCAGAGAATTGTCTTAATATTTTTTCCAGTTAGATATATTTCTACTCAACTTGGCTACACTAAGTGTACTTTTCACTCGACTAAAAAGATTTGCTTGTCTTATCTGAACTCTTGCTCCTTTCCCTGAGTCTGCTTCCAAGAATGGTTCATTTGCATGCAAAGGAGAAAGAGATCTTTTAATTGCAATTAGTGAATCTGATTTTGGCTCCTGACTGTAGAATTAAATGAAAATCTTCATTTTAACTTCTTTACTACATTTTACTTATTTTTATAATTAACACCTGCTGTAGACGTTTTGCATTTTAATGTAGAAAACAGAATCAGTGTGTAAAAAGAAAATAACAATGCCTGAGCATTAGTTGTAATTTCCCCACATTGAGACAGTAAATTCTTTACTAGAATTAAGTCCTTTTCCTTAGAATAGTAGTGCTTAAAATTGTTACACTTTTTAATATGAACTTTTTACTAGAAAATTATAGTTAAGTTTCCCTATGTCTGATTAGTTTGCAAAATACATGTTGAAAGGAAACATAATATCAGTGTCCATAAATAAATAAGTCTAAAGGTGAGATTTACTTGCCCTGTTTTTGATTGAGTCTAGAAGTGAAGACAATTGACTTTCTGATTCAAACTGGGAATATTGTGCTCCTTGTTCTGAAAAAATTTGCTGAATGTTACCATATTTCACACATTGTATGCATGAGTACACACACATGCACACCCATATAGGTAAAAATGGAGTACCTCTGTGTATCTGTGTTGCTCTAACTGTGCTCTATGCCAAAACACAAAATGGAAATGGGTACATTGAATAACTGTACCTGAATTTTCATGTGCAACTCACTGAGAGTAGCCTATGTTGTGATCAAAATATCCTGTACCTTTGCAGCTGTGTGTCCTTTTACTGCCTGCTCGAATGGTTTAAATTTAGTCAGCCAAGTCCCAGATGCTCTCTCTTTAACCAGTAATTAGATCTATTTCTGTTATCATGTCAGAAACTTTCAGTTTCTGTAAAGTCTTAAATTATTTCTAATTCTGAATATGAGATTTACTGCACTGAAAATATGATCCAAATAATTGACTTGCTATCAAGCAGCAGATCACCTTTTTTCTACCTGCAGAGCTGCCCAATTGTTCATGTTTCTATAATAATGCAGATCACAGGAAAAATTATGAATTACAGGAAACTAGTTTATCATTTGTACTTCTTTTGAGGGTTTATTACTTATCTGAAGCTCTGTAATAGTTGGTTCATAAAGCGTTTTGTTTGATTTTCAGTGTACAGTTATGTTAGTGCTCTTCCTTTGTTTTGTTAAATGCTTTGGTACCTTTAAACTTTTTGTAACTAAATTTAGTTTTTGCTGGAAACTGATTACTTTCGAATTCTGAACTCTTAAAGAACTGTTATTGCATTATTGCCAAAACTGGAATGAAACACTTTAATGTTTATAAAAAGTGACCCTGTTCTATTGGTATCCTGGTGGTCTGTGATGGGTACAACATAAGCAGTTTAGGGAAAGGGCCAAACCAGTGTTTGCTACATTAAGTTTGCAAGTTTTATGAAACTATAGCTTTGTTGTGTTCTAGGCTTACTATTAAACTTTAGATTTTCTTTAAAGGCATTAACCCTTTACATGAATGTTTTGTCTGTGTTTGGTTTTAAATTTTTAAATTATTGTTTATTTTTCTTGTATCTAAAAAAATCTACTTAAACGGATTTTCTTCTCTGGATAAAATAGCATTTATGCAACTGGATATGTTTATTGTCCGTCATAAATATTTGCACGGTTTTGGTAATGTTTTCCTATCGGGTTTGTTAGTTCTTTTATTGCTTTGAGAAGATAAATTTTAGAAAGAAAAATTTATTTGTTTTTTCAAAGTGGTAATAGCTATATAAGTTGCTGCAAGAGTTACTGTAGTGTCTTCCAGAAAAGAACACAGCCTGTTTTTTGCCTGTGAGTATGAAATGGTGGAGACTGGAATAGCTGGAACTTGATTTGAAGACACTTCTTGCAGAGGGTAAAATAGCTTAAGAAAGTTGTGGTGATGGTTTTGAAACTGAAATTTCTGAGAGGAAGCTTTGGCCATGAATCAGTTTGGCCCTGGAACAGTTTTGAAACACTGCCTTTATCTAAAATTCTGTGAGTTCAGTAATGACTGTGGACAGGAAGTTGAAAGTTTACACTAATGAGTGATATGGGGTAGCAGTCAGCTGCCTTTATGAGAACTTCCCTTGTCGTGGCTTTCTCTGTGACCTGATGGATCTTGGATGCAATGATGGGCTCTCCCAGGTTTAGGTGGTGTCACTCCTTCCCCTGTTAGGTGTTTCATGTCCAGGCGAGGGCACTGCAGCATGTGGCACAGATGTGGAGAAGAGCTACATGGAGAGGCTGAGAGAAGCAGCATGGCTTTACCGACATAGCTGAAGATAAATCTGCTAAGTACCTTATGTTATTAAATTCCAAAACCAAGGGAAGCTACTTTTATTTCTTGAGAAATATGAACAAGAGAAAGTATGCAGAGACTTCACAGTAATTTTATACTAATACAGACATTGCAAAAATTAATAACAGAAGATTATACAGGTTTATTATTGCCTGTTTTGTATTGCTAGACACTGAAATTATTTAGGCACATATATTTAAATAGTTTATTTTAGCATGTCAAATTGGGAGTGGTGTACATTTATGGGAGTGAAAGTGAAATTAATATATTAAGTGATCCCCATCCACCCCACTTTTTTTTTTCCTTAGCTCGCTGACAGGATAGTGATTTTTACTCTTCCTTATTCTTTCTGAATCAAAGCAAACTGTCTTAAAATCAAAAGCTAAAATTCAGACACTGTAAGTTTAAATTATAGCAGCAGCTGCAGAACTAGTTTTTCTACAAGGGCAAATTAAACTTAATAACATGTTCCCAACCCCCAAGGGGTAGCCAGAGCAGTGCTAGGCACAATCAGTTTCCATACTGTGGGGCTTTAAAAAGTTTTGCTGGGGTGCAATTGAAGCCACTACCCAGAATTTTTCCTGGTGATTTCCTAGATTAGCTCTCTAGAGACTATATTAAAGTGTTGAAGCTTAAAGGGCTTCCATGTTTTCAAGAGCTAGGAGGATATCTAACATCAGAGTGTTTGCACATCAACCCAATGTTACAATAACCAATTTATCACTGGGGAGCAGAAATGGATCTTTAAAATTTTTAGACAGATTGGCGCTCTTACTGTCTGAAAGAAAATCCATTAGGAAAGCGGTGCAGATACTGAATGGTTACAGGATTTAACCCTACTGTTTTGGGTAACATTTGTTAATATGATTTTATGAATCCTATTAGAGATGTAATATTACCTGTTCTGCTTTACTCTGTAGTATGAAACAGATCTGTGTAGAAATACTGGAAATTATGTTATTACTCCTAGTAGCTTTATGTAATAAAATTGTCTGATCCCTATCCTCAGACTCACAGTCCTTTGGCAGACTTAGTAAACTGCCACAAAAGCCCAAAAATCACATTATTGTCTCTCAAGAGGTGAAACAATATCTGTGTTTGTTGTGCATCGTGCCACTCTTGCTCTGTTCCAGCCAGTTAATTTTCTTCATGTGTATATATTAATTTGGGCAGACCAGGAAGTATTTAAGGTAATTGTCTGAAAAATCTGAAATATTATGTTACTGCATATCATTGTAATGAGATATTATTTTGGTATTATTTGGTATTTCTTCTGCTAAAATAGCTAAATTTTATTAGTGAGGGTTGGAGACGTGGGTTTTCTTTTGTTTTGTGGTTTGTTTGGGTTTTTTTTTTTTTTGTTTAGTTCCCTCCAAATAGATTCCCAATGTCCATTTTTCTTTTGATTTCTGTGGGCTGTTGTTACATTGGGAATATGGAGGAACAGCTGACTGTGACTGGCTTACTGTAAGAGCTGGATTTCTGTATAACCTGTCATATAGCTCTATTGAGGAGGGATACCCTAGAGGTGTGTTGTTAGTGCTGCTGTAGGGCTTTTTAAATTATAATACACTGTTCTCTAGAATGCTGATGAGTTTCAGTGACAACTTCAGTAAATCAGACAAGACATTTTCAGCTGTTCTTCTAAATTTGATGCCTTATTCTTTGTGGGATTTGGGCATACAAAGGACTCTTTTAAAAGGAAAGAAGTGGCTGCAGTTCCACAATTCACAACATTAAAAAAAAATAAAATTGAAGGCTTTGTATCACCCCTTAACACATTTTAAGAAAGTAGATTAGAATGGTATAAGAAGCTGTCAGTTACAGCATGTCAATAATTATGGGAAGGGAAGGAAAGTAGGGTGAATTCTTCAACGTGTCTCTAACACTTATCATGGATTGCTTTGTTGAGTGTGCCATCCAGAACATCATCTTCAGAGCAGCCTGTGTACAATGGTTCATGTGTAGAGCCATGTGGCTTAGGAGTAGTTGCCAGAGAGGAAGAAATAAAAGGGGAAGGATATTTTGTGTTTACTTTCGTTTTAAACATGAAAGGATTTAATGTCATAACTGCTTCATTCTGGTTAAAAGAAAACGGAATGAGTGTCCCTAATGGGACATGGAGAATTTATGGTATGGTGTTGAAACCAAGATCGTGACAAGCAGCACTTCACACTATGTCTGTGGAAGCAGTTATGTTTTCAAAAAGGATGTTATGTGGAAGGTCACGTCTTTGCCTCCCATCAAGATCCTTCTACAATCCAGAATGCAATTTGTATTTTTAAAATTAGTATCAAGTGCTGACTGTCCTTAGAGTGGGATAGCTGCTATAAGAAATATTACTTAAGTTCCTATTTTAGAAACAATTTTTTCCATAGTTGCAAAGTCCCTGAATGATACTGCCCAGATATCAAGGAGTTTATGCCTATACTTCCAGCTGTTTAAATTGGAAATATTTCATATTACTATAAAATAGTTTTATCTCTCACAAATTGTCGTGTTTACCCGTCATGGTCTACTTTGTACACCCTCATTGCGACCTACCTACAGTTTTGAGTTACTGGTAAAATAATTTCTGGATTCAGTTATCACATCCAATCAGTTATTCTACATAATGAAATCACTAATTTCCCCCAGCTAAATGGCTGGCATGGTTTAACCCCAGCCAGCAACCAAATACCGTGCAGCAGCTTGCTCTCTCCCCCACCAGTGGGACTGGGGAGAGAACTGGAAAGGTAAAGCTGGGAAACTCGTGAGTTGGGATAAAGATGTTTTAATAGAGAAAACAAAAGCTGTACATGCAAGTAAAGCAAGGAGTTAATTCACTGATTCCCATGGGAAAGCAGCTGTTCAGCCATCTACATCTACATCTACATCATAATGGTGGCTTGGGGAGACAAATGCTTCCACCTTCTTGCCCCCACTTTATAGACTGAGCATGAAGCTCTATGGTCTGAAATACCCCTTTGGTCAGTTGGGATCACCTGCCCCAGGTGTGTCCCCTCATAAGTTCACTCCCAGTCTTGTCCCCAGCGCGGCAATACAAAAAGCAGCAGAAGGCCTTGGCTCTGCGTGAGGCCTGCTCATCAATAACAAAAATATCTCTACATTATCAACCCTGTGTTCAGCACAAATCCAAAACACAGCCACCTACTACCCACCATGAAGAAAATTAACCCTATCCTATTCAAAACCAGCACAATAGATTCATAACAATTTTGATGAAAGCGAAAATAAGAGAAACAACACCCTAGGGATGCAATCGTGTTTCCATTAATGAAAATTTCACTTTAGTTATTCACATTTGAGTTCCTACACTCATGTCTAGACTGGATAAATATGTTATTTTCACAGATTCCAATCCCTGTGTTCTCACTGGGTTTTGGGGTAGATATATAAATTCTTTGCATCTTTGAAAAATAGTGTAGTTTGATTTCTTGACCTCCCAAATCAACACCAGTTTCTGACCTCTTTAGAGTGTCTGACAAGAAGAATTTGATTAAGTGGGTAAGTTTCTTCCTGTCATAAGGCTGTTGAGATCTTTCAGTTCCCAAGTCCAAACTCAGGAGATATTTTCCTAGTGTGATATAATTTTGACTTTATACCACTGATATTGACTGTATAATGGACTGTGTATTTCTGGAAAATTAAATTAGTGTGCGATAATTCTTCAACTTATTAGCTCCTTCCAGTCCTATAGGATGCTCATAATTTCTATTTTAATATACTGAAATATATTTATGTGTAGTAACAATTCCATTTCTGTGTTAAACACGTAGATTCTATATTTAGAGAAGTCTTTCAGGGTGCTTGCTGCACATCTACAGCTTACATATAGTATTGGAGCTTTTCTGAGTTAACCATTTAATTAGGCTTACGGATTTCTTAGTACAACTGACAAATATGTGGAACTTTCCCTTCCTTTGTATTCTAGTAAAATGACTGAGAAAATATTTTCCCACAAAAATGCAACCAGTTTGGTATGGGTTTTTCCATTTTACCCCTGTCAAATGGCTTGATTTCTTAAATTCGAGGAATAATTACATGCTTATGCTAAGTATAAAAGGCCATTTGTATTTAGGTGAAATAAATTGGCCTTTCCCTTCTGCTAGAAAGTGAAAGGAAATCAAGTTGTCAGTGGTCACAAAGCACTCTGAATTTACATGTGGTCCTATATAATGATTTATGTGGTTGCCATCTTGATTCAGCATGGTTATGGAGTGCTGTAGGTCCCTCTTGAATTTGCCTATTCCTATATGTGCCATGGGTTTCATTTCTTGTTTGTTCCAGTTTTAGTCTATTGGATATTGTTAGATTTCTAGTTCAATATCTTGTTAGTTGTATCCAGGGTCTGCTTTTTGCTCTGCCACCTGATTGTATTCTGCACCCATGGCAGTGGTACTGTTGTGCTCCTGCTCCTGTTCTTCTGTGGTGTTTGATGTGCTAGGATGTTTATCTGAGATCACTGTTAGGTATTAGTCTGGGACAACATCATTCTTCTCTCTAAAAAACAAAACAAAACAGGAATGTATCTGGGAGAATTTTTCTTAGGTGTTCCCAAGCTCCTCATTAGTGTAGATGGTCCTACAGAGCCCTGGGATTTTGTGGTAACAGCAAGCTAAAACTGCTCTATAGGCCGGCAGAAATAAAGCCATGAGACTGCCAGTGAAGTGCAATGTGCTGTGAGTTCAGAGGTCCTGCCAGTGGTGAGTCCAAGAGCTGAAGTGATACAGAGGACAAAAGCATTGCATCTTGCTGTGAGAGGATAGTTGAATTTATTTGTGTTCCCAGCAGTTCAGTCTTTCAAGAACACTCCAGAGAGTGACCATCACAACCCCCAAATCTCAAACTAACCTGGATGGATACAGGAGAAGAGCTTGTTGTTTATTGCAATTTTTTTTTCTTTTTTTCTTAGGGGATGAAACCAAAATATTACTTGATTGTTTTTCATGTATATAGTTGCTGGTGCATTTTTTATTATACTTTGTTCTCTCTGATTTATTTGAATCTGTTTCATGGTCTTTGCGTTAACATTTGCCATGTAGAATACATCTAGAAAGAAAAGTTGTAACCAAATATTTGATATATGAAAATCATTTAGAGTGGAACAAATCTCTCTGTTTTAGTCTGTAGACAGAAACTGTTCATCTCCTTTAATCTTGTGATAAGGTAATCTACTCTTAAATGGGAAACTTAATACCCTAAAAGAAGGTGTCTCGGTGTTTGCTTCTCATATTGACGTGAATGAATTATTATGAATTTGTATGGTTTTTTTCTGTTTGACTCTTAGATGTAAGATTTTTAGCTTGAAGCTGCTTTCGTGGCTTTTAATAGCATGTCAGAGTTTAACTGGCTCTCCACTTAACTTTAATACCAGAAATAATGATCAGCTTAAGTCAGACATAAATTCTGCAAAGTCTAATTTTTCATTTGATTCTAGTGTTCCTTTCTAACTCAATTCATGCCTGTCCATAAACACTAATTGCAGTTTACTAATGGTATAAAAACTTTGGAGTGAATCAGCAAGCAAAGAGAGTTAACCAATACAAAACCATGGCAATTGATGTCTTCTAAAAATATCTTCCAAGTCATCACTTGTGTATACCTGAATTTGCATGAGTTTTTTTGCTTTTTAGAATTGGGAGCCACTAGTAACAAGGACTTAGAAGCAGTGCTGCAACAATAGTAAGAGCTCTCTTATATGACAATTTTTGGCATTAAAAAGCACACAGATTTAATAAAAGAAACCAATTGCAAGTGTATGCATGATGTGTAGGAAGCAAGTTAACGCAGCCATTTGATATGCAGTAAAAAATGTAGATTTGTAAATAAGTATGAGCTCCTAGGTCAGCCTTAGAAGTTCATAAAACCCAGCTGCTGACAGCTTGTAACCTGTGCTTGTGCCTTATTGGAATGAATTGTGTGACACTAACTCTTAATTTCATTAGCCTGTGTTTTGTTCTGTTTTTCCACAGGGCCTTTGCCTCCTTCAGAGTAGCAGGATAAGCAGTGCTTATACATAAAAAGGGACTAAAACCTCTTACTATATTTTTCCCATTTGATATGACAGTATTTTACATTAACATATATTTCAGGCATTTTTAAATTCCAAACTTAATGAAAATACCAGGATCAAAACACATCTAGTTCTTATCTTTAACCGATTTAAAAATGTGTCATGGTATATTTTGTTGTATCTGTGAGCTTACAGTAGAAATGAAATTTATTACTTTTGGGCTCAATTCATTGCATTGGCTTCTGAGAGACAAATTACATTTCACTGTGGTCAATTTGTGGTGTAAATATATTAAGTAGGTCATTGATGCCAAGGTTTCCAGCTGTTATGACAACAAAAGAGATTAAAGATGTCATGAGGAGGGCATAATGGGCTTCACTGGGCACCAGATACTCTTCTGTTGACTTCTGTAATTTTTGTTGCAATTTCTGCTTGCAATTGATAAGGCAAGGGGTGATTTACAGTGGATTTTACTTGAGGAGCAAGTGGAAGGTATGAGTAGTAATCAGAACAGGTTGAGCAGAGAACATTTCCATGTTTATAGCACCTTGTGCTGCATTTCTGTGTATATGTAGAGGTGGTCATAAGACCTGGAGGCTTCAATATTCCTTCCTGCATGTTTATGGTGAAGAAACCACAGGAAGCTGCTGAGAACTGTTGCTCTTCCATGGGGAGCTGGGGACAGCTGAGGAGGTTCCAAACACATATGTGTTCATTACTGGTCTCTACTGATCTCCTAGTTTGAGTGCTACTTCCTTAGGTCTCCCTTCCTGCATTGACTAGCTTCTATTACCCGTGCTAATAATAGGATGTCACCCTCTGTTAGTAAACTTCAATAATCTTAAAAAAGAGGGGGCCTCTAGGGGGCATAAAGTACATAAAATTTTTGGAGTTGTTGACTTCTCTTCTGTTTTTGTTTCTCACTGTCCTTCTCTGTCTTAAATCCCTGCATTTTCTTTAAAGCATGACGTTTTTGCTTTTTGATGCAGAAATAAGAGAAACAGGAAGGAAGGGGATAAAAAATGTTAAGATCCAATGCAAAATAGTTGAGGATTTAAAAAAAAAAAAAGAAGAATTTTGAAAGGAAGTTAATGTTTAAGTTATTTCCCATGGGTAACTTTTCCACTTGGCAAGAAACACGAAAAACAAATGTGATTTGTAGAATTAGACTGGCACTATAGGATAAGACACTGTACTTCAGGCCTGATATTCATGTGTCTCTACGGTTGGTCTCATCTGGAGTTTAAGGGTTAAAATTGTAGTTATGTAACCAGCTATCTTATAACAGCTTAGCATGTGAATAACAGGAGCCAAAAATATGGATGATTGATTTAGTACCTTATTACATTACATTTGTTACAACTGTCCTAAAAAATAAACTTCATGCTGGCAAGAGGTGCCAGATTGACAGCTCTGGAATCTTATTTATCTATCAAAAGAGAATGTTTCTGACAGCAGGAGTTTGAAATCTCTCTTACTTCCTCAAGACTCAGCCTGGCAGGACTCAGTGCAGAATATAAGGAAGCAATTTTGTGCTCAAACCATTTAAGTTTTGTTTCTCTACAGAGTTTGGAAAGTATTTGCACTGCATGGGGAAGGCACAGCGGCATGAAAGGTGCTGAAGTTGTGTGATAGAAGAGCAGGGGATTATTACTCTGCATGTGATTGCTGACTGTGGAGTAAAAGAGTGTCCGGAGCTGCACCTGCATCCCAACCCATGGTGCCTTCCACAGTCCAGAGAGTGGATTGTTCACTTGCAAAGGGATTCCCCATGAAATACCATCAGGCTTAGGGGAGGGTGAGGGAGAACAGCTGGGAAACAGAATAAAGGTGAGGGGTCTCCTATTATTTTCCTGTTTATGTTGATTCTCTTGTGCTCGTAGTACTGTAGAGGAGAGGGCAAAATCCTTCTGCATATAGCTCTGTGGCTAAGCTGGACTTACCTTGATTTTAAGAATAAGCATGTGTAAGACAGTGAATGTAAACCCTTTTTTTAAGCTAGTGTATTTCTGACATCACAGTTTCTTTAATGGCAGAAAAATTTTGGCGGTTTTGGCCTAGAATCTTTGGTGTTTTTATGCCTTCTAGCAGTTTACTTCAGGGTTACTTTTTCTGCTCAGACTCTTCTACTTCAGTTTTATGCTCATCTTTTTCACTGTACTTTTATCCTGAACAACACGACAGTGTGGTACACTGTAAATATGATTTGCAACAGTGCAATCTTTGGTATAGGTGCCTCCTGATTGATCAGCACTCTTGTAGAATGAACACTGTTCCCAAAAAGTGCTGAGACATTGTCTTGACTCGATTGGTGCCTGTGGAGCACCCAGGAGCTGTGCTTTGAGTAGTCTGTGTCTCTGCATAGCCTGTACTTTTGGAATTCACTACTGGCTCTGAGTTTTGTATCCCATCCAAGGAGAATAATACAGAAAAGTGAGGGAAGGAAATAACATTTCCATCAATGATTTTTTTCTGAGCAAATGAAGTTTGAAAAAAGTTCAGAAGAGCCTTTAAGATTAAATTTTCAAACATGAATGATTGAGACATGCAGATAACGTGGACTTCAGATAAAGCACAGATGGACTGAAATTTAGTTCTGTGATAGTACAAGAGGAAATTGATGGAAAATATTTAGATTAAATAGGGATTAGATAAAACTGCAAAATACATTAAGACACAAATCTAAAATTGGCAGAATGGAATAGATGACTGCTGCTGATAAGTTATTATTTATTGAATCTACATATCAAAAATGTGTGGAGAGTTTTATAAAATTTATTTTGCATTTTTCTGGCAGGATTTTAAGTGAGTGCTCATTTCTACTGTAATAGAGTCCCATCCAGTACATCTCAGAATCCTTGACATTTCAACCTGAGCCTTACTAGAGCTGCAGTAGTGCCCAAGGTTGTCTGTAATAAAAACTTGGTGTTTGAGGTACTGGAGAATAACCAGCAGATTTAAATCAGGAATTTGTTTTTTAATTTGGCTCCAATTAAGAAAAAATAATCCTTTTTTTTTTTTTGAAATGCTGGCTTTTCCATAAAGACCGTCTGTCTCTCCCAGAGCTATAGTAACTTCAAAGGGTTTGTCATCATTAGCAAAGCTTGGATAGAAACAGCCAACAGAATGTGGAATGTTTGTTCAGCCTCTCTTATTCCACAAGGGACTAAACACATTTGCTGTTTTATTTTGAAATACAAGAGATGATGATAAAGATGAAAAGAAAGGATAACACAAAATATATTCCTCACATGTTTTGCACTGAATATGTCAAAGCATTGCTAGTCATAATTGAATGTAAGTGCAAGACTGAATAGAAGATTATTGGTTAAATTCGAAGTTGAATGGAAGCCAATTAGACTGAGGTTTTTTTCAACTTTTATTTGTAGTTTTTTTAGCTTTTTTTTGCATTAAAATGCAGCATGCTGTATTGTCATAATCCAATACAGAAATTGTTAAAGATGAGTATTGCTTGTAATGTATTAGAATCATATACACATAAATTTCAGGTTTAAATTTCTTTTGTTCACTGTCTTCCTGGGGAAGAATTTTTGAACAATTCTGGGAACAAACAAGTAGAGAAAAATGACTGTTTGCTCAGTGGTAAGAGTGTCTGTGAGGAGAAAAGTAAAATTTTTCAGAGAAAATTCCCTTGCTGAGATGTAGCAATCTGAAGGGGCTCAATGAAGAGTTTTTCCATCATATTCCACTGTTTAACTGGGACGCTTATCCCTCAGAGTGAAAATGGTGCAATTCTCAGTACAGCGCTAGCTTTCGCAGTTTCACTTTGCTATATGTAAGCATAATGGCAATGGAGTGTGCCTTCAACCACCAGTGTAATCTTTAGAGTTATTTTGGAGTGGTGCTTGTTTATCTGCTCACTTTTCTACATTTGTGCCAAGGGCTTATCTTGCTAGTTTGAGTCTATTTGAAGAGGAACTCACTGCTCCAGGTAAAGAGAAATAAAACTGGGGACATCTCGACACTCAGGCTGTTAAGATCTAAGAAGGCTGTTGGACTGCAGAAGTCAGACATTGCTCTTTTGCTTAGAGAATAAAATCTGAGCTCCACATGAATCTGGAATAGTAATAAGCAAAATAGATTGCCGAAAACTAATTTTTCTCTCTCTCAGAAAGAGTGGAAGAAAATTTAGGTTGTATAGCATGGGGTCAAGAGTAAGATTATTCAGTGTGTGGAAAAAAACCCCAGTGTAGCCTTAAAAGTTACTTAAATAGGTTTTTGAAAGGAGGAATACCATAACAAGAGTTTGTATATTGTTTTTACTGTATTCTGCTAAAGCTCATTATATCTTCTTTTTCAAATTTATGAAGAGAGGAAAAAAAAGAATCACTTTTTCAAATCAAAAAATGGAATATTATTGCCTTTTAAAAACACTTTCTTCTAGGCATTTTCAAGGGGATGCTTTGTGCAAAAAATCTGTCCTTTCTACCAACTGAATGTCTGAGTGCTAAGTCATTGTGGACAGCGTTTTAAGATATTGTTCAATTACACTTTAATGTTTTCTTTGTGATTTCTCCCTAAATAATAATTTCTGTATTTGTTGAGTATGTTTTAAGCTTTTGTGCGTGTGAAAGGAGAAATATCTGGTTCAGTACATTAACTGCTTTGTTGGGATATCAGATGTAGTGCATCTGAGCTCTCTGCAGTCCATAAATACTCAAATTGCAACATGTAAGTGAGTTGGGAAAGGGGTATTTCCTCTTTTTTACAGGTAAGGGAATGAGATGCAAAAAAATTGAGAACTCACTGCTAAAGAAACTTCCCAGTCTGCCCATTCTCTTGATTCTCTGCCAGTCACACTCCCAGCTCAGAGACTTTGACTGCTGGGACCGAAGCCCCTTCACTATGGGTGGCTCCAGTGACCTGACAGGTGCCTGCCGGACTCCCTGAACATCCCACACTCACACAGTCAGACCAGGTTTCCCAGAGCAGACCCTCAGGCGACTCTTTACATAAAGCCATTTATTCATGGCACAGCAACACAGAAACAGCCTGAGCTGGTGCCTCCAAGGAGGACCTTCAACAAAGGAAAACCATGGGTTTTATACCTGCACTGTTTCTCCATGCTCCAGTCTTGCTCTTCCTCCAAGTCTTTGGCTTCTGCCCCACTCCATGTCCATCCACCTGGTCTTCATCTACTTCGTTCTCCAAAAGGTTGACAATTTCCAGCTCCTGCCGTATCTCTCAGTGTCCATTCGCCTGGGTGGCATCATGCATCTTCATTCCCCTTCCAAAGGGTTGGCACTTCATGGCCTCCTGTCTCAGGCTCCTATCCAGAGCTCAATCTACAATTCAGTCTGCATCTCAATCTGCAGCTTGCCAGCCCAGATACCTGCACCAGGTGTATCCTCAACGTAGCTCCTCAAAGGGATCCTGCTATCCGAATCCCATTGATTACGCAGGGAGACAGGCACTTAGATATCTTTTTGAAAATGGTCATCTGTCTTACTGTGAGGAACTGGTCCATGGTAGACTACTGAGTTACAAACTTCAGTCTTCTATATCTTGCCCTATTCCCCTGGCTACTGCCTTGCTTTTTTTCTAGGGATGTTTTAATGTTTCTTTCTTTTGTCTCATCTTTCTCAGAGACAAAGACAAAAGAAAGGTTTAGTGTTATCTCTGACAGAAGTAGTTAGGGAGTAGGGAGAGATACGGGGCAAGCAGGGAGAAAGAAATTCTTTCATATTCCCCTTTAAGTTTATTTTAATTCTGACACACTCATCAAACTGGTAGTCTTCTGCAGAAGTGTATGCCTGAATACTTCCGTCTTTGTCAGAGTTCATTTGGCTTAAGTGTCAGGGCAATGCTTACCAGTGGTTAGTATACGTAGTATTTCTGTGACCATGAAGCAACCTTCTATAAATATGTTACAGCAGTTGTACATGGCTGTCTAAAGAAGTCTGTCTATGAAGATTTATTTGCAAATGTCCTTTTACCCTTTTCTTAACAAGCAGCTTTCAAAGGCTGTTTGTATTTTTGGCAGAGCTGTGAGCTTTCTCTTGGGGCTGCTCACATTTCAGAGAACAGGTGACTTGCATACTTTTTCTTTATAAATTATGAGTAAATTACATTGTAAGTCCAATATAGAGCAATCATAGTTGACCATGTTATTAAACATGCTTTGAATTTCTGGTTGTTGTTTATGAGTTTTTTGTTTGGTGTGAGGGTTGGGGTTTTGTGATTTGGGTTTTTTTTTTTTTTATAATTTGTTTTGTTGGTTGGGGTTTTTTTCCACTTAGAGACCTCATGAGTAATTTTGGCATGTTTAAAATGATGTTTTCAAACACAACTTCTCTCTTCATGTCTTTTGTTGTATTTCATATGTATCCTCTGAAGGGGATAATTCTCCTTTTTTTGCTTAAAATAATGTTAAGTAATTATTCCCTGTTACTAAAAGAGAACACACAGTGTTTGCTAACAAATAACACATGCAGGAGCACACAGGAAATCACAAAGCATCTTGTCAGCCCAAGAAAATGAACTGCTCATTTCTCAGCTGATTAATGCTGTAGAACTGATCATTTTAGGATAGTTTTTGGTTTGCATTAAGCCGTGGATTATTTGGATAGAACTTTGGGGAAGCAGTGTTAACAATCTGCACTGTTTTGTGGCTCAGTGATGGAAAGAATTTGCCTTGTGGTGCCCATGGCTTAATTCCCTGTTGGAATCATCTGCTTGAATTTGTTGAAATTATGCCAGTGAATAATTTGGCCCCCTGGTATTCCAGAAAAAAGAAAAATGGCTGCTGAAACCTGCTAATATCACTGAACTTTAACCAAGTATCTCTTAATGTGGGAGTGGGGAATGATAATATTTTTTATAAGAGTTGATGTGTCTAACTCCAAGGTCAAACTTTGTCATTTTACATTTGTGTACCAGTCAAAACTTTTTTCATAAAAGGATTAAGACACTGTGTCATTTCTATAACAGTAAGTATTAGAAATCAGAAGGCTGAACAACACAGATTAAATAAATAAATAGAAATAAAAGAACAGGTGATCACACTGGAGCAAACTTGAAAAATGACACTTGGTCACAGTCACCTGAGAATTCAGATGCTTGCTGCAGGCTCCTCCAGCTCCACAACTTTTGCATTTCCCTTTCACTGTCCAGACATACATATTTTTTCTTCCTTGCTCAGCTTCTGACCTCTCTCAAAAGGTGTTGTCTCCTTTTTATACTGTGATTAACTGCACTGCTTCTGATTGCACACAGATCACATTCTACCCAGGAAATGTGGCAATGTCTGTGGGGAAAATAGCATCTCTGTGCAGGGCATGAGTGTCCAGGAAAAAGCCCTCTACAGTCCCTTCTTTCCAGATTTTGGGATCCTCGGGCCTTGCGTTGGGCCTTGCATCCTCATCTCTCTTACCCTTTATTGTGATAGTAGCAACAGAAGCCAAAATAGGCAGGAGCTAGTCCAGCAGGCCAGGCAATTTCTGCTCTGAATGGCAGTGATCCTTCTCAGCAGAATCCTCTGCCTGAGAGGTTTCAGTCAACTCTCAAGCCTGTTTTATAGCTCTTCTCCCTTTCTACAGTTTCAGAGGATGAGAGGCTGTGGGAACACAAACTGCATCTGAACGTGTCTGAAGGGTATAGGGTGCTCAGGCCATGTAACAGCATTTAAGAATATAAACTTAAAGCAGGAACACACATTGATTGGTTCTGTGTATGCTAATACTGGCTGTGGTACAGTCATGAGGGATCAGTATCACAGAGATCCCCAGACTATCACCTTGCACAGAATTGCTTTTGTCTCCTGTTCAGAGCTAGACTTCCTTATAACATGAAGATAATAGCTGTTATCATGCTATTTGTACCGTAGCTGAGATACGAGTGCCTAATGGAAAACAGTCAGCATGATGACAGCACTTAGATTTTAAGATGACTGTAATGGAAGTTATCAGTGTCTTCAGAAACTTGGAAGGGAAAACGCAGAATTATTTCCATGAAGAAAACTTTTCATTGGTAGACTATCAAAATGATCAAAATAACATCAACATTTTCAGTATTCAAGTTTAGACTATGTATAGCAAAAGTATTGATGAGTCTGTTAGTAATACATAAAAAGTCCCTAAGCAGCCACTGACAGCATACATCAAATAGTTTGGGCACTTAATAATTACATTTCTTGATAGCACACAAACACATATTATAGAAGGGAATGGCTCTCGAGGTCTTCATGCACAGAAGCATAAGTAAGTTGTGTTTTTAAAAGTGTGCAAATAGTGTATGGCCTGGAAAGAAAAAACATGGTGATGGTAAAAGTAATTTTCAAGTATCTCTGGGCACAGTCTGCTCACAATAAATAAATAAATGCATCAAACTGGTTAATAGGAACCAAATCCTGGTGCTGGAAAGCAGATCCAGGTGTCACCAAATTCTGCTTCAGACTTTGTTTTTACATGTGTGTGTTGGAGACTTGTTCATTAATAGCTGCATGAAGAGGTTTAGAGCAAATCAGTAAGGTTAATGTTATGTTCTGTCCCCCCGGGCTCATATGTGCCTGGTTCCTTCTGTGAATTAATCTTGGAATATGCTGTCCAAGACCATGTGCAGATGCTTTGCCTTTGACTCACAGAGATTGAATCCAATACTTGATTGGTGAGCAAGAGCAAAACATCTCTTCCTGACATCATAAGCAAATCTTGTATTTCTTGCATCCATGTACAGTCACATAACTATGGGGCCTCTCATATTATCTTGAACCTGTAACATATCTCAGAATTTTTTTCTGCTGTTTGGCACATGATACGTATCTTTTAAGTCAGTCATTTAGACTGTCAGTTCCTTGAAGTGTGCACCACCATATTTTGTTGTATGTGTATATATTTTTCATTCAAAGGCACCCTGATCCAGCTGGATCTGTAGTTTAAGTAGGTATTATGCAAATTTTAGCCTTTAATGTCCTTGAATAATTGCTTTTTAGTAATATTGATTGGCAGCAGTTATCTGTGGCATAGTAGGTTTGTATCCCATGAAAAGGAGGGAAGGAATATTTGAGACAAATCTTTGACAGCACCCTTTTGATTTCTGGAATACATACAAGCAGCAAATCCAACATATTTTTGCTGAAATGCAGCAAAAACCACATGCAGATTCTTTAAATAATTTGCAGTTCCTGCCCTGCTGTTTGCTTGGCCAGGGCAAGCACTCTGAAGTGCTCCCAAATTTGTGTGATTAATATTGTAGGCCTTATTTATACCTGCAGTGTACTTATAACTTAAATGGAAGTAAATATTTCTTAAAGTTTTGGCAGAGATTTCAAAATCTAGAGGAAAGGATCTGAATTTAACTGGAGTTTAAATATCTCCTGATTTACTCCATGCACACCAAATTCTATAAAAGTATGCTTTCCCCAGGTACCTGCCTCGGTCATCTTGCCCTGGCCTCTGCTGAGCTCTGTTGCACTGCTGCATAGCTGTATGGTTCAATTTTTATTTCAAAGCGTATGTGCTATATGGCTGAGCTGTTGAAAACAACAGAAGTGTTTTGAAACTGTTCAGGAAGTGAGTACAGGCTGTGACACTTTCTGGTGGCTGTTTAATTCAGCACAGTGTTTTTAGCACAGCCTCCAAGGGCTCCCCTGAGCCTCACATCAGCATCAAACCAAAAAGCAGCATAGTCAGGGTAGCATACTATGTTTCCCACAGCTTCTGAACACTTATTTTCTCTTCAACTTGTGCTCCCAGCAATTGAGTCTCTAAATTGGCATCATGCTAGGTGACATGCTTAGGAGGGTACATCACTAATAGCATTAAATTGCTGATTTCTCTTAAAAGATATAAAAAGTAAAAAGCGACTAGACAAAAATTCAAAAGCTGTCTGATGCTAATGGAGCCTACAGATGAGAAATGTGGAAATAACTCCTTGTACAGTTGTCATTAGCTTTGACTCTCTTTCACCTACCACCATTCTCTGGAAGCAGGTAGAGCTTGTGGTTTCTTGAGAAGTTTTTTATATATCATGGAAGCAAAAGGATAGGAATGATCTGGTTGAAAGTCCTTTAATACATTACCCACGAACAGTGTAATGAGATTTAGTTTCAGCCTTTCAGCCCCTCTCATGGTTGTGGTTTATCATAGAAGCCTTAGTCCAGCAGCAGAGGTTGGACACAAGGTCTTCTGTCAGAAACAGAGACTGTCCTAGTCCAGACCCCATGGATCCAACTTGCTTTTCATTGTCCAGTAGTTTAAGATTAGGATGTGATACTTTCTTATTCCCTAACCTGAAACCCTCAAGGTCTCATTTCCCAGTTCTCTTTGCCCTTCCCATAGGAAATAAATAGAGAATTGGTTTCAGCTTCACTTCAGATATAACAAGGATAACCTGGCAATGAAAGCTGAAATGAAGTTTTCTTCTATGAGAATTTTGCAGTTAAAGCATTGGAAGAGGAATTGTATCCCACTGGAGATGGATTAAGCTTTCTTGAGATAGTATTCTTTGAAAAGAAAATTGTCTGAAAGACAATGCAAGAAAATTTTGTTTAAATAACTTCGAAAAAATGGTGACTTAGTAATGATTAAAATTTTTTTTCTGAAACAATTTTTTCTCTATGAGTTTTAGTGGGCGTTGAAAAAAGTACCCATATGAATTAGGACCTCTGAAATTCTGGGTTCTCCTACACATTTGTATCTTGTACATCTGAATCTTAACTCTTGAGAATACTCCTATTAAACAAGATACAAAATATATTTGTACATGGTCATTGTGTACTTCTGTATTATTTTTGTCATTTTGTTCACGCTGAGAATTAGAGAACTAGAGTATTGTTTGGCCTCTCACTGTGTTCCTCTATTATATGTATGTATTTTTCAGTACAGTAAAATCTTTCCCAGTTATATTTTGCTATTTTACCAATGTGACTATCTCCACTGGTCACAACACTCATACAGCAGTTTTGGTTCATGTCCCTTGAGTATAAATATAGAAGTAGCATTCAGGGGGAAGCAGCAAAATACGAGTAGGAGTTTCATGGGGAAGCCCCTCCAAAAGGACTAAAATAATTCTATCTGATGTTTGCAAGCTGAAAATCCATTACTTTTATGCTAATATATGTGTATCTGAATCATTAAATTAAATCTAAAGTTATCAAAATTAATAATCTAAATTATGTTTTAGTATCCTTTCCTTGATTTCATTGGGGTTTTTTTCAGTTTTGACTTTCACAGCTTTGACAAATGGTTGTACAAAGGGTTTTGTAATGATATGGGTAGATATGATTCTGCAGCATTTTCCTAATACTCCTCTTTATTTTCCCCCTAATATTCCTCTTTTTTCCAGTTGCTTTACTTATTTGTGTGCTGCCACTTTATTCCTTGTATTTTGAGACACAACAGAAGATGCTCTGCATGTGGACAGCTGCTTGTACTTTCGTGAACTCAATTGCAAGCATTTCACACTGTTTTTTCCTGCTGTGTCCATTGCTGGCAATGAATTCAGTGCTGAGATAATCCAACTTCAATTGCCGAAGTGCTTAATTTTATCTCGTATTCTAATTTTAGTGTGTTTATTGCAGCCATGCCAAGAAATAGATGTGGCAGCACTTGGGTTTGTCCAAACAATAAAAAGAGTCCATAAATATTTTTATTTGGCACGTTGAAGTGGAACTTTAAAAGGGAAGTTGAATTGGCCCAAGCTGAAAAGATTCTTAATTAATGTTATTTTGTTAATGTTTCTGTGCAGGTATAGAAGTTGCTGCTGTACATGGGACTGAAGTATTGTTTGACTGAATGAAAACAAATGCATAGGAAAACACAGCAAGTGCATATAGCCTTTCATCCTCTGACGCTTACACCTCAGGGACTGTCAGGGCCAGAGTTGTTTTCTGGGTTTGTAGCACCTTTCAGAGGATTTTTTTTCTTCTTCCCTGTTGGCCTTTTCAGTCCCCCTTTGAACCTATGAAATCCTTAAGCATCCACAACATTTCTAGGCCAAGAAATTCAACAGCTTAACTGTATGTTGTATGAGGAACCATTTTCTTTCATTCAATCTTGGTGCTTGCTTCCTTTGAAAGGTCTTAGTATTTGCGTTGGAAGATGTAGTTAAACTTTCAATACAGTTGTGTAGGAAGGACAACCTTTCCTCATAGTGTTTCATAAAGTGTGTTGTACCCTGGATATCTGGGATGGGAAGAGAGATAAGTACTCTAATCCTTTATAAATACAGATGTCCTTGCAACATCTCTATGCATTAGGGTTTTATTAAGTAGATGCAGAGAAAGGCTGTGTCACAGCTTTTAAGATGCCTAGAGACCCAGATAATAATACTAATAATGCAATACTTTCCAAAAGCACACAATTGTCTAATTCTATCATCTTTTATCATCTTCATTTCAGTTTTCTAAATACTGATGTTTTATTTGACCATAAAGTGTCTTGCTGAAAGTTAACCGGTATTCTGTACTGCAGCAGAAGGTTAACACCCAGCTGTAGGATGTCAAAGTAGCATCTTCAACAGTGGATCATCCCATCTTGGTGATAGAGACAGGCTTTTTGACTTCTATAAGTTTCATTTCCATTTGGAAACAGAGTCCTGCATTTGTAGCCCTCCAGCCATAGCTTTCTTAGGGTACCTGCAGCATAACTAAAGCAACATCTGTACCCTGCAATAGATAAGGAGCACTCAAGAGACAATACCCTCTTTTGAAAAGAAAAAAATGCTGATATTCTTTTAATGAGAAACTTGTTATGTATAGCTCATCTCTTCCAATAGTCTTAATTTTTAAAAATACTTTTAAAATGTCCAGGTATCTGACCAGTTTCTGAGGTAATCTGTGCATTGAACATGATGTGCTTGAAGACCTTTTTTCTAAGTTCATAAGCACTTAGATTCCTAAATTACTTATGTGGCAGAGATGATTTAATCCTATATTCAGCTATCGTTATTCAAAATCATGTTTCAGTAGAAGTAACAGTAACTGCTGTAGTTAACATTTTAAGACAGTTTTAGTTGGTTTACAGTTGTAGTTATTTGTTCTCCTTTCAGCATGTATAGCTCTGAGTTTTGTTTCTGAAGAAACATAAATAGGTGGTTTTAAAAAATCCTTGCATGCCTATACAAGTCCTAGAAGAAGCTGTATATTTTTGACATATAAAGTTGTTATGAGATTAAAGTAGAGCTTATTGAGAATATTGTGTTTGAGTGGCCTTGCCTGAATACTGACTGTTGTATAAATGTTTGGAAAATAGTGTTATACTAAAGAAGTAGCACATGTAGGAGTCACAAAAAAAAAGTTGTTTGCAATTATGTAAGTAAATGGCTGCTCACGGCAGAATGAATGCAGGCTTAACTTGCTCATGTATGCAAGGACACTCATGACATAAAAAGGAGGAGGTACGTTAAGTATTCACAAGGAAGGAATAATTAAGAAATTATTAAGTAGGGATAATGGGTCATATAATAGGCCTAAACTTCCTATATTTTTAATTTTGGTACCTTTGTACAGTGCTAAATTATATCTTCTGGTTAGGTGCTAGCTGCAAATGGTTTGATTCAGACTATCCTATCCAATAGAGCAGAAACTTAGAGAGAGACTTCATAGGTTAATATGCAGAGAAGTGCTTACAAGGCACACAATTTTCCTAAGCACTACAGGCCAGAGAAGGACAGTGAAATTGTACCAAATGTTAAGAAAGGAGCTTTCCTATTCTCTTCTAGTCAACATTCTGCAGAAGCTGTCAAATGGCAAAATGAGGGTTATACTGGATTAAAGAGCAGTTCCAAAAGGGAAGGCTGGAAGAAAGTGTAATAAAAGACTTAAAGAAGGAATAGTACTTGAGCCTGTTAAAATTGTTAGCTAGAGTAAGCTCATCTAAAAGTTTCATTAATAAAAATATACAGTTTTCTGTAGATCTACTGTTATTTTATCAGTATGATTTTTAAATGGTATGGAAATAGCAGAAGTTTGTACTATGTTTCTGTGCCACTGCTGGCCATGGCTTTAAGAAAAACTGCAAATAGATTTCCATTTCAGTCTGTCGTGAAAGGACACTGCAGTCTACTGGAAGCCAAGGTCTCAAAGTAAAGAAATTTGATTATTTATCTCCCAAAGGCTGACACTGTAGTTTTGAGGATTGGTGAAAAACAGGAATTTTCTAAGATTATAAAAAACATCTCTCAGAGATTAGAGGAAGAATATAGTAACCAGCCCTGCAGCTACAGACCACAACAATTTAAATTTGTAGAACAAGCACTTCCTCATGCATGCAAGGATACTTTTGACATAGAGTTGAGAAGGTTCATGAAATATTCCAGAGAAGGGAATAATTAGAAAATAGTCTGAGTGAATTCCTAGTACATATTTTTGTGAAGAGAACTGTCACAGTTTCTAATAAATGCTAAAACAATGAGAGAGATACTATTTAACAGGATTTTATTTTTTAAAATTTTCTCTCTGTGTGGTAATAATTAAGTATTTGATCATGTCCTTGATCTTGGGCAGTCTAAAGTTGTAAAAATCAGAAGATCTTGTCCTCTGACAATTATACTATGAGTGCTTTTCTTCTCTCCCTCCAAGGCATTTCAGCCTCAGTGGCTGGTCCTTCAAACTCAGTTTCTGTAATGTTTCAGAGTATGCTGATGAAAGAAAATGTCAGCCACATTCTCTGTTGAGGTTAATGGCTGTCATATAATATTAATTTTTCAACAGTACATAAGGACACTGCAGTTGAATTTAAAGGATAAGCATTTTGATATAACATCCTTCTGTCATAGCCAAGAAACCTTAACATATAGAAGGTCTTTCATCTTTTTATGGGAAAAAGAAAGACTTGAGCTTTCTCTGGTGAACGACCACATTAATGCAGTATTGCCATGGGGCACTATATTGTCTTTTAAAAGCAAGTTTTGCTTTTCATAGAATCATGTAAGTTGAAAAAGATCTTTGAGATAATTGAGTCTGATCAATCATCTAATACCGTGAAGTCCACCACTAAACCATGTTCCTAAGTGCCACATTCTATTAGGTTTGCGTGACAAGGTTTTGGTAGTGGGGGAGCTACGGGGGTGGCTTCTGGGAAGATTTGCTAGAAGTTTCCCCATATCTGACAGAACCATTTGTTATATTTTCTCTCCCCCATCCGGCTCAAGAGGAATGATAGAGCAGCTTTGGTGAGCACCCGGCATCCAGACAAGGTTAACCCACCATGTGCATCTACATTATTTCAAAATTCACATTTACAGGGCATTCCATACTAGCTTTTAGAAAATATTTACAAAGTCAACCTTCAAACTTCACGCAGCTATCTAAAAAGTTTCCCATCAAAAATATTGACCAAGCTATATTGGAATATTTAATTTAATTTCAATTTAGCTGCTTATGTGAAAGATTTTAGAAAACTTTTCTTTGGTTCAAAAGAGAACCTTAAAAATATTTTGAAACTTTGTGGGTTTTTTTAATCTTACTTTAATATTTTCCTTGATCGGAGAACAGTTCTGTAGCCTGGTGGTGAGGTCACTCCTATCTTTCAGCCACTGTATGTTAAAACCACTTTAACAAGTTCATTCTAGTGGTCTGTGCTGAAAGGAGTGCCTGTCTCACAATCAACTGTAGGTAGTTCAGGTAGTGGTTATAGAGCTCCTCTGTCGGTCTTGACAACCCAACATCAGAATTTCTCTGAACTAATGTTTCTGGCATCCCCAAGTACTGCCCTAAGTGTTTTGGAGATATGTCTGAGCACCAGATATCAGGTATGGGCATTATTTCTATTGCCCTACTTTTTTGGTCATTGCCAGCTAAGCCTATGAAACCATTGCCAGAATATGGGATTGACATGTTTCTGATAAAGTGTAAGGAATCTTACGCTTCAGATATTAATTTTTACCTTCATATCCATCTGAATTATTTAGCAAATATTATTTTGATGTGAATTGTTCATTAAAGGAAAATCATGTGGCTGAGAAATTGTGTGCCACAACTTTTCTAAACACCATTTTATTTCTAGCTGACATATGTGCAGTTTCTAGAAACTGAAGTACCCCAAATCACTAATAGGTCTTGAAAGATTTTTTCTTCCATGCCTAGTATATCTTGGAATTCTTCACAGTGTTGGCATGTGTATTAACAGTTCTTTACCTGTGCAGAAATATGTGACACATTACTTTGAGGTTAAATCCTTCAGTTCAACCCTTAGTTCATTCCTTGAACAAATCATGAATGAGAGCTTTCAGAAAATTTGCTGACGTTCTATTCATCTGATTTTTTTTCCTTTTCTAAGATTCAGCAAGTTTCCAGAGAGAACTACAGAATGTGACACAGTGTTGACTCTTCAGGAAAAATATTTCTCGCGTAAAACCTTGTCTCGATTTGAGACAAGTTTAGGAGGAAAACGCTCTGGAATGAACGTCTCCTCTAAAGACAGGTTTCGTCACTCCCTCCTCCACTGATATGAAAGGAATTTCTTGGAGGAAAGTGAGTAAAACTATTTATTTAACAAACAAAGTGCTGGCAGGGCACAGAAAAAAATGAGTAGTGTTAGATAATAAACCTCCTTGCTGTGAAGAAAACTAGTGGATTCAGAGTTCTTTCCTGTAGCTGGCTCAGACTTCTCCCAAGGTCTGGGCCGGGATGCGGCATCCCCGCCCGTCCACAGTGTCTGATGATCTGGTTCTCGGATCATAGCTAAGCCGAACAGTTCCAAAAAGAAGCCACAGGTACCAGAGGATTGCTGTATGAAGTCCTGGGAAAACTTTTTGCCTCAGCTAACAGGCTAGCTAAAAGCAGAGATGAAACTCTCTCCCACTGCAAGCCAAGCAATATGGGGGAGTGTGTGTGGGTGCTTGAACACAAACCGCGCTGAAATATTTGCCCGTCTTCCCCCTGCTTTCCTCAGACCTGGCTTAAAGCTGTGGGACTCATTTCTGGGCATAAAGGACACAATAGGGGAATACAGTATTACCATAAAATCACTCCAAGACATACCTGTAACATACTGCTTCCACTTTCAAATTCCCTAGTAAACATCTGACTGTACCTAAATCATGATTATCCTTTTCTGTGGAAGGCATTATAAAGGCCCAGGCAATTTGTGACATCCACTGAGTAGCTCTTCAGCCTATCAAAATGAGTTTTGAAGGATATGTTCCCTTGCCCCTGTAATACTACCCCCTACTTGCTTGTGTATTCAATCAAATTATCATGAATCTTAGTCATACACAGATGCTTTTGATGGCAAGCATGTTAATTATCTATCATTTCAATGTCTTTGCTAGTAAGTCTTCTGGGTGTGGGATATATGCAATTCAGGCAAAATGAATTGGAGATGCTTAAGTCATGTGCTTTTTCTCATTTTCCTATGCGTAGCACAAGCGTGCAATGTTATAGAATTATAGAATCATTTAGGCTGGAAAGGACCTCTTAGATCCTTGAGTCCAACTGTTAGCCCACCACTGAACCATGTCCCTAAGTACCACATCTACATGTCTTTTAAATGCCTTCTGGGGCGGGTGTTGGAACCCTGGGTTCAGAGAATTTCAGTCTTTCAGTGTTGACAGGCAATGATCTTCAAAAGCACGCTGCATTTGACCTGAGGCCTTGGGAAAGGCTTCCCAGATTATGTAATAGCACTGAGATTGTTGCTGTGTAATTAAAGTTATGTCACTGGGTGGAATATGTAGAGATGTGGAAAAATTAGGTTTATGGGATTTAGTAACAAGATGGAGGATTTTGGGTGTGGGTTTGTTCTTCTCCTTTCCTCCTTCTTCAAAAATCTGGGTGTTCAGGTATTGTTCTGGTATTGGTTCAAAAAACCCGCAGTGCGAATCATAAATGAGTAGTTATTGGATTAAAAGTAAAAATAAATTAGTTGTCATTCCATAATTGGATATATTGGGCTTTAAAAGACCTTGGAAGTTAGAACTCTGGGGCCATTTTCCACCTTGTTGACTTAAGAGGCACATTCCATACAGCTGTGCTATAGATAAGAAATAATAAACATATATTGGAAGAAGAACCCTGGTGTCTCCTGCGTTTTAATCCAAACTCTGAGTAAAAGAACTCGTGAGACAGAGGCAAAATGAAAATTAGAGAAATTAACAGATGGGTACTCTATCACTTCCCTGCGCAGCCTGCTCCAATGCTTGGCAACACCTTCTGTGAAGAAATTTTTCCTAATATGCAAACTAAACCTCTCCTGGTGCAACTTGAAACTGTTTCCTGTTGTTCTATAGCTTATTACTTGGGAGAAGTGACTGACTCCCACCTTGCTCCAGCCTCCTTTCAGTTGTAGAGAGCAGTCAGGTCCTCCTCAGCCTCCTTTTCTCCAGGCTAAACAGTCTCGGCTCCTTCAGCCACTCCTCATATGATTTGTGCTCTAGAGCATTTGCCAGCCTAACTGCCCTTCTTTGGGACATGCTCCAGTACCTCAATGTCTTTCTTGTAGTCAGGGATCCAAAACTGAACACGGGATTTGAGTTCAACAGTGCTGAGTTGAACTCAGGAATGATCACTGCCCTGGTCCTGCTGTCTAGACTATTTCTGATACAAGCCAGGACGCCGCTGGCTTTCTTGGCCACCTGGGCACACCACTGGCTCATGTTCAGCCAACTGTTGACCAACATCTCCAGAGAGAAAGAGTCTATAAGGGCTTTTGAAAAACTGAAATACATATTTATGGTGAAGTCTGATTTTAAATTTAAAACCATTTTCTAAGCCTATGATGTTTGCTTGAGCTTCATATATGCTTATAAGGAAAAAGAAAAGGCAGTTTGCTCTTGTGAAGTCTTAGAAGATACTAAAAGCAATTTTGATAGTGTTATAAATTCTAAAACTATGACTAAGGATGCAGGGAATGGTATTAGCCGTGCCGTGTCATTGGTTAGGTCAGCTAAAATGAACTGTCGTATTATGGGACCTGTAAGTGGTATTACGCATGTTATTATCTCCTTGCTATCCACTTGAGTTCTAGACCTTTATTAAAGATTGTTTACAGATGTTATTGAATGACACTGGGTTTATTTGTAAAGCACTGACAGGATGGCATTAATGTCCCTAAACATAAAAGAAAGGAATGAGATAAATTTTAAAATCGTGATCTAAATGCAAGAGGAAGTAAAATAGATATAAAACATGTACATTCTTCCTTGCCAAGAATCCTTCTATATGCCAACATGTTTGCCATTACTTTAACAGCTTCTATCAGAGTAAATTGGAAAGGAAAAACATAAAAAGAGTAATTCAATGCACAAAATGCTTCTTAAGAGTCACATTTGGCATTGCCTCTGAATATGATCTTTGTTTTCATGATGTATTTAGTGCTTTGATGTTTGTTAAGATTATAAGGATGCCAAATGGCGATGGAACATTTTTGATCATGGGCATCATCTCTCTTGATGAAACACTAGTAGGTATGACTTAGGTTTAGTGGTGCAGCCAATGTTCGTGATTTCTGTGCATTTATAGCTCCTTTGTCTTCCTGGCTTCTTCTTTTCCACCAATCTGCTCTTAATAGGAATGTGGTAACTTCCCATGAGCTCCTTCAGGCCCCTGAAACCTTTTAATTACAGATTTTGAAAAGTATGTGTAAATCAGAAATAGCCTTTGTAAGCAGGAAAGGTCAGAAGCACTGAAATCTGTTTCATATTTTTATTAATCATTGAACATTCATGCACCTTGAAAGAAGTACTTGTATTCATGGCCAGTGTGTAATCTGGGAACAACAATTTCTATTTTGATCAGGTGAATTGAAATTAGGAGTATATCCTGATTATTAGCTGTTTGTGGCCTGAAAGAATTTGACATTACCCATTCGACAATATCTAGCATTAGAATGGTCAATTTGTAACACCATTCCTTGGTCAATATTAGTAAATACTGATTTTGGAACACATTTTTGTTAGGCAAGCTGGGTTTGCAAGTTTTTCTTATCCATTTCAAAAAGATCCAGCTAAAAACTACATGGGATTAACAAATGGTCCATACTCTGTTTCACCTCAGATAAATGACTGACTATAACTAGAGTGATACGATAATATTTTTTCTTAAAAATGAATTCCCTTAAAATTATTTTTAGCAACAAATTTTGGACTGTATCTAAACTGAAAAGTTTGTTGTTTTTTGGAAGTTTTTTTGTCCGTAACAGCTTCCTTGAAATTTAGTTTACTACTCAGTTATTGGCTTCCTCTAAACCACAACAAATTAAGATACCTTTGTGTGACTCGGTGAAGACTTTTTTAGTCTGGCTGCTGCACAGCTGCTATGAAAATACTTGCTTAATCAAAAGCTTTCTGTGCCTTTGGGTACAATATGTCATGAGTTGTGTTTCATTACTAATTCACGCAGTTTCTGGTGCCGGAACATCTGCTCCATGTTTGGAGAGGTGTAGAAAAATTCACTATCCAGTAATTGGATAATAAAGCTTCTGAGCTTGAGATAATTGCTTGCGCTAAACGCTAAATTTCTTTTGCTCCAGGCCAAATCCTCACTCAAATCCTTGACCCATCTTTCTCATGAATTAAATCACTTTGATTTTTACCAGTGCTATATTGCATATTAGTAACTCTTGCTTTTTAAAAATAATTTAATAATAGCTGATGGTTGGTGTTACCCTATTTGTTTCTATTGTTTGCTACTAAAACATAAATCTAACTACACTTAGGTTTTTTACAAATAGCCTGTACTCTTACAGTCTCTCAGTGTGTAGAATAGTTCTGTTCCTTAGCTATTTTTCTCCATGAATTTTAAACAGATAGATGCCAGTTCTCCCAAATTGTATTTATTGTTCATTAAAATTTCAGTAAATTTTCAGGACAAAGAATATAAGATTAGTTTTTTTAGCAAGCTACACGAGTCAAAAATTATTTTATTGGTCTTATAGCAGCTGAAGTGTTTTTGGAATAACAAATTATTTAGAATCACTGATAAAATTAGTGGTAATTAATGGACTTCCTAGGTATTTTCAGAAATACCAAACAGCCTTATTGTAACTGAAGAATATCATAAATCCCTGTAGAGAAAATTCAGTTCAACAGATTGATCTTGGAGGAGAGTTTGTTAATTTTTCACTAAATGGTCTGTGCTAGCAGTGAATATTGCAGTAATACAAAGTTTGCAGTATCAAAGTTTGTTTTAAATAGACTTCAGTGTTGTTTCCTGCAGCGCTTCTGAAAAGACTTCTGAGAAAAGGAGAAAGTGAGAGCAGAGAAATCCTGCGGGGAAGAATAAATGTTCATTAGAAAAAAGTAGACTTGGTTAGAAAAGGACTCCTTGTGGTAGTCCACAGCAATATTACAAAAATTACTTTGTTCACTGGAGTATTGAATTGTTCCAAGCATTTTTGTCTTCATTTCTTCCTTGGGGTGTCTAACTGATGTTTCTGCTTTCATCAAGATTGTCTGTCCTTATATACTGCAAGACTTTCTTTTGCCGATGGTAACTCACTGACCCTCTCACTGATTTCCCTCCTTTATCTGCCAAGGCTGATAATTAATTTGGTAACAGATGCTAGCTCAATAATATTTAGTCACTAAGGTGTCCTTCCTCATTGTTTTTCTTCCCTGGGGGCAGCTGTTCTAAAAACTGTCTCTGTTCTCACCTGGGGTTTAAGAATATGAAAATTCATTCAGATCACAGTTATCTTTCCTATTATCTTCCTTGATTAAAAGTATGATGAGCTGAACTGAAGTTTACAGGAGCAGTTGGCAAAAATGGCTGGTAGTGTACTTTGAAGCCAGCTTGTTATTGCAAGAGGCAAGCAGGAAAATCGAGCGAGAGTTTTAATTACATGTACACTGCAATATCATGATCTAAATATTAGTAAGTTACCTTATTGTAAGGAACACTCTGCCAGAACTATTAACTTCTGTCTTTTTTCGTCTCTCAGTGGGAGGCTTTCAAACCAAGCCCAGGAGCTCTGGCATGTAGAGGATATCCCCAGTGGATGATGATTACTGTCACAACCACCAGGGAACATAGCTATGGACTACGTTAGTTTTTGCCTCAAGAAATTTATGCAGAAGTGATGAAGTTACCTTAGAGAAGCTCACTGATAATTAAAATCTCAAGGATAGGGAAAAGTTTAGGCTTCTCAAGATCTGCAGTGTCACTCCTTGAGTAAGCCAAATGGGGTGTTCTTCAGCCATCATTCAGGGTCACGCATTCTGCTCAACTAAACCTTGCAGAGACCCGTGCTACACAACATAGCTAATTGCAGTGTCTCATGAGGGGGGGACATTGGCTTGTGTAATTTTATTAGTTACTATGTTTATATTTGAATGGAAAAAAATAGTTTGACCATGCAGAACTTCAACCTCCCCATTCTCTGGTGTGCAGCAGATCTGAAGTATAAGTGTCAGTGGCAGCAGTATTGATTCTGGTATTAGATAACCGCTGTAATAAAGTGCAATAGACCCCAAAAATAATACATTGGACAGCAGGGAAGAAATTGTTCTGACACTCTCTGAAATGACAAATTCCCACAGACAGTTTTGGTAGTACCAGATCATTGCACAGGTTGCTTGATTAGAAGATCATTCCAAACCAAACTATTCTAAGAAGAAGGTGTTGGACGATGAATGTGAATATTATCACTGTAAATCTGTGGTCTGCATGCCTGAGACTGCTAATTTTTTCTATAGTAATTTTATTGTTTTGATAGCATTTCCTGGGAGTCCCTTAGGGTGAGAAAAATGGGCACTTGTGAAAAAGTATCTAAAAGTGTACTTCGGGGCAAAACATGAAACCTATGGCTACTAAGAAGGGGCTCACTGCTGGAAACTCTTCTTTTAATAAGCTATGCAATTAGTAATAAGCTGTTGATTAAAAAGCTATGCGGACCATCCTTGGAAATGGAAGGGACCCATGCTAGCAGTTGAGTACATACATTTTAGATGTCTAAAGTTAGTGAAACCTGTGCCAAACTAATAATGAAAGAAAATTATATTGTATATTGCCATTTACTAAGACAACCTTAACTCAAGAGGGAAGTAGGAAGTTAAGTAGGAAACTACAGAGATCCACCTTGCTATTTTGCCATAGATATTTTTTTTTATTTTTATTTTTGTGGTATCAGCATAAACTTTTTTACTTGGCAGCATTTGGAAAAAACCCAAAATTTCTGTTCTCAAAAGTAATGAGTGACAGAAGAGAATTGCATGTCAGACCCCAGCTGGCCATGGCAGTTGAGTCATAGTTGCTTTTAGCTGACCTGGACTTCCTGTAAATAAAGGCATGGAACTTCATCCAGTGGGGTTGAAAGAGCAAAACTGCCTCCTCTGTGCTTGACATGGAGCTTGTGTGAGTGCCTGTTCCATATGTATGAGTTTGGCTCCCTAGGTTTGGATTTGTAAGAGGAGGCAAAATCTTCTCTGGAAACATATATATATATATATTTTTTTTTTTTTTCTTATTGTTGTAGTACTGAGGAGCATGGACTTAAGGTTGCTTGATTAGCTCTTTATAATACTGAAAATCCTTTATTGTGAGCAAAATTAAGCTTGTGTCTGTATGATTTTGCCATTGCAGAAAACCTTCCTATTCCTGATTTTCTTTGACTACAGTTCTTAGTCTCGCTGTAATCTACCTTTACCCTGTTGTTATAATATCTTTCTCAGGTTAAGCTGTCTCACACAAAATTTGCCTTTTTATGCACAGGTTTCTCAGCATCTCTGATTCTTTTTAAAGGTCTCTAGAGGTATGGCTGTGTGTCCTAATATCTTTTCCCAGGCAAAATATCTTTAGATTTTAAATCTCTTTAGGCATTAAACTTGTACGTCCTCAGAAAAGTCCCTTGGGTTTTTTTTTGGCCACAAAGTGACCATGAAAGAAATATTTTTTCCTGTGAAAATGTAATATATAATAGTGCATTATTTATATTTCTAGCAGTGCAAGCCAGAAACAACAAATTGCATTTTTAAAAAAAATATGGTGCATTAGTCTTCTCCCCAGAGGTGTCCCTCCTGATTGGTGGTGAAAAAATGTTTCACTTTTATTATTTGATCTGCCTCTCTACGCCTCTACTTAAGGGCAAGGATCTATGTTGTCCTTCTATCAGTGTACTTCACATCTGTTTTTTTATGAAATCTAGAGAAATTAACATAACTCCCGTAGGACCTTCTTTGCAGGAAGCTATTCTATAGGAATAAAGGGAACAACACTTGAAAGTAATGCTCCTTGTAAGATACATTTAAGGATCAGTTTGTGGCTCAGCAGATGAGTTTATCAAGTAACTTCCTGTTTTAGGTATTAAAGCAGAGTCCAAGTAGTAATTTGAAAGTTGAGCATACTAGGGTGACAAAAGTGCATGTTTCTAGTTTAAAGCAGTGGATGAAGGAAAAAACCATCACCTGACGATGTGAAACAGGTATTTTTCCTTCAGCATTAAATAGGAAATGATAATATATGAAGAGCCATAAATGAAAAAAAAAAAAGAAAAAATAAAAAGTTAGCATTTAATCATTTAATCTGATAGCAGAAAGAGATGAAAAAAAAAGGTAGAAAATGTGTCTCTAATAATCAGAAAGCAGACTTGGATCTGGATTTTATCATTTTAAGAGGTAAAAGCAAGGCTGCTGGAGGAAACATTGATACTCTAATCAAGACTAGGGCTGACTATATATTCCTTAAACAAATGGTTTAGTTGTCCAAAGATATTACTTCAGATTCACTACATATGTTTATGAATTTGTCTAGAATTTAGCAGATACCTCTGTCTGAAAACCAGTGAACTGTTCTTGTGATTTTAAATAGGGCTATCAAAGCCATAAGCGGGGAATACATAATCAGGAAAAGAAAGCTTTCCCCCACCATCTACATTTAGTTACCTGGATTGAAGAGTAAAAAAAAAAAGTTGGAAGGTTTTGATTTTGAATCGGATGAGGTATTTAATATAACCTGAAACCATTTTTTATTAACTCATAATTTCATCCAAAAAATTGCCTACTGTACTCTGACTTAAAGCAAGGTTTTTTCTCCTGATTTTTCAGCTCAGTTAACAGTGATAGGGGACTTTGAAGAGAAGATTTTTGCTATAAGAATGAAAAATATGTCTTACAGAGAAAATACTTAATACAATAATAATATTATTATTATTATTTGATATTCCTTGTTTGGGACAATTGCGAAAAATTGTGACAAATTTGTCCTAAATTAGAAAATCCCAACGTTGTCCAGAAGCTCATGAGAGCAGAAAGATTATTTCCATCTGTCTGAAAGGATATTTATTACCTTCCTGGATCTGGACATTAAATTCTTATTTTTTCCCTGGAGCAATGCTAGAATGCATGGGAGTTTGATGTATTCCATGTCCCAGTGAAGCAATGCTTGTGTTTGGTTTTTGTGTAAATGCATACATATGCTTTTTCTTCTGTCTACCACATAATGAGCGTATTACATTGTAAGTCTTTTATAAGTGTCTTCAAATACTGGTTTTCTTGCTAACAGATTGTTACTAAGTTGAAACAGATCCAGAGTAAATTAAAACAGTAAATTTACCTTCTGTTTGAGATCTCAAGTGTAAATTTCAGATGTGTTATTAAAAATTAAGGTTATTAATAGTGGTTATAAAATAATTAGTTAATATAATTATTAATTAATAATTAATATCATTATTTAAGGCTATTAAAAATTAGGATCCAAGAATAGAAAAATATTTTATTGGATATCAACCAGTGAAACTTCACAAGATCATGAATTGGGTATCTGCACCTTACTCCAGAGCCTGCACAGCTTTTTTCTGCACAGAACTTTGTCTTTCAGTAGTTTTGTGTCATGGAGTACAGAGTTGGGTATAGGCAGACAAGTTAGATTTTGAACGGTCCAAATAGTTTTCACCTGAATTCTAACCAGGAAAACACTTATTTTGCTCAGTCTTTAGGCTGAGTTTGACAGACATTAGAAAGAATAAAAACAAATACTCATAGCTTCTGTATAATGATAGAAGGAGCTTTACGTGTGAAAGTGACTGACCAGGATGTAAGCATTAGAGTATAAACTTAATTGATATCTGCATTATTTTCATATATTGGAAAATGAAGATATGAATTCAATTTCATATATTTGATATCCTAATACATATTCATATAAATAAACATATTAATTCATATTCACATGCACATAGGAATGTATGTATTTCACAGAGTTGAATTCTAGGGCCAATTCTGTTTAATACATTTATCAACAATCTGGATGAAGGAGTTGAAAGCACCATTAGCAATTTGCTGATGACACCAGATTGTGAGGTTCTATTTACTCTCTTGAGGGACAAAATGCCTTGCAGAGGAATATAGTTAGATTAGAGCACTGGACAATGATTAATGGGATGAAATTTATTACGTCCAAATGCTGGATTCCACACCTGGGACAGAGTTATATGGGGCACAAGTAGAAACTGGGAGATGAGTGGCTGGAGAGCAGCCCTGCAGAAAAGGATCTGAGGTTACTGGTTGGCAGTGAACCCTGTCAGGCCACAGGGCAAACCCCATTCTGGGGTGCAACAGACACAGCATCACCAGCCAGTCAGAGGTGATCATCCCACTGTAATCAGCATTGGTGCGGCCTCCCCATGGACACTGTGTGCAACTGGGTCCCACCATTGAAGAAGGATGTAAAGGTCCTTGAATGCATCCAGAGGAGGGCAACAAAGCTGGTGAAAGGCGTGGAAGGAATATCCTAAGAGGAACAGCTGAGGACTTTGGGATTGTCTAGTTTGGAGAGTCAGAGGCTGGCGCACAGCCTCATTGGTCTCTACAGATTCCTGAGGAGGGGGAGGTGCTGATTCCTCCTCCTTGGGATTCAGGAAGAGGACACATGGCAATGGTACAAAGTGGTGCTAGGGGAGGTTCAGAATGGACATGAAGAAGGATTCCTTTACTAGCAGAGTGGTCAAACACCGGAACAGTGTTTCTAGAGAGGCGGTCAATGCCCCAAGCTGGTACTGTCCTGCCTATTATATACATACTGGGTTTTATGCCTTTTTATTTATTTATTTTAAAATGAAATAGTAAGCCCAGAAGCACAGTGTTCCACAGCAGATACCTGTACAAGTTAGACCTTCAGGACTGAAATGAGTGGTTGTCAGGAGTTTAGTTTCTTGGCTGCCTGATGTGTTAGATGTCAAGTTGTAAGTCACTTTATCGAGTTTCCCAGCTGAGAAATAAATCAGCAAGGTTTTTAAAGCATTTGCAATGATTCAACTTGAGTGGCTTTCAGCAGAAGAAAATAGTAAGCAGATTGGTTATTAGGATACTTATTAAGATAACCTGAAATATTTTGATTGGACTGTATGTAATACAGTACCATTGGGATCTCAACAATCCGCAGTGCAGAAAACGTGTTGGATTTACTTTGGATGTAGTTGGATCAACTAAATAAATGTTTTCTCAGTATACAAATTTTAATCATTCTATATATATTGTGAAATTACACAACCCCCCATTTATTTCACCGTGGATTTTGTACAAGACTATATAAAAGATGCATATAATATAACGAGAATATGTTCCTCCAAGTCTAGAGCCCTGAGGAAGATGACTGCTCTGAAGTACTCTGCTTGATGACGGAATTCAAAGCCTTTTGTGATCATGAGAATCCATTGGTTTGTTTTATAAAACACTTGAAGCTTCATATATTTGGAAAGATGAATCATGCCAGCAGTGTGAATAAATAAATTTTCATTTTGTCAGCTCTTTGGAAATACGGTTGGTATAGTGCACTGATTTTATTTCAGTCCTTGAGTATTGAATACAATGTCTTTGGAAGCGTAATCTATGTATTGCTTTTGCACTACAGTTTGTGCCATCTTCATCATGCAGTTTACCAGTAACTTGATTGAAAAACGATTCACAGTTGAGTCACAGAAATGCACATACATAATTACTTGCAATTCTCTTTCTTAACAAGTTTTTGTTAATCATTCTACTTGAAAAGGAATTGGTATAAAAGTTCTTATTGTCCTTCTCTCCCAAGCTAGGAACCAATGAAAAATACTGACAAAACCGTATGCAAGTTAATTTGCAAAGAATCTGACACAAATCCTCTGAGCCACTTAAAAATCAGTATTTTTTTTGTTGCAGCATGAGAAAAAGCTACCTAAAATAACAGTGTGTGATTCTCTCATGGCTCCACATTTAGGAAGGATAAAATGTGATATACAATGATGTTCTGTTTTTCTTCTGTTGTTCCATAAGATCACACTTTCAATCAAGGCAGAACAGCTTTCAGTTAAAGCTGCAAGTTAAGAAATTGAGAGCAACCTGCCTTATATCTTTTGATGAACAGAGAGGAGATGGTCTCTCATTCTTCTAGCACTAATGTGAATTTTTTTCTCTATTTCCTTTGCTCTTAGTACAGACGTCTAGTATGAAATGTTACATTTCAAGTCAAATAAGTAATCTGATCTGAAACACTTTTTTCTCACTGAAATAAAAATTGGAAGGACTTTTGTTTTAGATTGATGTGATCTGAAGCTTTCATATTTTTGTCAGAAAACTTAAGAAGTCCCATGTGTTCAGGTCAAATTTTTATATACCAACAAACACAATTAGGGGTGAGTTTTTTCCTTATTTAGAAAAATTCTTGGACTAAGATAATATTATTATATTGCTGAATAATACATAGTAATCCACTTGATTCTAAATAGCCAATGCTTCCTCTCTTGTTCTGGTGTTCTCTTCTTCCTGGAGCACCATATCCATTTGGAGGGTTATTGAATGAGTCTTCTCCCTCATCCTTCACTTTTTGATTTTCTTTTCTCTTGTTATTAGTGTTGTGATTGACTTCCTCCTTCTGTTATGCCACAGATTTCTGTCATAAGATAGAAAAGAAAACCAAAACAGCTTTGATTGTAGAAATCACTCTAGGCTATCCAGCCATGGTATTTCTTGGTCTGAGTTCAGATGTATTGTTGTAAAATTATGATTGATGTTTCTGAAATGTTTGCTCCAAATAGGTTTTACAAACAAAAGGGATACAATGAATCTTTTTTGTTGTTCCACCCCTCCCCCCCAATCCTGAAACAAATACTGATGTATTCTAGATAACTTTTCTATGTAGGGCCTTTGAAGATACCCTTTGTAAAATTCCTACTAATACATCACTTACTATAACTTCTTGGGTGAGAACAGAAGAAAGTAAACAATGCTGGTAATTGTGAGCTTGCAAGTCCATTTGCCAGAGGTACTCTTTTCTTTTCACTGTAATAAAGTATAGCTGAACAGAGTGATTAAAATTCTAGAAGCAAATTTAAAAAAAAAAATCACCAAGGTGATTATAATAAAAATAATTGCGATAATTTAGATGCAGGTCAATGAACTTGAAAGACACACGTAGGTGTGAGTCTGTGTCTTTCCCTGACAGTACTGTCAGTGATCAATTGATAGATACAGTTTCTACAGAAAATAAATTCTAAGTGCAATGAATCAGATGGAAATACAAAGTTCAACTTGTCATCTAAATGCACTTTTGAAAAATAGTCCTTTAGGTTCTAATGTTTTATTTATAATCAGAATCAGTTTCTTTGTTGACAAGGTACTTTCTAACAATAAAAAAAAAAAAAAAAAAGGAAAAAAAGAAAAAGGCAGCAGTTAAGAATGGTGTTTTCCATGCAGGCTAATAGTGTCTTGCAGCGGGGTCTCTAACACCAGGCTTCATTATCACTACTTGATCATACAGTGCTTGTTGTAGTCTGCCAGGTGTTCTGACAATGTTTGTGTCAGGATGAATGACTGAATATTAAAAACATTTTCCTCTCTTATCTCTTAGACACAAAACGTTTTAAAGTATTATTTCTTTTTTTAGGAAGAGAGATACTCTGTGTATATGTGAAGTCCACATCTATATTTAATGTGTATCTACATACTTATGTACATATATGTACAAATGAGAGCCGTAACTTATTTACAAGAGCTAGGAAAGTCTTACCCAGTTTTTATGTGTTTTTACAAATAGAAACCCATGCAATTCATTTGCTGTTCTCCTAATGTTTGTTTTTATCTTATGGAGATTAAGATAGTTTTTTGTCTCTTTTCTGCAGACTGTCAGAACATCTCATTTTAAAACCCAGCGTTTCATTCCTGAATGTGTTTTTCACACCAATTACTCAAGTGAATGTTGTTGTCAGAAAATATTTTAATTTATTCCAGGGAAATTTAGGGCAGAGGCAAAAAATCTATGATCTCCATATATGAACTGGAACTGGAGCTAAGATTTATACCTGCGTGCTGACTGGAGGTTCTGATCTCATCTTTATCCTGTTGAAAATCAAAGACCATTTATTTGCCTCAAAGTTTAAAAAAAATTGACCTCCTAAGACTGACTGCTTTTCTTGTGGGACTTGATCTGTGGGGCATCACTGATTCACAGGAAAACAATGAAAAAACAGTCTTCAGGCTACTGAAGACAGAGTAGATCTCCCTCTGGCATATTGAAATCTGAATTTTACAAGAGAAATGATGGCAGAAAGGCTAAATCTAGTCCAAAATGTTTCAAGCATTAAATCATGGACTTCTATCCCAGATGATTTCCCTTTTCTGAGTGTCCTTTTTCTTTCTTGTATGTGTTTTGAGATCATCATTTCATAATGATTCAGGACACAAAGAAATGCCAAAGCTTGAGCATAACTCTTCTTGATTTCTTGCTTTCCGGATGGCTGAGAAGGGTAACTGATACTCATGAAAAAAAGTGTGGAAAAATTTCTTTCATCCGTTAGATTTTCTTTCCCTACACTGGGGGAAGGTGTCTGGGTTTTTTTGTGTATGGGACTGCCCCTTCTCTTCCTGCTCCTTTGGAACTGGACAAGTAGCCAGCTGCTTTTAGTTACTTAGTGTTGGACATTGTGCTAACTGCAGTTTTGGGTGGGGAGATTCTTCCTGCACAGACAGATCAACTTGTGCACTTGGATTTGTTCCTCACCTTATCTCTGCAGCCCAGGGACCTGGCGGACATATTATGTTGCTCTGCCAATTTTCTTCCATTTTTGGAGCTCCTTTCAAGGCCTTGTTCAGTTGGCTGTTTAATACCATGGTAAGTCAGAACCAAAAGTGAACTGACAGGTGGCATTTCCTGGAGGGTGTCAGAAAGAATCTTGTATTGTAAGTAGATAACTCTTCTATCCTTTGGCCATTAGCCAGGGAAATGTGCTCACAGGTGTGGAACAGGTATTTGTCTAAACTCTGTGTTAACCCCAGGTTAACCTTGTTGGACTCAAAGATTTAGAGGTCTCTTCCGACATAAGCAATGCTATGGTTCTATGATTATTAGCATTGTGTTAGCACATAGAATAGAGACAGATGTTGATGGCAACCTGTGGTATAATATAGTATGTCAAGTACACTGCCAAGTAGTATGGATTGCAAAAGAAGGGTGAGCTGTATGGGGTGAATTGCTGTCAGACAGCCTCCATTTCAGTCATTGATGGATGTGTGCCTTCCTGTGTGCAAGTCTAACAAATCACATGAAGATCTGACACGTGGTGTTGAGGTAGAGACTTAAGGCACTCATGCATTGGCAGAATCAAGACAATCCATATGGAGCATAATAATGGTTATTCTTTCATCTGAAGCTTTGTCTTACTTTCTGTGTTTCCTATCTCCCTATGCATCTGCCTGATTTAAAGAAAATCCTATACTTCTTGTTTGCTTTTGGTAACTGGTGCATTAAAGACCTCTTGTCCTAGCTCGTGTTGATTGACAAGCTCAGTGTGAATGTACCTTCTGCTGTGAAGGTGTTTTACTGCTGCCTTGTTTGAAGAAAGTTGGGCTTTCAAGTTGAAGAACATTTCCACTACCTGGTGTCACTAGACTGTATTACAATAAGACAAAAATGAGGACTTGAATAGTAACTGCAATACCTGTATTTTTCTTTTTCTTCTTGTCATAATGTTTCATCCTTCACAAAGTTTAACCATTATAAAGTACCTAACTGTCTTTTCCAAATCATTTTCCCACTGCGATGTTCTGTCTTGTTGGATGTTTTTTGCTTACATGAGCTTGTTTTATAAGCATGGATAGACAAAATGGAATCTATCATAAATTATAGCAGTTACCAGTGAGAATAAATCAAAACTTGGAAAATATTCAGTGTGCTCCTGGGAACAATTAGAGTGTGATTCACTGTTGAAACCTGTGGAAAACAAAGTATCATGACTGCACTGGTGACTAAATCTTATTTAGTACAAGTTTGAAATAGAAATATTCTATTTAACAATTCTATCCCCTTTTACCTTTTTTAAAGGGAAAAATACTTTCATCGTAAAAAGAAAGACAAAAAACCAAACTCTGACTCACTGGGAATAGATGTCATATGTTAAAACCCAAATTATTCATCTATTGATGACTGCCTTGTTTGCATTGTGTCCAGGGAACACATTTTTAACTTGCTCTCTTCCCTCCTGTGCTTGGCTCTTTCTCCCATTTGGACTAGAGAGTCTTATAGTCTTAAAAGTCTTAATATATTTTCTAACCCCTAAAATCAAAAAGTCTGATCTGGGCTGGTACTTATCAATCTACCTCTCTTGGAATCAGTGGAATTGAAAGAGTTTGGGATTATGTAGGATTTGGCATAAAGGATATGACACACGCAGTGCTGAGGTTGTAAAATGAAACACTAGGATATGACTATACTAAAAGGCTTTGATGCTACTGGAATCATGTTAGAATTCTTGCTCCAAAAGGGATGTGCTTAAGTATGGTCCAGAATACAAAACCTTTTAGTGAATTGTTGAACTGTGAAGTGTTTTTTGGTGGGTTTTTTTTTGTTGGTTTTGTTGTTTTGAGGGTTTTTTTTTTGTTTGTTTGTTTTTTGGGGTCTTTTTGGGGTTTTTTTTGTGTTTGGTTTGGGTTTATTTTTTTTTTTTTTTTACTTGAGCAGGAGGAAAACATCACTAGCTGCAGTTTAGAATAGTGCATATGCATATTCTTAGTGCTGGAGCAGGCATTCTCATGAAACAAATGGAACAAGCTAGAATATAATGATATGCTGCTGACATATAAAAAATAGGATAAAAAACAGGGTAGGAAAGAGACATCAGATTTTTCCTTCACACTATTAATTAGCATTCATACTGGTACTTTGGGATTCGTATTTTTATCACTGTGTCTACCTCAGCCAGGGCTTGTACTGAATTATCCATAGATATTAATTTATTTCAGCTGTTTTTAGTAAAGTTCCATGATTTTTCTATAAAAGTCTAAAGTAAAACTAAACAAGTATTCCAATCTTAAAATATATTAATACTTTAGAACAATTACTAAATTCTAGAAGTTTACTTTCATATTTTGCTGATACTGCTTTGGAGAAACTTTCATAATTAGGAATGCAGAAATGATTGTAGATGCCCAATTTAAACATAAAATGTCAAAAGAGTGGTTCTTTCTATAGGAGTCCAAGTGTTTTCCTGGCTCATATGGCTAAATTAATTTTAGATGTTGTCATAGTAACTACTGTATGTAAATCTGTATATTTGCTATAATCTGTGATGTACTGGTGGTGTGAATGTACGTGTGGTGTGAATGTCAATACTTTGTTTAAAGGCTACATGGTATGATGTATTTATCATGCCATGTTTGGGGTATATGCATGTGGCCTAACCTTTACACACATGTACATGTCCCATATTTTATGTACATATTTAGTAACGAAAAACGTGAAAGTCTTTTCCTGTAACATGTAATAAGGACTATTGTGATTGTATTTCCAAGTTAAAAAAAACCAAACACCTATGTGCACTGGTTACTGTGACAATCTCTTAAAAATACGTATACAGTTTAAAAGCAATTGCAGGGTATGATTGAAATTTTAACAAAAATGTCATGCTTTAAATAAGGAATTGTTTGCATTGTAATGACATGTCAAAATTATATGTAATTGACATGGAGGAAGCATGAGGGACTGATAAGCATAAGGTGGAGTTTTGCTTGCATGAAGTCAGGCAGGATCACAAGAAAAAGGTCAGCAGATTTTTTAGTGAAGATGAATGGGCACCATAGCAGCCCAATGCTGTGGGGTTTTGTGCAGTTTGTGGGAGAACAGAGACAAAAAATACAGCTGGTCCTGTCCCAAATATCTTCCTGCTCTTCAGCTGAGCTCTGTTTTCTGTCCAGATCTTGGAAAGAATAGACAATGACGGTTTTCACATTTGTTTACTGGCAAAAGAGCCATGAAAGGTATCAAAGTATTTGGTCTGAAAACCATGACTGATCCATGCTTAAGCAAAGGGCAGAGCCTTGCTCTGGAAGTCAGTGTATTTTTGCATTGAGTTGAGAGTGAGACACCTTTGGAAAGCTTTTCAGCCATTAGAAACACCAGAGTAATTTCCAGAAGGTATGGAGCAGTGGGTGGAGTTGAATGAATGACCAAAAAATTCAGGACAGCTCACATTAATCAAACTGATTTCCTGTTTGTCAAAATTGCTGTTGTGTAACAATGTGATCACAGATCTGGGGAAAATAATTTCCTCTGCAGCTGCTGAGGTCACTGTTAGGCTTTCTTATAAGTCCTATCTCACCTGTAAACATACATCAGGTAAAAATACAAAATACATTAGGAAGACTTCCAGGAGAAAACACTGAATATATATTTGAAGGTGCATTCATTGGAGCCCCTTAGGAAGTGACAAAAAATGAGTTCTCACAGAATGTAAAGACTGTCATTTTATCCATAGTGAGAAGAGATCTGAGCAGCCACGTTGGCCTGTTGCAGAAGTCTTGGCTGTAGCTTTAGCTTGGATTTTGAGGTGTTTGCAGTATCATATCTTCTGATAGCAGCTGCACTGAAGGACTGGACTTCTGCTTATGGCTAAAGAATGACATTTAAATCAGGTGGTTTCCTAGAAGAACTGGGTGTTCTGTTTGCCAAAATTATTTTCTAAAGTCACATTACTCTTGATATTCAGGAGTACTGCATTTCCACCATAATTTAATTTCCTTTCTTTTTTTTATGACTGAAAATACTTTCAATGTGATTATTTTCATTATAATATCACACCACATAAATCTTTTCTTATGAAATTGCTGCGCAATTACTGTAACTGTACTGATTGGGAAGTGGAACACGTGCCATTTGCTCCTTAAGGTGTGTAAAAAAACCCCAACACCTCAGCTACCTGGTAGAAGGGGGAAAAGAGTTGAGAGAGTGCATTAGATGCCTTGTTTATTTTTAGAAAGAGTTTGAAATTTCTAATTTCTCATCATGGTGTGCTAAAACACTAATAAATGTTTAATATTTTTTTAAGCTAATGTGCTTTTTGGCTCCTTTATGGGGAATATCACGTGCTTTTTTTTTTTTTTTTTTTCCTTTTCTGTGCTTCTTCATTTAAAAAGTAGTGTTAAAATCTTACTAAAATTTATGGCCCAGGTTTAGTAAATGAGGGGGAAGTGTAGAAGGAAAGTAGAACAAGAAGAAAACTACAGATGAGAAATCCTCGACAATTTCTTGTTCAGAGAAGGCTTTAGACATGACATGATTATCTGGCAAGGTTGAGATAGTTTATTTAGCTTTGAAATCTTCCAGCTACTGATATACAAAACTTAAAGTAAGGCTTTCTTTTAATCATTTCAGCTTTAATATCTCAGACTTGCAAATTATTTTGCATGCAATTCTTTTGAGAGGAAAATTAATAATACAAATGCATTTCTGGTAAACAGGCCAGATCAGGAGTCACAATCAGCATCGTTAGGAGAATATTCCATGAGAAGGAAAAAAGCTCACAGAGATATGGAAAATCTGCAGATTAAATTGTGTCAAAAAAAAAAGGTGCCAAAAAAGGGTGCTTAGAGCCACTTAGTGGCAGGGCCTAATGTTTCACTTGTGAATGCTGACAGCTTCAGAATTTGTGGCAGTATAGTATTACAATGGTCATGTTGACAATTGTATTATAAAGGCACACCTAAGTATTTTCACTGAAATTATTGCAGTCCTTTTTACTGTCATTTTGTGGTGGGTGAAAAATGATATTTATTGTATCTAAAATGACAGGTTTAATCATATACAAAAAATCAATAGTTAATATATGCAGCAGTTTATGTCCTTCAAATGGTGTGAAATAGTTTCCTTCAAAAATAGGGTTGATTTAGAGTCTTCTTTGAAATATTTTTAAAGATTATATTGATGTTGAAGCCTTGCACAACCTCAAATCATATGGTCCATTTGAGTAATGAAAGGCAAAGGAGGTTCCCTTGCGTGATCATAAAAGGAAATGCATGGTGTCATTCCTTGAAAAAAAAAAGTGTACAAAGCTGCTGGTAATTTAAATCCTTAACAAGCCCATACTCAGAAATGAAGTAGATTTGCCACATGGAAAAAAAAGGGAGATTTTTTTTTTTTGTCAGATGAATTGCATCTTATTGCAAAAAGAAAAATCATATGATGTATTTTCTCAGAAAAACTTCACAAATTTTCCTATTTAAACTGCCTGCTTTCTTTAGGGCCCCTGGTGTAATTTACCTGATTTTTCTCTTTATTATACTAGACATATTTCCTTATCTCTTTTATTCTTACACTTTGTGTGGAGTAACAAAAATAATTTTGTACTGTTGAAAGAAGACAATTTGTTTTGCTGTTGTAAAGAATTAATTAGTCTTTTCAAATGAGCCATATATATTTTTTAAATTTTTCTTCCAAAAAAGATATATTATAATTTAAGCGTTAGCTAAACTAAAATATTTCAGCTGCAGAACTAAGTGCTCCATGAACTTCTCTGTTCTGCTGTCCACCACCTTCAATGAATGAGGAAGCAGTGCAAAACAGCCCATTAGGATGATATTATTTATAGCACAGTAATTGTGAATCTATGTATAAATGCTCTTTTGCAAATAATTGAGTCATCCTTACAGCTGCAACTAAGTACAACTGTGCCAATAGCCCACTCAAATTCAAGCAAGTCTTTTTCAAAATTTAGCCTCCTCTTTTAAATAGTTTGTGCAAAGGCTGATGATTCAATCTGTAAAGGCCGCAGCTGATATTTATATACCAATAAATATTTTTAAAATAGTCACAGGTTAGAGACCTAAATATCTTCATGCAACATAAATGACCCTTGAGGATTTAATTGTAACCACAGTGGTAAAAATTAGGGATGTTAAAGTCTGACTTGTGCAACAAACCACATTGGAGCATTTTATAGTTCTAGTTACTGTGGTTTTGATATACTTAGATGTATTTGCCATAGTCCTTGCCTAAACTCAGTGCTGTCACTTACAGAAAGCTGGAATCCTACATTCTAAAATGTTTGATTTTTTACGACTGCATGGACTTTAATAAATGGGCCACTATTCCTTTCTAAACTTTGCTTTGATATTTGTCCATATCCACCCATGACACCTCTACATAAGGCACTAAAGAAAAAGAAGGTGAATCTTCATGAAATAAATTATATTTACATTTTCATAATTATACAAACTTGTTTTGCACTGAATGTTTTACATTTTTAATTGAAAGTTGTAATGATACGACATTATTGGTGTTTTAATAATTTTTATCTGTATCATAATTTGTGATCATCAAGTCCTCCACACTATACCTGCTGACCTAGATAGAGTAGTTAATATACTACTAGATAGAGTAATTAATATACTAAATTCAGTCTACCCAATGAAACTATTTGTTAGTTGGTTTCTTGTTATTTGGCACGACACACTGATTTGGAAAGGAGACTCAGGGCCTTATGTTGTATTTCTTTAAGTAAGTAGGTTATTTTTTCACGGTGGAAGTTGCTAAATCTCAGCTTGCTTTCTACGCTTAAGTCATGAATATTTGTTAAAATGTAAAAATGCACCGCAAACACACAAATTGACATAATTTAATATCAAAACAAAATACAGCTGCAGTGAGATAGAGGTACTAATTGGGCTAAAAGTTACAAAGTCCCTGTTGAAAGAAAAAATCAGAATAATCAGAAAATGCATATTATTGTTTGCAAATGAAAGCATCCACAGTGGTCTAGCATGGCACAGTGTGAAAAAGTATTCAGCTTATTACAAAGACATTGCACATCAAAAAATATGCAGAAGATAAAGACTCTAAATCTTGTGCCCTATAGGTCTTCAGGTTCAGGGCTTTTATTGTCTCCTGAGACATTGCAGTAATGCTTGATCCATCAAGTGGGATCTGGAGGAATGGAGTTCGGAGAGATCTGGGAGACAAACACTTTTGCAATAAGTATCCTGGGACAAATTAAGAGTCCGGCACCAAATACATTGCATCCTAGGGTTGTTTAAGTAAAGAAAACACTGGTGCATTTCAGGCACAAGTTAAATAGGAAATTATGACATACCTTCATTAAATATATATTGAAATTTTGTCCTTTTATACTCCTGTACATTGATTTGAGCCTAAATCATCTCTCCAACAGAGCTGCACAGTGAGAAACTACGTGCTTCTTGAAGACCTCTTTTTTCTCCCTAAACATTTACTGTACTTACTTGCATGTTTACTATGTATACTTTGAGACTATTCTACTATCTGGTTTCGGACTCTAAAGATTCTAAATTCTGACCTTTACTTCTGTCCCTACATGTATTCCTTATTATCTTTTAATTTAATATTGTAACCTTTCACTTCCAGTTACAAATATTAACACCCTTTCCTTCAGCTACTGCACGTCTTCCTCTATTTTAACCAAGAACCTGATTTCCTGGCCTTATTCCTGTTCATGCTCTTCATCTTCATTATGGAGGATTTTTAACAATTAGATATGTTTATTGTGTATCTGTTCTTGGCTGTTATTTGCCTATTCATTTGCATAAGTTCTACTCACCTTGGATGCCTCTATCCATTTTAGACTTACATCTGCATCTAATTGCAGAAAGTGCTTCATCTTGAAGTGTAATCTCAGAGTTACAACATTTATTCTGATCCTCCTCCATCTTTTTCCTTAACACCATCTGGAGTTCTGAAATAAGTTGACTACCAGGGAGATGTCTAAATTTAACAGCCTATTGGAGACAGGCAGGCTTGTTTATAAGAAATTTTTTTCAAAGAATAAGAGTTGAACAGTTGTAAGCCATCAAAATGAACATGTATCTTTGTTACTCAGCTACACAGTCACAGTTAGTTTTATTCTTCCCGCTCCTGTGCTATCATACTTCTCTCCGTCCCTGTCTTGTTGACGCTTTGTTTCAAATTATAGAATATAATTTGTCTCTCTTCATGACAGAGAGTGACTTTATTTAGAGACTCACTCCCAAGAGACCCACAGCCTTGATTAAAGGCACTGGACAGTACAGCAATATAAACAGTAATTGCAGTTAAAGTGAAGGTCCTGAAACAGCTTCTTAGAAGGAAGGATCTAGTCCATAGCCAAGTGTTTTGTACTTTTCCTTTCTGCCATATTACAGATTCAGTCCTGCAAGGGTTTGAGCTTTCTGCAGCCTATTGAACTCCTGACTGCACCTGGCAGAACCCTTCACCACAACAGAGAGGAGAGGAGCCTTGTTTTTATTTTTGTTTTCAGATAAACCTGCAAGGAAATCATATTCTAGTAGACTTGTCATGTTGAAATAGGAGTGATTTTTACATAGGAGGTGCCAGAATATTTGTAGCACTGATGCAGGAGGGAAGGAGAATAATGGTCACATTTAAAAAAAAATAAAAATCCAAAGGAATAATTTTAAGATGGCATATTTGCAGAGAAAATTGCAGCATAGTGCAGTGATAGATTACAGTGCATCCTGTTAATGCTTCAGTACTTAACCTCTATGAATCATTTTGAATTCGAAATGAAAATGAAAAGATAAAAATTTGAAGATAATTTCATCAGATACCTGAAATGTCATTTGTGATGTTCTAACTAAACCAGAAAATGCTTTTTCTGGTATCAGTGGCAGCAAAAACACGTTCTTGTTTGAGGAGTTTGACAGATTTCATCACAAGAAGTGATGAGAGTTGGCCCAGAAAAGGGAGAGACACTCATTGTTATTTAAGCAATAATAGTGAAGGCAATGTAGTGCAGCTAAAAGAAAGAAAGCACTTTAATTTACAATAAATTTGCAATACTGACTTCATGTTTTTGACAACTTTGCAGAGAGTATTAGACTCATATTTGAAGGAAAAAAATCTACATATGGTTGTTTCTTAAATTTTCTTTTGGATAGAGTAGCTTTAAAATTGAATAATGTTGTTTTAACACAGTTGCAGGATTTTCATTTTGTCTAAATAGGATTTGCATAATCATAGCAACATAAAAAGGGAGAAAATATAAAATTGCACCTTTTATAAATTAGCACATCTGGTGGAGGAGATAAAGATACAAGATGGTCTAATGTTTCCATTAGTTTATCCAGTGCTAGAATGCTGCTAGTGTTGCTGGCAAAATTGATAGTTTATGTTTATTGATCAAGTCCTAAGAGTACCTTTTCTCCACAACACACACATTATCCATTTACATTAAAAACATAAAAGTAAAGTTTACATGCTCTGAGCTCAAGTTCAGATTGAATATGGCTGGAGGATGCAATGGGATGAATTAGATGGACTGCCATTAAACTTGTGGACCAGATGAGGTTATGAAACTATACAGATGACCACAGATAATATAATAGAAAAGACCTCTGATGTAATTCTATCTATTGTCATTGCCAGAACACAAGGTCACCTCCTCTACCATATCCCTCTGCCTTAAAATAAAGAAAATTTGTTTCAGCTGTTTACTAGGGGAAAAGAGGAATTTTCCTTGTGCTCTTTGGGGTTTTTTGCATTTGGTCTAAATGTTACTTGTGTTCTTGTATTATGTGCTGTCATATTTTCTGCCTTGTACATTGGGAACTTACCCACCTGCAGTGATTAAAACAAAAATGTCTTTCATGCTCTTAGAGATGTAAATAAAGGTATCCCTGGCGAAGCCTCTGTGTACTGTGTAGTTATGGTATGGATTACAAAGAGCTTTGCTTTGGTTTGTAAACATCACAGAACATAATTTTTCATGAGTATCAAAAAAGCTCACATAAAAGTAACTGACTGACCAGTCTAAATATTTTTTGCTATATGTGCCATATAAGCACTGCTGTGCAATTCATATGCTAGTGCTGCCTTACTTTCATAGAATCAGAATCCTTAAGGTTTGAAAAGACCTCTGAGATCATCAAGTCCAACCATTAACCTAGCACTGCCAAGTCTGCCTAGTGGCGGACTGAACCATGTCCCTAAGTGCCACATGGTGTTTTTTGAAGTTCCAGGGATTGTGACTCAACCGCTTCCCTGGGCAGCCTGTTCCAATGCTTGACAACCTGTTCAGTGAAGAAATTTTTCCTAATATCCCGTCTAAACCTGGCACAACTTGAGAGCATTCCCTCTTGTCCTACCACTTGTTACTTCAGGGAAGGGACTAAGCCCCATCTTGCTCCAGCCTCCTTTCAGGCAGTTGTACAGAGCAATGAGGTCCCCACTGAGCCTCCTTTTCTCCAGGCTAAACCTCCCTCAGCCACTCCTTATAAAACTTGTGCTCCACACCCTTCACCAGCTCCATTGCCCTTCTTCGGACACATTCCAGCACCTCAAAGTCTTTCTCGTACTGAGGGGCCCAAAACTGAACACGAATCTTCTCTCCTTTTGTGTAGTTACCACAGCAAGTAGTTAAGATTTTGCCACAAAAGGTTTCAAGACTCTGAGTTTTTCTCAATTCTCCTTCAAAATGTTAATAAGTATAATCCTGACAAACAGGTTTTATCTTGTCTAAGGGTTTTTGACTGTAGTAGCAGGGGTCTTTAATATCTGAAACTATTTTAACTATGATGGTCAGCCTCTGGCCCTGTATGCCAAGTGGAGTCTAAGCACACATACATATTCTTCTTTTCCTAACTAATAAAGCTCAAAATTATTACTGAGAGTCTATTCCTTATTTAATACGATGTGCAGGATACCTAGCAAAAATTGCTTGAGAGATTTGGAAAAAGTTTCCTTCTATTTCTGTGCAATGTCAGTCTTTACTAAATCAACATTTTCACTAGAAAACTAGATAAAGCTGAAGACATAGACAAAAATGTGTAAAGGCTGTGTTGTATCTTGCAGACACTCTGTAAAAGTGGTGTTTTAAGCATAGATAGCCAGCATGATGAGTAGTTCCTTTTTTGAGAAACTTAAGATACGACAAATTATAACTGCAGCTTGTGCAAGTGAAGCTGTTAAATTGATTTCCTGTAAAAAGATTGTAAAAACAGCTTTTTTTTTCTTTTCATTTTAAATCTCAATAAGTAGTTGACTATTTCAGTGAGTTAAAGATGTAAATATTTAAATGGCATAACTGCCAGTTTAACTTAACTTTCAGATGCTTGACTCTTCTATAATGAACAGCATTATTCTTGACAGTCCCTAAGGCAAGCAGAACCATATGAGACTTGGATGAAAAACACAAATCCTATTTCATAGAAAAAAATCAGAATGTAAATGTTGAACTACAGATTAGAATGAAATTAGAGTCCAAAAATTCATTCCATAGAAAATTAATGAGTATTCCAACTTTGCTTTAGCCATAATGTTTCAGCTGGAGAAGAAATCAACACAACTTCGACATTTTCTAGCATTTGATTCTTCTCTACATGTAGGTCAAAACCTTCTGTCTTCATTTTCAGTGGCTGGTGACATATGGGATGGTTATTAAATATTATCTATGGTTTCCCTTCAGACCTGCTAAAGCTTTCAAATTAAGACATCTGTATCAATCTATCTGTGTACTGATCTGTTACAATAAACTGCTGGGTCCATCTTTCTTTTTTCCTAAGATGACAATGTATTTAGGTTGAGCTGCAGTTTCTAGCTTTGCATTCATAATCAGAAAACTTTGAGTTTAGTCTCAAACCTTTTCTCCTCATCTTATGAGGCTTCTTGTCGGTATCTTATCTGGACTAAGTGCTCACCATGACTGTAAGCAGACATACTTTTTGCTGCTAGGATGAATGTATCTGTGTGTTGTGATATTAAGCTCCGAAGTTCCTGCACATTTGTCAGTGTTTGTGGCTCTGAGGTATAATAGTTTGTGCTTGTTCTTAGTTCTGAAAGGAGAATATCTCATAAAACCAGTAATACGGTTTTCATTATTTTTATCTTGAAAGTAGTATTGTTTATAACACTCTTCCAGTTTGGATGTTCTCCCTGTGAAATGGCATGGTTACCATGCATTTGGAAGCAGTTACTACAGTACTCTAGGTCACCACGGTGTTTCCTGTAAACAGTGCTCAAAATGCTTATGGCTTGATATGAAAATGCTCATGTTCACATATTTCCAGCTGTTACTGTTGTTTGTCACTGTATGTACCAGGAACCATCTGTAAAATCCCCAGGAGATCTGGAGTTGTTAATCCATGTGTTTTATCAGTTTGTTCTCTTGTAGGTGTCAACACCGGCATTAGCATTTAGGATTTCCCATCTATTTCTTCCATCATTTTATCAAACCACCTGTCTAATAGTTTTAATGTAAGTTTAGGATAATGCCAAATTAAACATGCTATATAAATATGTGATGTCATTTATGTTTCAGTAAAATATTTGCACTTGAGAGAGTTTGAGATTTTTGTCAAAATCATATAACTGCCCAACACCAAAATAATATTGCTTTTAAGTTCTGGTCGATATCTATGGTCATGACAAAAACTGCTAACAACTGACAGAATGGCATTATAGATATTCTCTCTCCTACAGAGAAATAACAAGTCAATTGGTACCACACAGTCTTGCATATTCTGCTAAAAATTCTGTTAAGTCGACATAGCTGGACAGTTGCTTTGGGCCAGTTAGGTAGCTGATTTGTAGCATAAAAAAATGAAGGAAAAGATACAACAATCTTTCTGTTTAAAGTCATTTGCAAAGTCTACATACACATTGGACCCAAAAGATACCTCAGGTGTTTTAAAAACATTTCTCTATAGACTGTTTTAATTTTTCTTTTGTTGTTGTTGTTAAGAGAATCAGCATTAGGAGGGGTTGTGTTCCGTTCCCTCATGTGCACTAATGATTATTGTGCAGGCCCCATGGTGGTTATCTGGTGGCTATCCTTTGTGACTGAGAGCCTGAACTTAGAGTTCTTCTAATGGAGTCTTCTAATATTTGAACATGAAAGCCCTAATTTTATGGTTTTTTTTTTTTGTTTTTCCCCTGTTATTTATCCCTTTTTTCATAATCTAAAGCTTTTAGAATTTTAAGGAATAAGAAAGTTTGTATGGAACCATGGATGAGAACTTTAAAATTCTGAACCACAGGTCCAATCAGAGCCTTAGGAATATGTTTGTGAAATTTGCATAGTGGAGGAAAATTACGTATTCACAGAGCAGTTACTGAAAAATATCTCAGAGTGATTGTGCAGATCTCTGCTCTTTGATTGGCTAATGATAGGTTTTAGGCAATCACAGTAAAGGGAATAACACATTATGCAGTTATTTAAAAATTAACTTGTGCAAATCAGACATGTATAGTCAATCAGAATGCAAGGAAGTAGATACAGTTTGAGGAAAGAAATAGTCAAATTATTTCAGTAAACTAACAGCCCTTGTGATTGGGAGTGATTGATGTGTCTTCTGTGAAACTTTAAAAAAAAGAGTCATCTTCCAAGAATGAGATAGCATCAAGAATATCAGTGTAAATGTTAGGCCAAAATACGCATAAGAGTTTTTGGGATTTAGTAAAAGCTATGCCATCTTTACCAGCTCTATCTACATGGCCACTTAAACAGAAGAACAGGTTTTAGTTTTGCTAATTTAGAGTATAAGATGTAAAATGAAAGGCCTGGAAACTATATTTTGTGATGGGATGTTCTCACAGTGAAGAAGCCTTTACCCTTTATCTCTGTATTTCTTTGCCCTTGAATTTATTTTTTCCTGAAATTGTAACTGGGACAAAAAGTCCAAATAGCAACCTGGGCTGGGCAATATACAAATATTTTAAAGATTACTTTGATATTGCCACTTTTGTTCAGTGGTTTGGCTGGGGGGGAGGAGGGGTGGCAGTAAGATCAAAAAAATGTTGTGTCCTAACAGCTGCTCTACAATAGTTTCAAGTTGCTAAAAACTGTGAGAACTTGATTCATTACCTAGTTTATTTCTAGAAAGCAGGCTGGTTTTCTCAAGAGTCTGAAAGATGACAAAACATTGATTAGTAAGTGCATTCCAAGAAATGTATAGCAAAGATATAATCTGATGGTTAATACCTACTCAGTAATTGATTCAAAACTGTTTTTATTCATATTGCGTTTTTCACATGAAAGGTGATTAAAATTGCAAAAGGATTGTTGCGGGTTCTGTTTGTAACCGGGCAGAAACACCAATTTAGTGTAGTGGTTTGGTCCAAAATACTCATTACTGTTTATCTGCTGTGAGATAAGAATTAGGAGAAATGCAAAGCAGGCACCAAACTTGAAAGAATATAAAGAAGTTTATTAACAAACCTAAAAGAGGGAAAAAAAAAATTATACCACCTTCAGAACTCTCCTCCTCCCCCCACCTTCCTCCCTTCTCCCACTGACAATGTGAAAAGACAACCCTTAAGATGTTCAGTCTGTTTACCACTTCCATAATAACCTTGTTCAGTCCATTTAGAAAGAGAAGTCTCTTCTTGCTCATGCTATGAAAACAGTATCACAACGAGACAGCCGCCCACTTCCAAATATTGTTCAGTCCATTTAGGAAGAGGAGTCTCTGCCTGCGAGTCCCTTCCCCCGACTTGCAGCTTTTCCCGCAACTGCTTTCGAGGGTCCACTCTTGAAGTTTTTTGGGGTACAATTTTAAGGTTGAGCCGTTCAGAAACAAAAACAGAGGCCCTTCTCCTTCCCTGGGAGCAAAGGGTCTTCATCATCTTCATCATTAGGACTATCTCTGGGAGCATCTCTAGGAACTGAGGTTTTCTCCTTTCCCATTTGGAGCAAAAGTCCTCATCTGGTTCATCTCTACGGACTGAGGTTTTCTCCTTTCCCGTTTGGAGCAAAAGTCCTCATCTGGTTCATCTCTCCCTGTCCAAACTTCTCATGAAATTACAGCTGCGTCAGCATCTGCCTATCTCAGCGCAGGTGCTTTTGCTGACGAGTTGAACACTCCACCCCCCATATCTTCATGAAATTACAACAGGATACTCTGATATATCATAGCTTCACAACAGAATTTCAGCTTTAAGCATCTCCTCTCTCTCTCTTCCCTCAGGTTTTCAGCTCTTCACAGCACTAAAAGGGTTAATCTCACCTCGGCCTTGCAGCTTTGCAGCTGGAATGTTGAATGTTTCTTATCGCAGTGGAGAGGGGGGAGAGCCGAGCCGCTCCGGCTGCCCACGGCAAGGCAGTGGCGGGGGGTTCCACGGCTGGAACAGGTCCATCGGCTCCAGGATGGCCGTGACCCGGCCCAGCCTGGCCCAAGCAGGGCCTGGCCGGGCCCGCTGGCCCCCACTCGGGGCCTGCAGCCGCCTGTCCCAGCGCCGGAAACGAGAGAGAGCTTGGAGGGGAGTTTGCCTATTCTTAAATGTGGATCACAGAGGTGGTCACAACTTTAAGTGGCTTAGAGAATTGTCCATATTCAAACTGGCCAGCTGATAGGTTCTATCAGTTCCCAGAGGAAACTGTAAGCACTCCTTAGCAAGGACATCCCTTCCGGGACTATGCTTGCTAACCTATGACAAGGATGTAATTTGTTATTTCCTTTAAATCTTTGAGAAAGAATGTTGATTTTTCACCAGACCTTTCTCTTTCATTTTCTTATTAAAACTCTTCCTTAATTTTGATAATTACATATTGAATATAAAATGCTGACCAATGCATATAAAAGTATTTATTTAATTTGTCCCCTGTGAGATTCATCTTGGAAAGACGGTCTTCCAGCTCTGACTGCTGGTAAATTATTTGTATTTTTAAAACAGGAGAGGCCTGCTTTTTAAGTCCCATTAACTTCCTGTTTTTTGATGCTGGCTCTGATGGGATATTTGTGTTACTTTGGATAAATAGTCTCAAAGGGAAGACCACCTTTGCTGATTTAATACTCTCCACCTATTTGAACATCTGGCCCTCCACGGCTTTCCATTTGATGATTGTGTTTAACTTTTTGTTGTTGAGCTATAGCTCTTGCTAGAAAATTCAGCCCATCTCTGAATATCTAAGTGATGGATGAATAATGGAGATCTACTGGTATGTAGACTAGAGACAGTGAATCTCGCCATGTTATTAAATGCATTATTCGAAGCAAGGTTTGCACTTTTTAAAATGTAGCTGCTGGACCTAATATCCTTTCAGAGTTTTGTGTGGGACAAGACTTCTTCAATGGTTAGACTCCTGAAATCTGATTCCAATTTTAGATAGGATGCTGAAGTAAAGTTGTGTTCCTCCTGAGTGATGCAGAGAGTCTACACACTAACTATATAACTGATCTGAAAGTTCAAAGGTCTAAAAAGTAAATCTAAGCATGTGGTATCACCTGCTGACAAGAATAATGAATTTCCCTTATATGGATTTAAGTCAAATGAGTTCTGCATGTCTAGACTAAAATAACATTCACAGATGTACAAACAAAAATTATACACAATGGCAAATTAGCCATAAGCCATTATCTTCACTATACTACAAACATCTTACTAAATATTGTGGTTTAACCCCAGGGGGCAACTACGCAGCTGCTTGCTCCCTCCTCTGCAGTAGGGTGGAGGCAGAATCAGAATGTCAGTGAGAAGACTCGTGGGTTGAGATAAAGACAGTTTTTTAGGTAAGGCAAAAGCTGCACACATAAGCAAAGCAAAACAAGGAATTCCTTCACCACTTCCCATGGGCAGGCTTATGTTTAGCCATCTCCAGGACAGCAGGGCTCTATTACATGTAGTGGCTACTAGAAAGACAAAAGCAATTACTCTGAATGTTCCTCACTTCCTCCTTCTTCCCCACCTTATATACAATGAGCATGATACCATATGGTATGGAATTTCCCTTGGGTCAGTTGAGGGCAGCTGTCCCAGCTGTGTCCCCTCCCAGTTTCTTGTGCACACCCAGCCCACTCTCTGGTAGGGTGGTGTGAGGAGCAGAAAAGGCCTTGATGCCATCCATGCAAGCCCTACTTACAGTAATGAACATAATAATAAAAATGGAAAGCACTTAAGCTATTTTCTACTATTTTCTGTTCTTGTCCTTTCTTTTTTTCTTCCCCCCAGGGTCCTTATGGGTTCTTTCCCAAGCAGCAGAACAGTTGGAGTTTAGCATAATGTTCACAGAAGGATCTAAATCTTCCTACTGCGAAGAGCTGGGGGAAGTAGTTTGGCCACTAAGCACATGGAGCTTTAGGTTTACAAGAATGAGCCCTTCTTGGAGTGTCACTGTGCTACTTTTGGGAAGCTAGCACCCAGAATGAATTAGCTACAGGAAGATTGCACAGAAAAGCCATATGAATTAGTTTATTCTTTCATCAGGCTATCTTCAGGACGGGGTTAAGAGACAAATAATTCATAGCTGGGTTTTTTTACGTCCTAGTAAAAAAAACCCTCTTATTTTTCTTTCAAACCCTGTTCAGTGGAATAGTCTTCGAAGAACTCCCCACTCCTACTTGTATGTCTCATATTTTGTTAGTTACACTAAGGGAGAATAAGATCTAAAACTTCCTTGATTTCCTAACTCAAACTGCATCCAAATTAAGTCCAGTGCAGTGGCATGAATTGATGACAGAATTTATGTTTTTAAATATTCTTTATCTGCATTTTAGGTTGATCTTTTATTCACTTGCAAACATTTGTGGTACAATATATTGTATGTTTAATCATATTTAACATAACAGAATAGCATGATTGATTTATTTTATATATTCCCTTCAATGTTTTTATTATCAGTTGTCACCAGGGAGTATGTGTTCTGTAGGTAGATTGTCCATCACAAGGAGTTATGTGGAAAGTAACAGAAAGGGAATTGTGCTATTCTAGCACCAAGGAGATATGGTCACAAGTGACTTGTTTTGAAGGGCTTAAGTGACTGGTATAGCTTAGAGTAAATTGCTATTTTAACAGTGCAAAGGTGCTGGAATCTGCTCCCTAGCACGTTCGGCTGTAGTGCAGCATAGTTCAACTTCCTTTGCAATAAGCTCTGCCACTCACTCTCTGCTATGAAGACATTAAATAATGACTGAAACATGATTACTATTTGACCGGCACTCAGTTGGCTGTGATTTATGATGGAAGGGTTTCCTATTAGCAGTCCATCAGTTGTCATCATAAAATATTCTTGCACTAATTGGCATTCTGACCAATATTTGGGTTAGTCTTGATTCTGTTTCTTGCCACAGTATGCCTGTGGGCCAGACTGGTAGTCCACTTTTTCATCTTGGCTAGCAACTGTCTAATTCTGTTGCCCCTGTGTACTGGAGAAGCTAATTTCTATTTCTGAGTTTTGTCATGCGTAACATAATTGACTAAAAATGAAGGATTCAGAAATTACATCAAAACTTTGCACAATGACACCTATTCTAAAGAACATTACAGAGAGACCAGTGCTAAATTAGAAAAATATCCGTGCATGACCCAGTTTCTGCTCCTGCTTTTTCTCTAAATATTCCTAAAACCATGGTAGACATGGTTTTGTGGTAAGACAGTGTGGCGGGTAAAGGCACAGGTCTGTTCTATAGACATGTCAAATTTCCAGAAATGGAAATTGTGAATAGTGCCATGCTTATTTGCACAGACAAATACAATTAGTATCAACAGAAAGTATTACATGAATAGCTGAGGGTCAGGCGCAGCAGGAGATAGGCGCAAGAACAGGAAGTGTCTAACCTAACAGAGAGAAACATTTTCAGTGTATTTTATGATAAGTTGGGAGGAAAAAATGGACTACTTTTGTCAATATCATCTTTGGTTCAGATCACATGATACTGGAATACAATCAAAATACATGTACTTTTGAGGAGAAAAAAAATGAAAGTCAGTGATGAGACTAGAACTCATTATTAACAAGTTAAGACTTGTTAATAATACATAGGCTGTATTGCATTCATTTTCATAGTTATTCATACTTTGCTTTTGAGTAAACAAAGCCTTTATTTCAATCGGTAAAGTCCTGTTATAAATGAAGTTCTCAAGCATTGCAGATAAATGTTTTAGCTTTTATTAAAAGTTGTCGTTGCGTAGTTCAAAAGAATGTAAGATAGTCAATATTTCTGTGCAGGAAATTGCCAAAGACAAATGCTTATTCTATATATCAGGGTTTTTCATCAGCTGTCAACAGTGCATACAAGGTTACGGAAAAAAAAAATGAAAGAAGTATGGATTTACCGTCATTATTCTTGCTTATTTCCTAAAGTGGTCATTAAAATCCTATGTTGCCTATTTATTGTCAAGTTCTTCCCCTACTGTTTGTGATGACTTTAGAGGAAAATCCTCCATGTTTGCTCATTTAAAACTCCTTAATATGTAAGTTTAACTACAACAAAGGCAAGGAGAGTAGTTTTATTCAAATGTACCATATTAGATGTCAATTGCAGATCACAATAAAGCTTGAGAAAAAAAAATCCCACCATTTACCACGTGGTTTCTAGATGCTAAATATGCATTTTGATGTAAAAGGGAAGAGAAGAGAGCTCTCCTGTTCTTCAGTGACACCAAAACCAGGGGCTCCAGTCTGCTGCAGCCAAACACCTCAAATGCTACATGAAAAGCTTTGGATTAACTGTATTTAGATGCACTGGTTTGATGGAACAGCAGCTTGCTTGAATTAATGTCCTGTGACAAGCCCTCCTTTGCAAACCTTTAGAAGCAAACTGTTTCTTTGTCTACATTTTAAGCTTGGCTACAGCCTCTGGTAGATTCTGCATTGTTTCTCACATACTGTTTTTTGGACAAAATCGAGTCATCATCTATGAAGGACTAACTACCCGAAGGGTTTAAACCCAATTGCTAGTGGTTTATTCAGGTTTGACACTTCTCAGTGTGATCCTTACTGCCTTTTGTAAAACAAGCAGACAAGGAAAAGGCTCCAGAGACTTTCTTCCGTTCATTCTGTAATAGTTTCCTTGCCACGGGAGGCTTAAGAAGATTTGTATTGCCTGCTTTCTTTTCATTAGCAGTGAGTGCAATGCTGTTGGGTAAGTTAATGTGTGAGACTATAAAAGGAAAAGTGCAGGAATTTGAAAAAAGGTGGTTTTCTTTCATTAGTATATTTTTAATGTAATTTTTCTTGATTTATTCTATATGGGGTACAGAGAAAAATAAAGTAACGTGTGACAGTTGAGATATTTTCAGTTGTTCTCAGCCAGACAGAGAATTAGAATCTAGCTGTTTCTTGAATGCAATACTATGCTTCACTGATTTTTGGCAGCAGCATGTTAAAATTCTCGTTATTAGACTGACAAAGAAACCTGATTGAATTTTCAACACAATCATACTTCCTGTCATGAAATGTAATAATATTTAATGATATCCTTCTATATCTGTATGCAACAAAATGCGTCAATCTGGGAGCCTTACTTTGACCAATATTGCACTAACCTTCTATACTTAAATTGCCATTAACTGATTTACTCAGTATTTCATTCTGAACATTTACTTTAAAGAAAACTGAGCACGTTTGTTGAGAAAACCCCAAGTTTAGCAAGTGGATTTATACTTTCTTTAGTATACACTAGCTATTTGCATCAGATTAAATTTGACTTTCAGCATTTTGATAGTTTTTTGTGTTGTGACAGTTAATGTGTAACTATTGTTGTGGATACCTAGAATAGCATTTTTTTAAAAATAAGACTATACCATCATTACTGTTACAATTTTTCAGAAAACTCTAGGCTCATAATATTTGCAATAAACACTGCAGAATAAATAGTAAATATAAATTAGCCTTAGAGAGAGCCCTTTTGCAGTTTAAATTTGTATCTGGTGGACTGATGGATGGTAACTCATGTAGGACATATATGTTTTCATATATATGAAGAATGAATATCATGATAAATGTTAACAGTCATTAAAGGATTACTGTATGCTAGATCTCTGAACTTTCTAATCATTGCTACTCATCATAAGCAAATGTAATCCACTTTAAATTTTTTGTTGTGTTATCTATAATGCATGTTTCTGGTCTTTCATCTCTAAACATACTTAAGCTTCTCTTCTGGGATATAAGGAATACAATAATGACTTAGGAAAAATACTGGTAACTCAGCTGAAACAGTTCTGTAGGAATTTTTTTTTTTTTTAGAGGGTAGGCACAACAACAGTTTTCTGCTTGGTAGACCAGTGGTTCAAGATTTCTAAAGCAATTCTTAGTGAAATGTACACAGATAGTGTGTAAGTTTTTTAAATTCCAAGGTTTTTTTGCTTTTTTTTTCTCCCGACTGTTACTAGTATACTCTGACATTCTGAAATATTCAAGCAGAGATAACTGTTGATAGATGTAACTCAGCACTATTCCATATTTATAGAATCACATTGACTCCAGCCACACTTGTCAACAACCCTGCTCTTTCGATTCCCAAGAACCGTAGCCTGAAGCATTATCAGTATGTGATATAATTGCTCAAGAAAATATTTATGCTCTTTTATTTTTATTTGCATGCCCATTACTACATATTACCAGAAACAGTTGTTCAGCCCTCAGATAACTACAGTCACTGCTTGATGATTTAATTGTGTTCTATTTCTGTAGTTTTTATAAGACAGAGGAGGCTAGCATAGATCATAACCTAAAAATGGTCCTTACTCAATAGAAGTTGTATAGCTTTGTCCACATAGTATGTCTTTTCCCATAGTTGACTATGCTGGTAATTTGTTTTTGTTGCCTACAATACCTTAGTGATTTCAAAAGGAAAGCTTCTTTCCGTATCTGAAAGTCTGGTTGGTGGTGGTAGAGGAGCGGTCACAGTTGTTCAAACTCTGGCAGATAGCTCCAAGACCTTGTTCCCTGGCATAATAATCAGAACCTCTCTGTACAGCACATGGGAGAAAACATATATACAAGCAACAGATGAACACATTTCAAAAAGTTTAATGTGAGTAATCTGTTGCCCTCCTTATGAAGCAGGCATTGGGGCTCTCACAGCCATTGACTTTCTTATTCCACTCCCTTGCCTTGCATGCATAGATCTACCTTCATTAAAAGTGTTATCCCATGGTAAGCACGAGATAAAATTCTCACATCACTGAAGTCAATATCGACATTTAGCACTTGAATAGAGTCAATTTATCACAGTATTAGCTTTATACAATACACCACCTACAGTGAGGAAATCAGAGGAAGAAGGGAAAAATTTCTACCGTGGTTCAAGCTTGATGTTTTGAAGTCATACCCTGCAGTAGTGGGCAGTGACATAGAGGTGCTTATACTCTAAAGGTATTCAGTGTAATTCTGATTCATTTCACCTTACTCTACATTTCAAATATTTTGCAAAGTATTTATCTTAAAAAATGCAATGAGGTACCTTGAGAATGCCATTCATAAACTAATAAATATGATAGGTGTATTCTGCTGCTGCAAGCAATAATGTGGGCGTTTCTTTCTTCCTTTTAAAGGTCCTTGCTGCATAAATTTTTTTATAAGACATTTTATATTGATAGAAAAACAATCTTTTGCATGGCCTTTCAGCAGAATATAACTTACAATTATTTTTTTGTAGAGACCATTTTAACTGTCTCCAAGGACTCTGATTAGCATTCTTCACTCAAACACCCATTGGGTTCAATAGGCATTTTCATGATTAAAAGAACCAGTAAGGAATGTTGAATAGAGCTAGCTTATTCAAATGCAAGAAAATCTAATATATTTTCATGGGGGAATTAACAACCTAGATATTACACACAGAAGACAACTAAGCTTTTTTGGGGTACCTGGGTGCCAAAAAGATGGCATCTGCAATTTTAGAGCTATTTGTTATTTTGTCAGTGTGGCTCCAGGCTACATTCCACTGGATAAAACCTTTCTTTTACATAACAAATAATGAAATATTGTTGCTTCACTGTCTCTCTTCACATGATTAAAAGAGATTAAATTTATTTAATATCGCTTTACATTAATTTCTGATTCTACACATGCTATTGAATCCTACTCTTGATTTTTGAAATATATGTGTAGGATTTTTCTTCTCCCTGTAACACAGTCCTCAGCTGCACAATGAACTAAGAGCTACTCATCAAATGGTACCACATCTTTTAAGGGAAAGAGTAATCAAGAAATTGACAAGTAGCTTGGGAAAGAGTTCCTAATATTCAACTCTAATTTTCAACTACGACATGAACATGCCAATACTTAGATTTCAAACTTGCTACTATCAAGAACTCTCTACCTGTCTGTTGAATACTCTTGCAAGAGCTGCCTTTCATGACTTGCACAACTCAATTAGGGAACTGTTTTGTAAGGAAGAGAAGATGATAAATTGCTTTGTTAATGAGGAGTCTGTGTGAGTTGCTGGAAGGAAGGTAGGTAGGTAGGTAGGGTGCTGAAGGGGAATGCTACTTAAGGGTACAATATATTTCCATTGTTCAAATACATAAAATTTGCCAGGTTATGAAAATTTGACAACCAGAGTTTTAATGATTGTGATATGATTCACTGCCTTTGGAGGTAATGGAGATACCAAATATATGGAAGGAACTTGCTGTATAAAGAAAAATTTCATCCAGGAATAAATTTTCCAGACTATGTGAGAGAGATTTAGTGGAAACCTCTCTAATTAAAGGCATTACATCTGTGGTGCTTGTTGAGTTGCTCAGTATTGTATTGAAGAGAATAGATCTTTCATATGTATTCATTTACTTTGGGGTATTCTGCCCCTTTGTGATTAGAAGAGAATACTGCAAAAAGTGAAATTACTCCAGCACATTATTGGGATGCTAACTTGACCCATGAAAATTAGAAAGCTCTTTATACAACTTCTTATCATGTAGTTTCAGCTCTCCCCAATAATGGCATCATCAGCTCCTGGTCTGCACTGAGGTTTCTGTTCCAGAGCTCCTCCTGGCCTACTCTTAGCAGTAGTGTAAGATAGAGAATGTTTATTGCTTTTATGAACAGGTCCCTGCTTTCCAGGATTTATTTTTAACTCCACCTGGGGACTACTCTTTCTACATATATTCTGCTTATCTTTTTCTGTTTCTCTATCCTTATTTCTTGATGCTTCCTCAAGCATTTATTCTCTAGCCAGTTGTTCCTGTCTTCTTTTCATTCCTCTGGTGCTGCATATTAGAGCAGTTGCCGTTGCACATTCTCCTCGTGCACTGCCATGGGCTGTGGGTAGCATAAATATCTCACAGAAATAGTTTATAGTCCTAACATTTGCAGTCAGGCTCTTCTCTTATTTACTTTAGCACATGACAGAAGAGTGCAAATACAAATGGGAATGCAAAGGAGTAATATGTGTTTCAAACAAAAGGGAATGCTAATCAGCACCAAAATCAAAGCTGAAATGTATCTCTCATGAACTTGAGTCCTTTACATGAGATGGAAATGAGACAGTTATGTGCGTGTGTATATCTATCTATCTATCTATCTATCTATCTATCTATATCTATATATATCTCATGTAAAAAATATATATGTCTCATAGGTTTTAGATACATACAATTGCTCTTTAAGGGTAACTGTTCTTACATGAACAAAATTCTGTAGAGAACTTCACTCTGTAGAAAACCATTACAGTTAGGTCTGACAGGTCTAGATGGTTTCATGGGACCTGTTGAGAACTTTAATTCAAAGCACTATTATGTTGAGCTGCATTACAGTTCTAGCTGCATTCCCAGATCAACAGACAGCTCTCTCACAGGCTTACTTGAAACATTTTAGCAAGGTGTTCATCTGTGATAAGTCATTAGCTTCTGATACAGGAGGTTCTTGGTGACCAGCCAGAGAATCTTTATCTCAGTCATTTGTCCTATTCAAGCGTCTTTCACAACAGCTCTCTTGAATTCAGCAGATTTATATTGTTCAGGCTGGATAAGTGGTTCATTGATCAGTTTTCTTTCTATGAAGAGAGAATGCAGGAGAAAAATACAATCTGTGCTACTTTTACTTGTGCTGACCGAGAGTAATGCATTATGATACACCCATTTTCTTGTGGGGTTTCCATAGGCTAGACCTGAATGGGTACATTTTATGGTCCATTTGGCTCTATATATCTCTTCATACTAGAACTGATATCCTTTTTATCAAAGTCCATCTTTTATGTCACTATATAGAATTTTATTTTATGGTTTTTCCAAGGCAGAGAGCTGGAATGATATCCATTAACACAAAAGACACTTCAGTGTCCCTGTCATTAGACTGACTTGGTTCAGCACCTCTTGCATGATACAGCTGTATAAATCTTTAACCTCTATAGAAGTACCCTTTAAATCAATAACAATAATCGAAAAAGGGATTAACGTGCTGGAATCACTTGAGAATGCTTCTGTTCATGGGGTTGGCAAGTGTCTATGAACAGTCAAGAAGTTAATAAACATCTGTGTTAATTCATGTCTTTAATAAACATTTACCTGGTTTTAATAGTCTCTCTTCATTGACTTTTCGACACACAAAAAATTAACTTTTTCACCTGCTTCATGAGATAGCACAAATTTGTTGTATTATATTATTGTGGGTTGACCTTTTAAAAGCCAGGTAACTCATCTGAAGAAGTCTATGAGATGTGGGAGGTATAAAATTGCTAGCATTCCTATGGCTCAACTCAGTTACTGCTGGGCTTTAGTAAATGGTGTACTCGAACTGTACACTAAAATTTAGCATCTTAAATAACATTCATAAATTTGGGAAAGGATTTTTTGTATCTGCCTTCTTAAACACCTGTCTTCCTATATAGCGAAACAGGTTTGTAGCAGTTAGTTTTGGAATTCCAGGTCAGTGTCAAGGAACTGAATCCTCTTGCAGTTTACTTCTTGGCTTTAAACATGACCTGTGCTAGTAAAGAATTACTTGGTTTCTATCAATTTCACTGCCCCAGGTCCTTGGGGCTACAGAGGATAAGGCTGATAGATTGAAGGGAAGGCTGTTACCTTCTCACAGTTCTGAGATAGATAAAGTTTAAAAATATCTTGCTGCTGTAACAAAGGAGAAAAATTTCTTTGCATGTTCTGAAATTTCTTCCAAGTATCACTTTGAAGTATAAATGAATCTCCTGAAAACAATTGTATGAGAGCTTCCTTGGCTGGCAGAAGAGAAGGATGACCTTTATATGTACATATATATATGAACAAGTGGTAGGCTTACTGGAGGTGGGAATGAACAGCAGCTAGAGAATCTGCTCTGAAGGAAACTAAGACTGCAGCTAAATCAGGACAAGTTTCTGTCACTGTTACGACTCTTGAACGAATCTAGTTTTATTTGCTGTTGGGTATATTAATTAGCATTCATTTTTAATTTAATCAAGACATTTTCTTCTTGATATATCAGAGATACTTTTACTACATAGACATCTTGTTGTTATAGTCTCCTAGCAACAGAAACTTTTCTTAAGCTGACATTTACAATCTCAAGAGTTCTGTGTCCAAATTACTTTGAATAGCCTTAATTTTCCACAGAGGATCTAAAATTTAATCGATCTCATCTTTTGTTGGTTTTATTTTCTAACAAAGGCATTTGATTAAGTTATTTCCTGAGCCTTGATTAGAGTATAATCCCAAATGTATTTCAGATCATGGCACAAAAAAAATATCTCAACCATTCTGCCTACATCTTGAGTTGGATACATTACTAAGATATATTGTTTCTCAAGCATCCTCAGAATCAGTGATCTTGAAGAGAACTTCAGTTATTCTTTTAACTCACACAGAGCCTCTGCAGTTACTGTTAATCAAAGCCATTGATCATTGTTAACAGAATTTGTACCAGATGGTCTCACTGCCTGACATTTGCAAGTGGCAATGGAAAGAAAGCAGAAATACCTGTTTGCAAACTTCTGAATACTTTCTGTGGTCATAAGGGTGCCTTGTAACACATGTAAATAGAGAAATTAATGGGCAAAATTTGGGACCAGAAAAGAAAAGACACAAAGTATTTGTTTATGCAAACCCAAAGCATATCAGTGGAGAATGGTGACACTAACAGATCCATCACACACAGTGCATCAAGGGGTCCACTGAATGCTCTGCAGATGTTGCCAGGTTTTATGCTCTGAGACTGGCTCCCACAAAACTGCCTGAGATTACAAACAGACCTGAAACTCTTGGCATCATTATTAATGTGTATGCAGCAAGTACACGCACAGTATGTGCAACAGAGTTGTCCTGAGCCATAAGGTTGTGGTTGTGTGTGCTGTGGTCATGTCATGCATGTGCTCCTGTCACGCAGGAGCAAGTTTACAGTATCAGTTTTTCAAGGGTATCTGATTTTTAGATACTCTGAACAAATGTGTATTTTCAAAATATTCCAGGATCAGTGTTTCAGGGAGAGCTTGAGTATAGGAAAATTTAGATGCATCCTAACCCTTGGACCGGGCATCCTCATAGTGATCTCTGAGTTCACCTCAATTCGCTGTGACCAGTAAAGCCATTGAATGGCTGAATGGCTATGTTGGTTTCTCATTTCTGTCTGGCCTCTAATAGTCTTTACGCAGTTAAACCTTCCATTATTTTTACATGATTTCTGTTGTGCTTGTCTCTGGCACTGCACACAAGGAGTATGTACTTAAAACAAAATGTTTTAAAGTAAATTAGGAGCCAGCTACCTGTGAATATGTGAATTTTTGAGGGAGCTGGTTCTAGCTTGTTTTTGTAAGCTTAAAAATCGGGACTCCTCCTCTTCCAGTACTTGAAAATCAAGATTTGAATAGAGCAAGGCATAGGTACTGCACCTTGCCATTTCTCAAGCTTGTCCAAGTCCCTCTGGATGTCATTCCATCCTCAGGTGTCCCAGCCACACCACTCAGCTTGGTGTCATCTGGAAATTTGTTGAGGGTGCACTTGATCCCTTTATCTATGTCATTACTGAAGATACTAAACTGTTCCCAATAAGGACCTGTGAGGGACGCTGCTTGTTGCTGGTGTCCATTGGAACTCTGAGCTGTTGACCACTACCCTAAGGATGTGACTATGCAACCAGCTCCTTATCCATCTAACAGTCTACCCATGGAATCCGTTTTTCTCCAAGTTAAAGAGAAGGGTGTTGTGGGAGACCATGCCAAAGACTTTTACTTAAGCTATTAGAAGACTTTTTACTTGGGCTGAGAGAACAGTTGATGAGTTCAGTAAGGCAGGTTGTGATATTGGCTTACACTCCTCACAGTGTGCTTGAAAGGCATATTTTTATCCCTTAAGAAGTAAATTCCCACCCAAATACCAGAGTGTGACAAGTTTTGATTTATCCAGGCGTGCCGTAGCCAGGCAGGTTGTAAAATATCCTATGAAATATACCTTCTTCATCGTGGAATTGTTGACTGCATTCTGAAAGTGATAAAACTGTGCAAAGCAGTGATGTATTTTATTCATTGAGAACATGACATTAGCAGGTGCTGCTGGTGGAAAATAGCATCCCGGATATTGTCCTTTTCACAATACTATAATTGGTTATCAGTGTGCCAAAATGTCACCTGCAACAGCTGTGATTTTTTTTTTTTTTCTTTTTTTGATATCAGTGACTGATTCTTGTTTCAGTTTTTGACTTGATCTGCTTGTGTGACCTTTTATATTGAGATCAGGCCTTTCAACTTGTTAAGATTATTCTATTGCTCAATTCAAGAAAAAAAAAAAAAGGATAATAAAATATAAAGCTCCAAAAATACCAAGGAATAGTCATAATTAGAGTTATGGAAGTTTAGAAAAATCCTCCCAAGAAACAGTGAGGTTTTTTTTAAAATTCTTTTTCTTTTAAAATATGTAGTTTTGGGTCTTGACTAGAAAAGCACTGCTCAAACTTATTGTAAAGAGAGCCATGTTGTCAAGTCTTCAGTTTCTCTGGAACATGACATGAAGTGTGGACATTTCCCTGTATCTTTTTATAAATGCATGTCAAATCAATAGCTTTGTCACTTCCTCTCCTATAAAAACATCCTTGTAATTCATAATGAAGATCCTATTGGTAGATCTGTGATAGTCCTGTGTTTGTACAATTCTTGTATCTCTGAATTTCCCATATTAAAGGGAATTAATTCACATAAAACTCCCAGTCAAATGTATGAAACTGTGAATATTTGTGGAAGAAGAAGAACCATTTTCATTTAGAGGAGGTTTTGATTGAAAAATATAGATTATCAGAATGAAATTTCTTTATTTTGTTTTGTAAAATAGGATTTTATTGGTGTCTTAGCACTCCCAGTACTTACCTCTGTAGAAACATTCATCATGAGAGTATCAGAGAAAAAGGCCATCTTATGTACTAGAACGTTGTCTGTCTTTGCATAGGAAAAAAATGCCTTGTGATTCCATATTTTTTTTCATATTTAAAATATGTGGTTAATATTTAGGTTGTTATTAATGACAGGTGTACACTTTGCCAATAAAATAAAAGCATTATGTTTACGCCTGTGATAACATCAAAAAGCTAAATAGCATTTCAAATTTGAAGGCATATGATTTGCCCTGAATTTTGTATTCTGCTGATTAAGCAGCAGACCTACAATTATCTGACGGAGGCTGCCTTCTTGACATTTTCCAGCTTATTTTTTATGCTCAAGTAGAGCTGTATATTTTGCATAAGATATAGATAATCACGTAAACTAGTTACATCACTGGAGTATTTTTATTTCAAATTCAAGTACATTGAGGGGTGCATACATGATCTTAAAATAGATTTTGCAAATCTCATCTAATGTCTATCTTCATCTGATTTTAATTGGTTTTGGATCTCTTTCCCACACCTTCCCTATCAAGGCAAAATCTATTTAAATTTAGATATACAAAAATATGTGAGCCACTTAAAATACATCCATAGAAATTTATTCTTTATTATTATAAGTGATAAATAATTTATTATTTATTGTATTGACATAGGGTATGATAGTTAATCCATAATTTCTTTCCTTTCCTTTAATTTAAGTACTGCATCCTCACTCCCGTGTTATGTTCAGCATTAGGCAGAAGTATTTGGAACAGCTCTGTTAGGGCAAAGCAATGGGACTCTTCCAAAGAGTTAATTATTTGTACAAGTGTCAAAAGGTTTGGTGCCCTTGTTGGTTAAGAGTTTCTGGTACAGTTTTTCCTGAAAACACCAAGTATACTCTAAAATTACTTGTAGTCCTTCATAAGGGTTAATGTTAACTGCTACTGAATAAAACTTTTTCCTAAGATTCTGGTGCAGGATCTTAGGAACTGCTCTCAGTTTTCTTACAGGACCAAAATACAGATTTACTGAAGTGTCAGGTACCATAAATGCTAGCTGTGTATCACTTTTAATTCAGCTCAGGCCAAAGCATTTGATGTATAATATAGTGCCATAGGTTGTGCATGCACAGAAATTGCACAGACAAGTATTTGTCTCTCTTCTTCAGCTGTCAGCCCAGATACATCGTCATATACCATTATCACTTCTAGCAATGACATTGAAACCTCTTGAGCAGTAGTGTGCTTACTGTGCACATATAATATATAGTAGCTATAGTAGCTACCCCCCTGTGGAGAGTTTCAAAGGTATAGCCACCTCATTTAAAGATTAAAATAAGTTAATTCTTTCTTACATGAAAAAGCAATGTTTGTGTTGATGCTTAACATGTACTCTTCTTGTTATGAGAATACAAAGGTGTCCTCATGCTGCACTGAGAGGAAAAGGCATCCTTTGTCTGTAATATCCTTTAGAAAAGGTTGTGCTAAATTAGCAACAGAAGAAACATGTACCCGGGGCATTTAAATTCTCAGATTATGGCAATTTCATATCTTGTAACCTGTGAAAAAGAAGAACATTTTCCAAGTTGCACACTTTGTAATTTTCTGAAAGAGCGGCAGACTTTGGTACTTTGCCAGATTTTGAGGGTTATTTGGATGCTCAAAGATCCACCTTTGGGCTACGAAGGACACCCAACTGCTTTGAAAGGTACAGAAGGAGTTGCCTTTCAGTTTATGCCAAACTTATCTCCTTTTGTTAATTACCCAAAGCATTTATCTGTATTTTGGAGCACCTATTAAAATTCATTTTAAAAATTTTTGCTTTGAATCTCCCCATATGAAACCATTGTGTGACCTGCTAATGTGTTTGAAAGTCTGCTGCCTGTTACAGTCATTGGACTGTCAGGAAAATTGTATTCCATTTGGTGGAGACTCTTAAGTGTACTCCAGCACACTCCAGTTTAATGTTCTCTGCACTTGAGCTCTTTGTGCGTATGGAGGTTTAAGTGAATTTCAGGATTTTTGAAATAATCCGGGTTAATTGTTGATACTACAGGAAAGATAATTTTGTACAGCAGGTAAAGCTGTCACTGGAGGTATGAACTATTCAGTGTCCATTGGTTAATTGTTCCCAGTTACTACCAGGTGCAGAGTTGTGGGATTTGGTTTAGAGATAATTTGGTTGCTTGTCCAACGGATACCCAAATTAGAGCATCAAACTGATTTCCTATGAATAACTGAGCAATGGTTAAACAGCAAAGAATTTGCAATGGTAAGAGTTTGTCCAGCAGGCTACTGTAATAGTAATTTTAACAAAATTATATGTAAAAGTTTAATAATAAAAAATGCATGTATGTTAGTTGTAGCTCTTCAAGTATTTATAAATAGCTGTAATCTTAATTTCTATTTTTTTCATATATAAAATAAAAGGGGTTTTAATCTGTAATCATTTTAGACACCAGAAGTTTTATAATTTCTAGTAAAATATGTGCTTATTTTTCCATAAGGCCCTTTTAAATCCATATAAAGGATTCTAATGACTGCAAGAAGAGCTGAAGAAGAGAGAATGAAAAGTGCACCTCATTGGAGTGAAAATGTAGCTCCTTAGGTCTTTTCTTCATCATTGTGTTTGTTCAAAGAATAAAGATTAGTACCAGTAAGATAGGTTTGCAAGTATAGTTGGAAGTAAAAGCATAAAGATGGTAGAGAAGAAATATTTGCTTTTAAGATAGCATAGAAATTACATGTATTTTATATGCCTACATGTAAGTACAGTAACTCTTAGAATATAATTCACTAAAAATCCAGTTTCTTGAGGATTTTTTCAAACTTCTAATTTACCCTCTGAAAACTCAGAAGGAGGAAATCTCTTCCCTTCTATGATGGCAGATTTTCACAGCTGCATTAAATAATAGAAAGTAATTGTGTAAGCTCAGAAAAAAAGTCAATTCTTTCAATTGTTCTTCCTAAAATTATTTTTCTAATGTTCTAATGCTCAGACTGACAGGCTGATACAAAACCTGTTCTTCATCTGTTCATGTTCCTGGGGGACAGTATGCCACATCTTTCCAAACAAAGAGGAAAAAATTTTACAGAATTAAAGGAAGTGAAAAGCATCAGGATATATCTTATGCATAATAAGCTGAAGATTTAGATATTTCATTTGTTTTGACTATTGAAAATTCTTGAAATTGCCTAAGAGACTGAGAAAAGCTTGAAAATTTAAGAGAAAAATGCTTTATTGATGGAAACTTGAAACAGAATCACTGAAAATTAAGAGCAAAGAAATTGCTGAAGCGATTTTAAAAGGTAACATTTATTTGTTAGATTCTCTTCCCATAAATCCATTTCAGATGCAGGGAAGGTGGGAAAGGAAAATTAATATAAGTTTTGGAAAAGGAAGCTGAACAGCTCTGTCTTTTCATTGAAATGATTTGAAATCCAGGCTCTGCAAAGACAAAGATCAGTTAGGATGGTTAATCAGGTGTCAACTCAAGCAGGCATTGGGATCTCACACTTGCAAAATGAAGCTGTTAATCAGCTCCTGTGTGGAGATCTCTGCCATTAGTTGCCTATTGATTTACAAATTTGATTGATTGAAATAATTTTATTAAAATAAATAATTTTAATTATAAATCCAAATTTGAATCAGCTAAGATTTTGTAGAAGACCCTATCCTTGGAAGAAGAATATGTTTTCTGTATTATTTAACAGATAGAAAAGATGTTAAAGCTCAGCTGAAGGACATCCCCATGTCCATTTTTGAAAATAAAATTGAATGTTTTGCTTGGATATCCCTGGCTTTCTCCTAATTAAAGTATTTAGGCAGTATAAAAGAGGAAGTAAAAGTAAGATTAAACGTTTTAGTGGCTGAAATAATAGTTACAGTGGCCTACTTTGAAAATAATTTGGATGGCTTTACTTTTTTTGAGTAAGTGCAGCAGAATAAACTGGTACGTAGCAATCTAGTACAAACAATATCCAGCTGATCTCAGAACGCTGAGAAATGCTACAAAGCAGCTGTAATGCAAGAAAATAAATCAAGAATAGGATGGGAAGATTTTTTTTCTTTTCTGTGAATAATCTTGCTTATGGGGTGTATGCCTCACCTTAATGTTATTTTGCCACAATTACCTTGTATTTCACTGAATCCTAATGCTTAGGGATAAAAAGTGTACTCATTTTAAGCTGTGAGAATTCAGGACAGATGGATGAATAGAGATCATCACTGACATGCATTCTTTGAATACCATCTGGTTAGCAAATACTAGTAGGACAGAAGTAACATATGTTGTTTGTCTGGCCCTGTGTCTTGTCAGGAAACACAGCAGACTGGCATGGTCCAGGGATGCATACATTGAGTTTTCAGAAGCAGGGAAGATCTTCACAGGTGTAAGAAATTCTCACTGAGAGTGGAGGCAGCTGGAGGAATATATCACAGCGCTCTCGAAATCCCAAGCAGATGTTGATCTTTGAAGCCCATATACGTGGGACATGCAGAGTACAACTTTTGAATTCACCTTGCTAACACTGAATGCATCCAGATCATTGTTTAACTAACTGAAGGTTGATTATTTTTCTGGCCTGCCTTTGAAAGTGGGAAGAAGACTTTGTCTGAATTGGTAGAAGAAAAAACATGGGTTAGACTGTGTAAGCAAAACTTTGTTCTAGGTTACTGCTGCTCTCCACATCAGGGAGTCTGCTTCCCTTACAAGCTGGAGCCAAAAATAAAAACAAAGACATGTCCCTGTGGGAAAGAAGCAGATAAAGTTGGTGCTCCTACTGCCTGGTTCATTCCTGCTTTTTCCTCATACTCTTAAACCTTTTTCCAAGGGTCAAATCAACACAGACATGTTGCTGCCCAGCAGCACAGGCATGGCTTGCTGCCCTTGCCCACTGGCACAAAGGGGAGTGAAATCGCCCTCTCTCTAACACTCGCTGCTAGATTCATGCCCAAAGGTGAACAAGTCTGAGCAACGGTGTAGAAAAAGTACACACATTTTAAGAGTGTCACTAACCAGTGAGAGACTGACATCAACCTTTGTTGGGAACATTGGATTACAAAGGAAAATGTGTGAGGTCAGCTCAAGCCAGCTATTTCATAGGAGTGAGATTTGATTAAGGCCAGGCTATGACCCAGCTGGTGGGGCCAGAGATGGTCTGGACAGTTTTGCCATTAATTTAAGTGGGAGCACAGTCTTCTGCCAGCCTATAATCTTTATCATTTAGAATTTGTGATTTCATTATTAAAGCAAGCTGCTTGCTGAAGAACAGAGGCAATTTTTATCGATTATTATAGAGCTAGTACTTTATCTTGGCCTCTTGTATAAATATAAGCTTGTTTATTAGCTGTCAAGCAACCATGCACTCAAGTATATAAATAGCATTAGGAAAAAATGTGTTTAACTTTTAAAAATCTAAATTCACTTCCTATGTAAAAATAAATTTGCTTTGAAAATTGTTAGTATTCAGCAGATTAATCTGTTTCATTTTTGTCAGGCTTTCACTGTACTACTTTTTTAACAAGATAAAATATGCATTGAAAGTACAATCATAATGAAATGGTACAGTATAAATAGATGACTTTCATCATAATGCACTGTTTTTAGAAATGTTCATAATTTAAACAATTATGTTTCTTGACTTCTTGCCAATTAAGTTTAGTCATCTAGGGGCTGTGAATTTTAATGAGAAAGCTGAATGGTCTTTTGCAGATAAAATCTGTTGGCAGGAACACAATCAAACAAGGAAAGGTATAATCTTTTTTTCCCCCCTTATTTCTCTAAGTATCATAAATAAGATAAGAGAAAAAAATTAAGTGGCAGGAGAAACAAAACAACTGTGCAGAAAGTGCTTTATAGCTTTTATGTAGATTGAATATATTTTAAAAATCTTTGCTTACTACCCCTTGAAATCAGTGTGATAGGTTTGAAAGATGCAAGAGATGTTAAACATACCCATGAGAAAATTAAAATGAGAAGCAACCCTTAGCCAATAGCTGTTACACTGTGATTATTAAGACAGTTCTAATGAACCTCTTCAGAAAAATTTTGAATCCAAATTCATAAAGAAAAAAAATAAATAGGAGTGACATTAGATACTTTACATGGTAGACTGTGGTCCATGCATCTAACTTTCAATGGACAAACTGGAATCCCCTGGGGATTAGAATTAGATTAGCTAAATGCCTAACAGCTGTCTCACAGGCATGAGACTAGATAAAGCAACCAAGCTGTAAATCTGTGCAAACTGCATGAAAGGCTACATAATGCAAATTGATTAGTTTAGGACTTGCATTAATGTGGTTGTGAATAAAATAACCCACCAGCAAATCCTCTCCTAATTTTAACAGCTACTGAAGAGAAAAACTTAACAGACAGATCATTATGAGGTATAAGTCTACAATGAATTTACATTGTGATCAAAGAAAAAAGTGGAATTACTAATCCCCATGAAGAAAGAGTTCTAATCTTTGTGCAGAAAGGCAAATATTTGAGGTTTTAACTTGGATTAATAGGTGGCTTTCATGGAATACCAATGGCCTTTGCATTTTTTTAAAAAATTAAAACTATGACCACCTATTGATTTGCATTCAAGGATGAAATATTTGATGTGGTACACTTCTCAGTAGATAGATCATACACTATTGAAATGCAACCTATGGTAACTATTAGTTAGTAACTTATTTGTTTTCTGTAGTTTTATGTAGCTATAGATTATAGCATTTGAAAGTAAGAATGGTAGGAATATTGACTTAATTTCTTAAACCTAAAGAATCTATTTCATAATATTTCTTGTCTACTCAAAATTGTACGTCTTTTATTCAGTTGAATTTTATCACAGAAAAACAAATGCCATTTAACAAGTGCTTTATTTGTAAGACATTTGTGATCTGTAAAATTTTGTCTTAAGTAGTCAAGAGATAATAACCATTAGATTATTAAAATACAATGAGATCAGTGACCTATATTCTCTATTTGAATGCTCTCCCTTCATATCATCTTACTCTTTGTGTATGGACTGCTACATTAATATTAATATAGATTTTTCTGTTTCATATACTGAAAGAGAAGTTTCATCTGATTATCAGGCTCTTGGTTTCAGTGGGACTAAAAGGAGCCTTCTTGTATGAAGCACTGAGGTCTCAAAGGTTTGGGAGCCAAGTAGGATGCCTCTGTGATGTTTTTGAATGCAAATAGATAGAAAGTTGTTCTACTTATTTTTAGAGTCAAACAGAAGTCATAGAGCCGTAGTTCACATAAAAGTAAAGCCCAAGGTAGTAAGTGGGATGTGCTGAATCAGGTGCTAATGGGGCAACATAGCTTCTGGCTAGGTAGATGGAGCACGTGCAGAATAAACTCATGTACAGGGTTTCTCTACACTGTCCTCTAAGTGCCCACAGCCAGAGCATGTAGTTACCTCTCTGTCCCATGTGCACCAAGCATCCACCATCTAAGTGTTTCTCTGCTTCTGTCCCTGAGAGACCTGATAGTATAATATGTTTTATGTTTTTTTAATTCAGGGCACTATTGCAGTAAAGCACCTGTAATTCCAATTCTAAAGCCAATCTGCTATGTATATGATACTTAAATGCTCGTTTGACTCAAATCAGATTTCCCTCAGTGATAACTGTAATCACTGGTCTACAGAGAGTGCTAGTCTCTCTGTTCCAGCAGGCATTATATTAATACAATATTTCAGTTTTTCCCATGTGAAGAAAGAAGTACAAAATTGTATTTTGACTTCCAAAATTTCTTTTAGTGCTTCTGTGATATAGGAAGAAGTTGGTAATTTTGTGTCGGAAAGGAAAAAAAGTCCGACGACTCCGGTGGGGGGAGAAATTGCAGTCCAAAACCAATGTGGTTGATAAGAGCAAGCTCCGTTTATTAGCAATCCAGAGGCACTTATATAGTATACCAGCTTGTTAACTCTTAAGTGGCTTAAAACTTATCAAAGCGTATTTCTGCTTCTACCTAATTGGACTTACATTGGCAAGCTTCTACAGTTATGTAATGATTAAAAGAATTCAGAGTTCACCTCCCCTTCTCCGGGTCTTATCTGCACAGCTGTAAATCTTCAAAACTCCCTTTTTGTTCCCAGCCCTGTTTTTTTCACATAGGGATTTTCTCATGGAGAGTTTTCCTCACACAGGCCTTTTGCTTGCAGGCTCTTGCTACAGTTCTTTTATTGATCCCATGATTCTATCAATGATCCATGCCCCTGATCCTCTAATCAAATCCCAACAATTTTGGATTTTAACTCATGAATGAAGAAAGTTGCATCCTCAGTAATCTTTATTGAGGATGATGGTTAGCATGACTGTACACCAAATCCTCTTCTAATCTGTTGGTTTGGTTATTTGTGTACTGTACTTCTTCTGAGGAAAAAATGTAGTCTTTTGCTTCTTAGAGGAGTGCTTAAGCCATCAGGATGCTAGGTAACAAATGGTTATTTGAGTTTGTTTGCTGTGTTTTGGAGAGTAACTAAAGCAGTTCAAGAATTCAGTAGAAATTACTGAAGATAGTTCATGGTGGTAAAACTGAATTTTGGCACAGAGTTCATACAGTTCTGCATCCATTGCAAAAAAACCCCCCAAAAACAAAAAAACACCCCAAACCCCTAAGAAAACGCTCCTGAAACACAAAACCAAAGAAAGATCCTCAAAGAAGAAAAAACCAAAATCATAGTGAATGTATGAAAAGGAAATAATATGTTTTGTTCTAAACTATAGATTGTGCATTCATTACTTCAGCACGTGCAACAAATAATTTTAAAGGCCATAAAGCGCTGTCGCCTTTTGCAATTTTACATTACTCGACTCACTGATTTCCTGTAGCAGTGAATTACACAGGTAGATATATCTCACAGACTATTCTTTCCCTGTCTTTCCTGTGAGCCAGTGATTTTCTTTTCTGGTCACAGAAGCTCGCTGTATATCATCGCTGCTTTTTTCCTGGTTAAGCCTTGTGATCAAGCCATAGGAAAGTAATAGGAAACTACAGGAAACATAAACCCATTGCAGCTCTCCATGTCCTGAGTCCATAAAGCATGAAGCATTCAGGCCATGTTACAAAGAAATTGGAAGTGGACTTACAGGAAGTTATTTCCTAAATACAAGGCTTCTTTACACCAGTCCTTCTTTCAAGGGCATGTTAATGGAGTCCCAGCATCAGACAGATTTATAAGTGATGGCTGGTATCTCACCGCTGGCAAAGGAAACTAAGGAAAAAAAGGAAAAGTCTGATGCTACCTCCAAGTATTCCACAAGTGAATGAATGCATTTGTGCTCTCGTTAAATCTCTTACTGTGCTGAAGTTTAATGTGATTTGGTATTGGGAAACCAATCAAGGTGGAAAGACAGGAGCAAAATATAGACATGCATATTCACCGCATTTTTAAAGTTCTTACTTGCTTAACTGAATGCTATAGAAAAAAGAATGTTTTAGTGATGAGCATTGTGCTGCAGTGAAAAAATGTGGTAAATGGCAAATGAAAAAGTAGAGTTTGTGTTCTGCTGAAGGTGAGGGAAGACATTCACAAATAAAGAAAGTATGGTGGTTTTATACTGGAGGACATATGTTTGAAGCCATTCCTTCCTTTCTGTTCTTCCCTTCTTTTTATTCATTGTACAGTCTGTGCCTGTCTTATACCTTCTTGTTATTTTCACAGCATGTGGGATATTTTACATACATCATATACGAATTTTTTTGTTCTCTCTGTACTGTCCTAAAATCAGGTGTAGGCATCATTCAAGCTTTCATTCTTTCAGTGATCCATACTCGACCATTTGGGATTTGTGGTCTGAGGGCTTCAATATCATCCTGTGCCTTTATTCTCTAAGTTTCTGCCTTGTACTTGTTGTCTCAAGCAATGTTGCTACATTTTAACCTCCTGTGCCTTATTTGTGATATGCAGGAGGAACACAACTCTGTCTCTCCAGTTAGTTCCTGGAATAATTTTTTTTCTTCCAAGGCTTGCAGAAGCTTCCACATGCTTGTTGTTCTATGGAGAGGTGGAAAGAAACTTATACTCCTCAAAAAGTTTCTGAGGACCTTCCTCTTTCTGCTTGATTGTGCATCACTCAGCTGGTAACTTGGAGCTCTCTGCTAAAAATGTTTTGAAATCTGACTTTGTGTGGGAACTGATAATTCAGCCATTATATTGCTGCTGTTGCCATGTGGCATCGGGTCGGCTGTCGCAGCAAAGTTTGGGAGAATGGTCCAACAAATGCCAGCTCTTATATCTGTCTCCTATCAGTGACATTTGAGCACTGACTTCAAAGGCTGATGAGGTACTTACTGGACATACCCCACTGAGCAGAAGCCAAGAAGGAGTCTTAGGGAAAGAGAGCAACATAAAAGGGTTTCCTGCTGGTTTCTTGATATATTCATTCTATATGTATTGACATTATATTTCTCGTCCCCCTTAGCAAATAGCTTAATTGTTTGAAACAATCCAACAAAACAAGTCACAACTGAGGTGACATTTTTCTGCAAGGAATGCTGGAATGCTTGAGTTTATGGGTTTTGAGTTTTTAGATTAGCTCTACTCGTGTCTTGCATTACTTGCCTTTAGGTTATTCTCTTCTGTAGATATTACATCATGCCAAGATGCCCTTGATTTTTGTTTTCGCCCCAGAATTTTGATTCATAGCCAAAGAACAGACTATAAAATTGAAGTTGTATCCTCAAGCTTCCCATTTCCTTGTGCAAAAAGTACTGCTTCAGCATTGAGGTTCTCTTGCAGGAGAGAACTCTCTGGAGAGCCAACTTGATTGTGATAGGTTAGCATAACTTTTAATGACTTAACACTTATATGGGAGTCTTATATGGGAGTCTTACCGTGAGTTTTAATGATGATGTATTCCAGTCTTTTATATTTACAATCATAGAACATTTTGGGTTAGAAGAGATGGTTGAAATTCATCTAGTCTAGCCCTCAGTAATGAGGATCAAAATTTAGTCATTCAGAGCTGAGTTTATCCTCAAAAAAAAAATAGTTCCATTAAAGCAAACTAAACCAATTGTTTAAAATTGAGGATACATTAAGTGATTTACTTCCTAGTGGCTTAACTCCTCTGTGGTTCCTAGCAGTCAGACATTCACCAAGTTGGCTTATTTCAGTCATTTTCTTTGCTAGGGATGCAACATTGTGTAGTGTAGAGAGGACACTAAACATTACAAAATAAAATGGAAAGCAAAATGTAGCCATGATGCAGTAAAGCTCATAAATAGAAGTATTTCATAGTGGGCAAATCAGGAGGTAAGTGTAGCCAAAGGTAGCAGCTTTATTGTAAGCTGCATTTTCTCTGGAATTAAACAAAGCTAAGAATACTCATGTAAATTAAACACAGTGTCTTCAATTGATACTGCTCTAAGAATAAAAGTTTGTTGTGCCTTCTGGGATAGGCAGGAACAGAGCATAGCTCCGCCAAAAATGGAAGATATGTCTCCCTCTTCACTAAAGAATTAATTTTACGAATTCGTAATGCACCTTTCTGACATGCTAATCATACCCTGTATAATATGACACTATGTAGATTTTTTTTTTGAAACTGCAGATGTTAAAATATAAGGTTCATAAGTTTAACAAATTATGCATTTTTGTCTTACAAAAGTGTAGCTTGACTAAACAACTACTTTTTTTTTGAGGGAATAGTTTCTTTTGAAACTAAAATGTTGAAAAGTTTTGTTTGGAATGTGTAGATTTTGCATGGCATTGAATATGTGATTAAAGCTGCTGTCTATATCTGATACTACTGAAAAGAATAAAAGAGTGTAAATAAACCCCCCATCCTAAAAGGGCTTTGAACTCTCAGCCTGCAATGTATGTGGCTGCTATTTTGTTTATTAGGCTATACAATTAATTAAACACATAAACAAGTGTGAAGATTTTTAAATGTTAATATTGCCACTGGAGGGAGCCCATATTCCATAGATACTACAGAAAAAAAAAAGGATTATACTTTTAAAAGGAAAAACAAAAATGGTGCTTCTACAATATAATACATTTTTCCTGGTTTTAACTTTGCATGTATGCAGAATTTCTGTTATACTTACTATACTGTTCATTTTTATTACTTCCATGTAATATGAAATTTAAAAGTCAGAAGTCAGAAAAGCAGTTGCTTGCTTTGAATATAACTTTTTCCAAAAAAGAGAGAGTTTAGAAGAAAGCTAATTACTGCCTTAGTATTAACACTGGAGTAAGGAAGTGCACAGCTAGACTACAAGATCAATGTAGCTCCAGAGCTCCAGAGCTGGCAGAGCCTTCAATTTGTTTTTGAAGTCTTTGAATATCATCAAGTTTCATTTTTCATAAAAACAATTATCTTCTAATCTAACTGGACTTGCTAGTATGATTTTTATCTTTTGAGACCTCTGACTTTTTAAATATGATCTTGAGTTAATCTGTTCTAAAGCACGGTTCAAATGTCTAGGAAAGTTACCAGTGTAACTGGTGCTGTTTGTTATCATCTTATAATAACCAGTTGACAGGCAAGAAGCTATTAAAGCTTTCCTCTCCCCTGAGAGTTGTTTGATTTGTCATTCTCCATTTTTGCAGGCTGTGTGCTCAAACCAGTTTGTGATAACGCGACCAGAAAGCTAAATTCAGTAAAGAGTTCATGCTGACATTGTTATTCCATACGAGAGGCCCAGCAGAAGGAGATAGTGCTATAAGTCAGATAACAAAATGAAATGGGATCTTGTATCACAAAGAATTTGGTGGATGAAGAATCATAAACATTTTCTCTTTTTATATAAATTAGAAAAAGATGTGGGGTCATACTGAAGTTGCATCTGCTATTTTTGTTTAATTTTTTTAAGAAAATTCGGCTGAACTGAGGCTTAGGGAAATGGTTGAATTACAACTCTCTCAACACATATTTTAAGAATTTAGATTTACTTTGTCAGGTAGTTTTTATTTCAAACAGTTGAAGTAGGTCAAAAGAAAAACATGCAATGAGCTATATTTATCACAGGAGAGACTTTAAAAGTAAATTGCATAAGCCTGAAAGAGTTTTACGTTTCCATAATTAAATTGATATTGATTTGTTGAATATTTTAAAGAATAATTTTTTTGAGAACATGGGACAGGTCAGAATGTCCTTGCTTTTAGCAGTGAGATCATAAACACTAGCAATAGTTTATAGTTGAAAAGTTAATTTCCTACCTATTTTGCAGCATCTTAGTTGACAAATTTTGCATTTTCAATTAATTATGTAGCTTTTCTCATCTTGATATTTGAAATTGAATATTCCTTCTTATTTGTTCTTATTTTTATTTATTACTATTTTTTAGTTTGTTCTTATTTCTATGTAAATGAAATGTGGTCTTGCTAGAATTAGCGTCCATGGCTTTGCACATGTGAATTCCACATTGGTAACTGAATTTAGCTTGAGTATTATACTTTTCTGAATGTGCTTCAAGAAAACCTGTATTTACATGAAAGAAAATGTAGCAAAGCAAATGCAGTAAAATGAAGGCATTGAAGTGTATCAAAGAGATTAAAGAGGAATTGTTATCTTGTCAAACCACATTGAATTGAGGTCATAGATATGTTTTAGATATTATCATTCTGTAGTGTCAAATCTGATACTTTTCTTGAAAGGTTTGTTCTGACAAGCCGTAAGCAAATAATTTAATTCATTCTTGATAGTTTGTTCCAAAAAACGTGCACTGGGATGAATACCTGCAAATTTTAATGAAGAAAATTGGCAAAATAGGAGATAAAGAAAAATAAATTGTATCTTAATTAAAAACAAATTAAGTTAGTATAAGTATTGACATGGAGAGTTTCTGAATGTTTCATTGTTCTCAAGGTAAACAATGGCTTTAGACGGTTCCTTTTCTGTTTGCACAGTTTGAAGTCTTGCTGCTTCGAATGTGCTCTTAAACACAGAGGAATTCCATTTTCAAACAGCATTCCAACCTCTTCTTTCTATCAGGAATATTCATCCTCAGACGAGCTCTTCAATGAAATTTAAAGTGAAGTAAATGGAGTGTTTGGCTTCTGTAGAGTTCTTTTGATGTAGGCATTTCAAGCAGTTCAGCCAAAGAGGTTTTTTTTTCATTAGGACCAGGTAGAGAAACTGAGTTGTGAAGCTGAAGAAAGCCCAAATCAAAAATAGTATTTCCAGAACCCTGATTCAGCTTAATTCGTTAGCCTGCATGTCTTGGTCACTATCTCTGCATCCTAACGTATTGTGGGAAAATCACAAGATAAACTTGCTTAAGGCTTCTAGGTCTTTATATCTCTAAAACCTCATTTCTTTTACTGAAGTAAATTGTGTTACTCCATCTCAGTAGTGCTTTTGGTCTTCTTTCCTTAGTGGATGTATAGAAAATCAGTACTGGCAATGTTTTGTCTATTGTTTATATCCTTGCTTTACAAGTATTTCATCATAACATCAGTTCCAAATTGAAAAAGGGATGAGATCTGAAAAAGCAGACAGTGTACAAGGAATGGTAATTTTTCAGACAGGAGATACAGCAGAGGCCTCTGTGACCTTGACCCCAAACTAGATATTCCAAGAGATTTTCCTGATTGAACTAATGAGCACTTTTTTTCATCCAGAAATTTGATGTGAACATTTTTTCTCTATTTTCTAGGAAAGCTCAGTGTAGAGCAAGGAAATGAATTGCCCATGCCATTTCAAAAGAAAGCTCACATCAAATCACTATTTCTAATGCTTGCAGTGTTTAAAAAGTTAAATCTTTGCTCAGCTCCTTATGTGGTGCCAAATTGAGCTTTCATCTTCTGAGCAGAAAGAGGAGAAAAGCTGAAAGAAAAGAAACAAAACAGATTGAAGAAACTTTTCATTGCAGAACAGGAAAGGGGAGTACTGCAGGGACTATAAATCCCAAATACCATGAAGTCACAGTAAATACATGTTAATTAGTTGAGTCACCTGAACAGAAATAGTCTATCCAAACTTATGTCCTATCCCACAAAAAATTCGCTTTCATATTTTTCTTTACAGTTAATACATCCTTGAGAAATTGTGATCATATTGCAAAAGACCAAGAACTTTTATCAGATTTTTATCTACCAGCTTTAAATGCTTTCTTATAGGCCCAGACATTTTTTGCTAGTCCCAAACATTATTTGAAGATACAGGAAAGATATCCATCCCTTGTGTTCATGATAGTTCTGTGTTACATTTTTGTTTCCGTTGCCTCTAGTTTGCAAGTATAGTTGTAGCATTCGGAAAAACCCACAAATTCCAGACATTTATAACTTGAAATATCAGATTTATAGTTTTTTGTAGTTCCAAATGTTGTTAAATATATTCGTTTTTTAAAAAAATTGCAAAGCCACACAGATTTTCATAATAAAACTAAGAATTTATGCATCTATCATAACAATCCATTCATTTACACTTCAGCACTTCAGATTAAACAAGGTTGAGCTTGGCTGCACAAGAGAAGAGGGAGGAATGCAATTTCAAAATTCCCCCCCTATTTTTGCTGAAGTGAGTTTAAGAACCCTATACATCTGCAAGGTCTAAGTGTCCTCATTGCCAAGGTATGAGATGTTTCCTTTTTGTTTCTCAGAAGATGTTGTGCCTGACACAAGAAAACAAGTGCACATGAAAACTTCTGGTGATTTGTGAATTGCAACACTTTGCATGTGACATAAAATTCAGATTTGAGCCCAGTGTTTTTTGAGACTTTTTTTAAACACTTAGAAGAGCTAGTTACAGAAAAAGTATAAATTAATTATGCTAATTTAAACATAATATGTATTTTTTTTAAAAATTGCTTAGGCCCTGCACTAAGGGATGTGCTGTGGCAAGCAGATCTCAAAGAGAAATTTGAAACAGAGGAGAATGCATTGGATTTTTTGGGATTACATCTAAATGGCCTGAGACTATTTAGTAGACTATGTAAATGGCAGGAAGTTTTCTTGAAATTATGATGAAAAGATTCTTTGGTTTTGTTGCTGGCTGTATCAGTGAATCATAGAAAGGCAGGTCATAACCTCTTTGTATCTGATTTTTGTAAAATTATTATAAATATCTGTCTCATTCAGAGATTAAGCTAAATTAGTATTTGGAAATGTATGGACATGTTTTAACTGTTTCTAAAAGTATAAAGCATTAAAATAAATTATGTGAAAATGTGGTTGCTTAAAACAATGTTGAGAATGTGTTGATATGTTTTTCTAAATTTAAATTTTAAAAAGAGGGGGGAAAAGTAAACAAATTAAAAGTTATGTACCGAAAGAACAAAATGGAAACACAAATTGTGCAGCCATCTGCAGGACATAGTTTAATGACTACCACAGAACTATTTTAATAGATTTTGAGCCCTTTAGAGAAACAACTGTTATTTACAAGCTGGCCCTATTAAGTGATAAGAAATGGCTGAGTGTTGGTATCTAGATGATTAAACAAAACAAAGTCGATGTTGCTTAGAGTTTTGCAAAGCTTTATATAAGCTTTGTGAAGTAAGTATTGCACTAAGGAAATTATTATGGTTTTCTATTTTAAAGAAAGAAAACAAATTAAAGTGTGAGAAGGTGTTAGATATCTAACTTCATGGAAATAAGCCTTCTTCAAAACAGCAGTAAGATAATAGAAACTTTTAAGCACATGGATCTTTAAAGGAGACTGGGGTATAAATGAGCTTGGCTTGCTTGTTAGCAGACTAACACAGCCTTTTCCTTCCTTTACAAATTATCTGCTTATCCATTTATTTGGCACTGCACTGCAGATACTTTTTAATAATAATAGTAACAGCAACAAAAAAAGTCTGTTTCCTCAGGTCTTCACAAAGGCCACTATAGAGACACCAAAGCAGAAAGGGTTTTAGTTGTCACTGAATAGCCCTGCCTCTCGGTGGCTGGGGCCGTCATCTCATCCCTTCTCCCACAGAGGGGAATTTTGCATCCTGCTGTAATCTGTGCTCTTTACAGAAGTGATGCAGAAGGATAGAGGCAGAAGTCAATCTGGGCTTTTGTCCACAGACTCACTCAAAATATAATTTCCCCTCAACAGTACTTAGCTGGGTTTTTTGGAATAATTAATTAGAGAGTAGAAATATGTTTTTGTGGCTAGAAAATGTTGGTATTGCTAATTTAGGGTGCATCATTTAATTATGTGGCTACCCTAAAGCATTTATCCGATTATACCAGGATAATAATAATTTGGTTTAGTGACATTTTTAAGATGTCTACTTAGTTTGGAAACTTCATTTAGATTGCAGCACTTGCTGGTCTGGGTCCCACCAGAACGAGATCATTACACAGAGTGTAGCAAATATTATAAGAACTCTGCTGTGGACAGAAATACTTTGACTTTCCTTATCTACTTCAGCTGCGTATTGTATACTAACATGTGCAGTCCTGTGGTGAACTGGATCAGGAAACAGGTTTGATAGAAAATTAACAGATCTTTTGCAGTTCCAGGGTTTATAAATTTTCCATTCCATCTGGGCAAGAGATGTGATGAATGTGAGCACCAGAGTGAGGCAGTAGGGCTTAGTACTGAGAGAGGACGTTAGGAAATGGGGATGTGAGATTGCCTCATTTTACGGAAGTTCAGTTTGTTGTTGAATTAACATGATTGCTCTGCACAGAACCAGAGCAGAGAGGGTAAGTACAGAAAATTAAAGCACACAGAGTTTCTACATGGAAAAAAACTGTTAGTTTTTGTTTCTTTGATAACCTTTTCCTCCCTAGTGTTTATTTAAAAGAACTGAAGCAGGTAATAGTAAAGTGGGTTTACTTCCACTGTAAAAATGGTCCATTTAGAGCAACATTGAAAAAAAACTTCACCAAAACTGAAACAATATAAAAATAGGCATATCCGAGCTTTTTTCACTGTGAGCAGTTCAAACTGCCTTACTTTAAAGAATCATATGATTTATTCCACGGGAAGCACCAATATGATTTTTCTGTAGTTTCTTTGTGTTTTCAGGATGTCCACAAGATTGGTGGCTTTCCTAATAATGTCCTTTCCACGAAATTCCCCATTGCTCCTTCAACCCTTTGCTATTAAAAGCACAAAGTAGGAAGTTGAAGTGTTTACAGCCAGCAGTATGGTAAGTATGAGGTCCTTTGGCACCCACTGTAGGAAGGAGCTCATAATTCCTGCGCTCCTCTGTGGGGTGGTTTTGGTCCTGGGGTAGTTTAACCAACAATTACAATGATAAGAAATCTTCAAGAAAAGTCCCACTGCGTCATAGCCATGACTCTTGACACGTCAGGAGAATACATTTGCTGATGCATTTGGTCCACCCAAGTAGCAGCGCAATGAAGAAACATTACAAATGTGAGAATTAAGAATGAAACCACAAAATGTCATTTTTTAAAATGAAAAAGAAATGTGTCTGTGTTAAGAAGCATCAGAGGATTTTAAAGTAATTCAGTATCTTTTCCCATAGCCCAGTCTTTTTGTTATGTCATTAAGCAGTAAATAATGGGATTTTTTGCAGGAAAGACATCTTATACTTTCAAATCAGTGACATAAATCTAACCATATGGATTAGCAAGTCATCCTTACCTACTTACAGTCTAATCTGCTGATAATACATAGTGTGTTCTGTTGGCATTTCTTTCATATTGTAGGAGATGAAGAACTCATCAGTCATTTCCAGATTACCTTCAATAAAGTTTTCAGAATGTGCTTTTAATGAGGCTAATTTTTAATATAAAAATTGTGTACAATTTCCTGACATGGGTGATGAAAGTCAAATGAAGAAAAAGCACAAATGCAACTCTTGTAACAAGGATCTACTTGCTATCTATTATTCCTGTCCTATTCCTCATACCTAGCGCTTAGTCTTCACATATCAAAAAAAATCTAGGTCTGGAATTTCTGCAGATCTACCAAAGCATGCACATCTAAATAATGAAGAATTATTGATAATGAATTCAAATAAAAAAATATACACAAATACGTATATTAACGCATTTGAAAAATATGACTTCTTGAATGGCTTGAAAGTATGACTTCTTGGCAATAAATGGTGTTAATATTTTCTTAATTTTTGGTCTTGCACAATTTTTTTTCAATTCTTTTTAAGTGGTTAATACATGACATGTTGTATGATGTCCCTTGATGTTCCTGCTGCAGTTGTTTTTTCACTGACTTGTTCATCTTAAACTTTTGAATTACTGAAATTCGAATACTGTCGAATTTCCCGCGTGTTCACTCTTTGGAGGAAATAACTTTCAGGGATGGGACTATGCAATTACATGAATTTATCATTTAAAATAACAAACGCATCAGTCCAGGCGTGAGATTTTACAACACCTCCGAATAATGGCGAAAGTCACAAGATTTAGAGTTACATCATAATTTATAACTTTCTAATCCAATAGGCACTTAAAATGACACTTTGTGTTAGATTAATGACCTATCACCTGTGGCACTTCTCACTGCAATGCAGCTATGTCTTGACCAATAACTTCTCATGTCACATACACACTGATGTCTCTCTTATACCATCTACATTCTTAACTTAAACTATATAAAATCACACTATTATATTTTAAAACCCTCCACCAAAACACCCAGTGTACAATTTTACTTATAACTATAGGAACATAGGCTTGTAATCCTTTTGCTTAAGATCTATAAATCTCTTTCAATTAAGCCAGACCTAGTCTCTTCCAGGGTTGTAAATCAAAAACCTCCTTTAATTGCAGGAGTTTCTACTCCTCTGTCTCCCACATCATACCATTGCCATAAAGGCTTTTTTTAATAGAATGAATCAATAGCACAGTATATTTGGGGAATTATTCCTTTATTATGGCTCTGAACAGTATGAAAACAGACTAGATAAAGGGCCTGAGGAGGAGGTGATTGTGTTCTTTTCTGTAATTCTTCTCAGTCATCCTCTTTGTGGGTAAAGTAAGCTGAGATTGTCAAATCGTGTTTTACCTGATGATTTCCATGAAGACCAGGATTAAAGACTGAGCATGACAAGGAATGGTTTATTAGGTTTGGTATTTTTTAGCACTTTGTGGGATTGTCACGAAGTTACTTACATAAAATGAAATTTGAAAAAATAGATCAGTTTTTCTTATATATAGGTGGACTTCTAAAAATTAAAACAGTGCTACATTACAGTAATGGCTACTCAAGGATTTTTCAATGTGGAAATTAAAATCTGAGATCTCTATCTATAACCAGTAATTCTTATATAGGGACTGTAGAACATTAACTCATCTCTGTAATGGTGTTGTGACTGACTAATCAAGATTCTTGAGTATTAAATAAGAATAAAAAGCAGGCCCCTTCCCTTTCAACCTTGTACTATGTTAATACTTGCTTTTCATTGTAGAACAGCTATATTAACTGTGAAGGCGGCATCAGCTGCAAAGGTAGCAGAGAGCTAGCAATACAAACACAAAGATAGAAATAAATGGATCCCTTGTGTTTCCTCATGAGAATACATTCTGTCACTTGGATAACTCTACATTCACTCAGTAATAATTTATGAAAATTAACTATTCTGTGTCAAAAGGACTGTATTCATTTAAGTGATAGGTCTTGGCAGGCAGCAAAATGTGGGGTTTTTTTTATTGTATCTGTGATGCATTTTTTTAATCAGCTAAGGAACAAATTATCCCGTCAGATGACTGTCTTGTTAGTGTCACTTTTCATGAGCCAAATGAGAATGTTTTGACATGTTTTAAAACTGATATATTTGTATGTAAAAGGAAAGAAAGTGAAAAAAATTCCCAAAAAGAATGAAAACCTGGCACCCCAATTTTCAGAGTGTATTACTATATTGATGGCATATCTAAATGCAGGTGGGAGTGATAGTATAAATGACTGCACAGGGGCTAATTAGTTTCTTGCTTAGTTTTTACTTAAAGGATGGCAAACAAAAGCTAGAGTTTTTTGACATTGTGAGATTAGTATTTGTCCTGTGTTTTGAAGAGTATGATGGTTACCTTGTTATCTGCAATATAACATTGTTTATTATGTAATTATATTTATTTCCCCCCAGGTAAATAAATAAATAAATCAATGTAGTAGCTGATTGGAAATATCCAATCTACGTATCACTGAGGAGTTGTCTCTTATGTTTCGTTGTGTTGCTTTGGAGAGAAGGAAAGAGGCTCAAACTTACTTATATCAATAAAACCTACATCCTAGCCATATCACTTTAACTTCTCTGATTTGTGCTTTCCACCCCCTGTTTGTTCTCACTCATAAAAATAAATAAGTGTTGGCAGAACATAAAAGTTTGCCAAGAGTTAGATTCATTATTCACAATAAGCACATCTATGCATAGCTGTAATAGCTCTGATAGGCAGATATGGAACCTGTATGGTCTTACTGGAAGCTACTTTCTAGGGTTATGTGCATTTTACTTTCTTGTATATGTGTGTTTGATGCAATGAAAGAACCTCAGGAATTTAGGTAACCTCAGACAGTGTCAGAAGTCTGTTCTCCAGGCTGGCCTGCAGGACTGAGAGTGCAGATTTAGAGTAGACATGGGGATGTTCAGACTGAAGAGGTATAATGAGACCATCTCTTTCAGGAGTTCACTGTGCTGTTATTAAGTGCCTATGGTTGAGTAGATTCCAAACTAGTACTTTGCCATGTTTCAGTCTTTAATTACCGTAAGCATTAGAAAAATATTCCTTGTATTAACCCTGGGTCTTTTTGCCAGACATAAATGATGATTCTTACCCTGCTTCTGTAGACTGATGTGTGGAAATGGCTCTGACATGAAGAAAAACCTGATGACATTTCTCTTGAGATTTTTTTGATGAGGAGATAAGTGGCCATGTCTTCCCAAAACCATTTGAGAGTTTGCAAATTCTAAAAATCTTACTTCCTTGAACTTTCCTCAGGAGATCTATTGTAGATCCCTTTATTAGATAAAGAAGTCCATCAGTAACCGACAAAGTTGACAGATTTCATTCCAGTCATTGTGAATTCCATTCCCATTAATAAATCTAAAAACCAGGTTTGCCTTTTTTGGAACAGTGTTGCATTACTCATTTACATTCATATACTGCTCACTGTGAAACTGCAGTAATTAGTAATTTTTTTGCCATTTGGTGCTTGTGCATTTGTCTTCTCCAGATTAACTGCTAACCTCAGACACCCCTTTGCTGAATGCTTTGTTGATTTCAGGGCATGCCTTCAGCTTGACAAAACCATTTGGAATATTGATCTTACTCTCCCACTACCCATTCTACAGGAGAAGTTGCAGTTTCTCCTGTTTTGGAGCTGCTGACATTTTGAGTATCTTTTTTCTTGTTCCCCTGGTGAGGTTTCTCAATGAGAACTGTTTCAAGACATGTTTTTATAAGACTACTGGACGCTGTAATTAGCCTTTTTTTGTAATTTCATTTTTCAGCTTTTGCCTTTACCTCATGTAAGTGTCCTCTATGCTTAATTTCCTTAGCTTGAAATTGCTTCTGGTGGGGGACACTGAAGCCTTGCTGAAGTTTCAGATCAAATGCCACAGTACTCATTCAACTCTTAGCTCTTAGAGGCAGAGAAGGTTGTTATCCCAATTTAATGCTGATAAAAGTCAGTCAGTACCACTGTCTCTGCCTCCCTTGTACATATCATATGTAATCTTTAGCACATCTTGCTGATGCAGTTGTCAGGCATTCTGCTGTCAGGACAGTGCTAATTCAGTATTTTCACTGAATTAACATCTTGCAGATCAAAGCTTTAATATTAGCAGAAGTTCTTCAAAATGGGCTGCAAACACTTTATACCATTAGTAGGACATCTTGAGCTCCCTCAGGATTCATTTGGGTTATGAATCACATCTCACTTTCAGAGTTTTTTCTTTGGTGATCAGAGCGAGGGCTAACGTGCTCATGTCCTGCAAGTTGCTACTGGTATTATAATTTATTGCAGAAGAACTCTTATGGATTCATTATAAACCCAGAGAACTAACTTTAAGAGCACTCTACATTCAGCTTTTACTATTTTTGTTGTCTGAGGAAGGAGCAATGACACTTAATTAGCACTTTAGGGAAAGTTGTTGCCTTGAAACATTAGAGTAGTTTCATCATATTGGCATCCAAAAAACATTTACTAAATTTTTGAAGTGTAACCAGTGTTCCTATCCATGGCACAATAAAGGGACCAGATTTATGATATATAAAGTTGTGTGTACTGGGGATCAAAAGGCAGAAAAAAATAATGCTGACATATGCCAATTGCATTAATTGGGAGTTTTATTTAATATATTTGTATTTATATTTATATTTATATTTATATTATTTAATTTAAATAAAGTTGTAGAAAGACCAAAAATTTGAACACCATCTTAGAAAACGTGTCAGAAGGTTGTTTGTAATCATAGGGGAATAAGATTAAGATTTACTTACTTTATTGTCTGCAGGTTCCTTTGACCAGGGAAGTGCAATAAAAGTCTGGTCTGTTGCGTAAGAAGTTCTTCAACTTTTACAATATTGAGGTATACACATTACATACAGGGCAAATATTAGAGCTGGATTTTTTTGCTTGTTTTGCTTTTTCTTTGCTTCTCCCTTGGCCTGTAAATATATTTTCCCCAATATTTACTAGTTGAGGGAAAAGCTACACTGCTGTACTTTTTCTTTGAAATTGCATCAAAATGGTTTCAGCAGCTCTCTTGATTCCCTGCCAGCTGGAGGCACACAGCTGCCAGTTCCCCACCCCTCCAGCTGCCTCTAGAGCTGGGCTGGGTTTAGTAGAGGTGTGGTACCATGGTTGAGAGAGATAACTGATGGGGACAGCTTTGCAAATGCCTTCTGTGGTTTTGGAAAGCTGCGCAAGAATATTTCATTCCAAGTCTAGCTTTTACACCTGGAAAAATTCTGACTAAAAGAGCATGTCTGGCCATTTCTTGTTCTATATTATATTTTTTTGTTTGTTATGAATCTCAGGACAAAGCTGGGTGTGGCATTCAGAATGCAGGAGGGAATGTAACATTAATTAACAGCAGAAATGGCTCTTCTGCAGGCTGACTTGGAGCTTTCTAAATGAGCAGTTTCTGTAAACAACCATAAAAGGCAATCGGATCTCCAGTTGGAAGTCTTGTTGGCCTGGTGTGGTTATGTGCTCTTTAGCAGAGAACTCATATTACGTTCTTGAGCATTTTTATTTTCAATGGTAAGTTCTGTTAAAAAGAATTGTATGCTTGTACCTTGATTGTGACTAGAAATGAGGATTCGGAATCAGCAGAAAGGTACTTACGTGACAGTGGTTCACAAAACAGGAATGTGGAAGTTAAGTGTTGTTATTTGGATGTGATTTTGGTGGGGGTGTCTCTCACTTTGAAACTGGGGATCAGCTGATGTTTGCTAAATGAGTCAGAGAAAGTGTTAGGTGAAGAAGACTAAGGAAATCAATGGATTTTGCTGTTTATGTTTGGATAATGCCATTTTGTGTGTGTGTGTGTAAGCTGTTTTTTGTAGTTTTATTATTGTTATAATATCACTGTCCCTCAGATATATGTTTCTTCCTTCCCCTGCTTTCCTGGCTGTGATGCATCAGCTGCATTCTGTTCCTGAGTCGCTATTGAAAGATGTGATTTTTCAAAATCTCCCTTTACTACCAGAAAGCTCATTGTCTGGAAAATTCCATACAGTCTGCTGTAGCTACCTGGGCTTCCCCTGCATGTCTCTTCCTTCGTCCCCATCTTCCATTCACAGTCCCTCATTCTCCTCATCTTTCCAACATTTCCTGATGCAAACATTAAATGTGAAAATAAACATAGTCTGTAAGGAATGGAAAAATTTTAATTAGGAAATAAAAACTGGCAGTGGGACATAAGTGAGTAGAAGGAGTGATTGCAGGGAACCTTCTTGCAGCTATGCTCCTTAGCAGCTTTCGCCCAAGCATCTTTTTAATATTTTGTTGCTGGTTCATTTGGAGAAATACTGCTGAGATCTGGGTAAGCAGAGGATAAAAAACCATCTGAGGTCAAAAATCACTGGCGTAAGAGGTTTGGAGCTAAGAAGGTAGCATCAAATGATGGAAATAATTGGGTAGTTTCTCTTTAGAAAATGAAGCCCTTCTCTGTGTTTAAAATTTGCAAGAGCCCTCTGCCTGAAAATATTTGTCTGGCTGTCTGGAATTTGTAGTCTGTAGTTCATTAGCTATTGAGACTGAGATGAACACTGACATTTTAATGAAATGGCTTTTAAAGATGTATTTTGTTTTAATGCATTTCCTAAGCATGAAAGGAAACACCCTAATAAGCAAATATTATAGAAGATTGATCTGTGTTCTGAATGTATTGTGTTAAATATTAAACCAAAATTCAATCTTCAAAGTTTGAAAAAGAAATATATAAGCCTCAATGTGACCTTAAATACGACACTGCCATCGGTGCCTTTATGATAAATTGCCGAAAGCAATAATCTGTCTCTGTAATCAGATATGGCCGTAGTATCTGTGGAGCTACATTTCTGCTTATGCAGAGGGCTCCATTCAATTCATAAAAAAAGTGGATTTAAAAGCAAAATGTAATCTGTTAAGATGCAAGACCTAGCAAATTTCGTGTTTCTTCAGTAGTATAAAATTGAAACTGCTTTAGTTGTGGATGGAATTAAACTTTTCCCTAGATGTCTGGGATATTACTTTTTCAAGAGGCACCAAAAGCTGGCAAGCAGATGAAAGAGGAATATGTTTTTAAGTATTTTACTTTAAAGTATAAAGGGGGAGTGGGAGGGGGGGGCATGATGTGTGTGTGTGTTGATGTGTTAAATGGATGCCGGCATACTGTTAACTACTGTAATTGGCGAGTACTCATCTCTGTGAGTTTTATGGATGTAGCCAGGTTTTTAAGCTTATGATTTAATTATGAAAGGGAAGGGTGGGCATCTGCAGAGGAAACTTCAGAGCACTCTCTGGCCTCAGTCTGGAGAGAAACCTGGGAGACATGGTTGCACCCAAGAATGTTTTTGTTTGTCTAAGGAAGAAGCCCAGAGGTGAATCCTGCTAAATAAATAAGCACAGTCATTGGGATGGTAAGGACAGCAGATATGCTATAAAAAGGTGGTTCTAAAGGTGAGTCAGCTGGGGCTGGTGAGGTTGGAGGTTATCCTGCCAGATCTGCTGTGTGGGAACAGATGAACTAGAACAAGGGTCAGTTCAAAATCTAAAAATATACATGGTTTTAATCATATGGTTCAATTTCCATTGAAGTTGGTAAAGAGACTAATTTTATCTTGATGTCCTTGACTGAGACAAAACCTTTGGATCAGATTCCTTAAAATGCATGAGGTATCTGCATTTCCAGATCCCTGCTGTGCTTTTTTTTTAATCACTTTTTAAGAAGAAGTAGTAATTTTATTGCTGCTTTGATTTGCTACAGGAACCTAATAACAATTTGGTATTGGAAGCTTTTGAACAAGTTTATCTCAGATCACACAACACTTCAAAATCTAGATTTTTTTTTTTCTTAATTCTATGTTGTACAAAAAAAATAAACTAAAATCTTTTAAAAACAGGAGTGCTCTTTTGTGTTCAGACTAATACTTAATATTATTAATTAATTTATGAAGTACAGACTGGCAGGAATCCTTGTTTTCCTTTGGTTTTAACACTACTTGTGATGGATAATACAATAAGCAAACCTGTAATGCTGTTGAGCGTTTATAATGCTTCATTAAAGAAGTAGTTATCATCCTGTTTTGAAATGGCACCACGTTTATTTCAACAATATTGATTAATTAGGTTTCTGTTCAATGATGCATATGTAAGGTGGAGGACATCTGGTTGTATACAGTACAAAGTACTTACTGAAGTGAGGCTTGTGTTGAGTGCAGCAGGTCCCACCTATACAGCTTGAAAATGTATTTAATTCCCTGTAAGTTCAGAGCCTCATAGGAAAAAAAAGTGCAAACAGGAGAATGTTCATGTTTTGAAAGTGGGGAAAGAGAGAGGCTGGCTTTTTTAGAGACAGACATCATTATTTTAAAAAAACACCCCAACCAAAACCCAAAGCAAGAGAAGTGTGTTAGGGTAGGTGTCTGAGATTGCTTTCAGCTTCCTGTAGCTAATTCTGTCTAATTCAAGGATGAATTACTTTGCAATTTCTAGCCAAATTTAGAAGGCTGTCTGAATTGGCTCTCATGAACTGAAAGGTGTGCCTACCTATTTTGTATATGTTAAAGCAATTTAGGATTTCATGGTGTGTGAAAGCATTTGTAGGACATTGTAATTAAGAAACCACGACATTCAAAAGCTATTTGTGGTTAATATGTTTTAAATTGTCAGAACTTATTTTAGAACAGGGCTGTTGAAGGCTGTCTGAAGCTATGTGTGTGCACTGCTATTTATTGCACTGACCCTAGTCCTTGTAGAAATAGACATACCCACAAACAGTGGTAAGTCTTTATATTAAATGGCCTAGTCTATTTCTGTTGCCTTAATCTTGTCCTTATGAGTTTGTATAAATCTGCTTCTTTCATTGTTACACATCACACAAAAGGTACTAAAAATATCTCTTTAATTTTTTTTTACTGCATACTGAAACAGTGATAAAAAGATGAAGAATATTTTGTTTTATGTAACTCCTGCTAGGCTAATGTTACTCCTTTTTAATGTCATTTTGTGTCAACACACCCAGCTAAAGCTGTAGGACCTTAAATACCACCCACACAAATAGTCTCTGATTCCTGCGAGGAGTCATTTTCCTTAAGTATCTATCCAACAGATGGATCACAATTTCCTTGTATGGCAGAAACAGTTAAAGTAGGATGGAGCCACAGGAACATTATGTTACAATGTAGTTTCAATTCATATTACTTGCTATCTTCTTGTAACTGCATAGCAGCTTGAGACGCTGGTGATCTTCCCTTTTTACTAGCCATAAAAATGTTCATACTGTGTTGTGTTTTCCTTTGTTTTAGACCTCTTGTCTGGCTTGGAATTTTCGTATGAAGGATGTTGATTTGAATAGCCATTCTTAAGTTCAGATAAGAATGAGAAAGGGTCATGTTGCTGGACTGAATCTTTTTTTGGCAGAGAATTTGTGGAAAAACAGACATGCAAGGTTCAAATTTAAATACGCACAAGATGCTATGATAATAGTGCATGGAAAAATGGAGAAGAGAGTTACTGCTCTGGAACTTTGATAAATGCATGCCTGAATAGATATTATACCATTTGTATGGAATTTTTGGAGTAAAATTTTGTTGAATTTTTTTCCCTGTCATGATACCTTATATGCAGGTTGCCTGGACTAGCTGCATTCATTTCTCTTTTTAGCCAGCAAAACTGCAAAGTTCTGATGTTGGTAATGGCTATAAAGGTCTTAAAGACCAGACTGTGAAATAGGTTTTTCATGGGAGATGTGAACAAAACTGATCTGACAAGCATTGCATCATAAACTAAAAGGAAGTCTTGCTTTCTAACCTGTCTCATGGCTCTGTAGTTCTTCTGTTCTCTTGCCAAAAATTGTTTACTGGTCATTTAACTCCAGAGATCTTGGTAAGTGTTTTTTTGTTTTTTCCTTTTGCAAATTCTCAATGTTTTGATCGTGATCACTGCTGTTCATATATTGACAGTGTATATTCCTGCAGCTGCTTTGGGTATTTTAAATAAATTTCAAGTTTAAAAATATGGAGGTAGTGCATTTTAGTTAATAATCCTCCACCGTGTACTAACTCTGTACTGTTAAACAGGTTTTAATTACACATAAATTAGTCTACAGCCTGCCACCGTGGGTCTTGTAAGCTAACATTTAATATACACACTAGTTAAATAGACTAGTTCCAGATCCAGTTAGATACATTATTAGTAATGTCCTCTGATGAAAATGAGATGAGATCTGAACTCTTGATCCTTGATTGTGTAAAGGATGACAGATGAAATACTGGAGCATGCTCACAAAAGAAGGAATGAAATGCTAAGTGCTGAGTTGCATGGGATCAGAGCTGGGACATGGCCAGCTGGAGAAGCAAAAGAAAGAGGAGCAGAGAAGAAAGCAAGAAATCTCTGGAATGCAGCCATGAGACAATAAGGATGTGGGCAGAGATTTCAATGGAGAATGATCAAATGATGGGTTAAATATTGCCCCACGTGACTACATTTTAATGGATATTATGGATTAATGAGCATGGATAACTGGAGCATGCCAGGGCTGTGGAGTCCCTGCATGCTAATTGAGGGATAAAGCATCTCTCTGCTGTCATCTGAGAGAGGGGGAGAACACTGCTGAGAGGTTGTTCTTCCATCATCTTAGTATGGCAAAGAAGACGAGAAGATCTCTTTCTTGGAGTTTGGTTGTGGGGGGTTTTTTGGTGTTCTTTTTTCTGTTTGTTATTTGTTTCCCCCCATTTCTGCAAGCTCTTAAGTCTGTGAAAACACCTGAACTTCAGTGCAATTACTCCCCATATGGCTGAACAATGTCCATTTCTTATAGAAACACAGGAATGACCATGATAACTCTGTTGCCTCACTCTCTTCATTTTCAGTAGTGCTTGGGACAATATTTCCCTCCCCATGAGATTTTTTGGAAATGTCTTTTCAATAAGTTTACCTGGAAATAAGTTTTTTGAAGGAACAAATGTAAAGCAAAACTCCAGGATAAGGCAAATTCTTCTTTGGGAATATAATATCATCAATCAGTATTCCTTGAAGATGGGTTTATAAATATCTTTCTCTTCAGATTATAAATATCTTCATATCATTGGCACTTGGACGCCCTAGAGCTCTGTTCCTAGCAGAAAAACATAATCATCATGGTTTTGCTTTGCTCCTTGAAAAGGTGCTTGGGGTTGAGATCTGCTGTTCTGATGTTGGGTGGCCACCACTGATGTTTATAATGTGCATTTTGCATATTTTTGCCTACCACCATCTCATTTTCTTTCATTATTACTGCCTCAGTTTCCCTTGGGGAAGGCAGAAGAAGATGTGCAGAAATTAAATGACAGTTAATCCAACTGTACCTTCACAAATGTCTTTCTAGGAAAAGTATGTTTACTTTTCTGTTCTGCAGTTTTATATGGACTTACTCTGCCATCTCCATAGCTCATGAAGTGTAACTAACTATGCAGTGTCCCACTGTAGTAGCCGTGCATAATGCATGATTTTTGCCTTAAAAAGTTCCCTTGCATTAGAAACAATACACAATTACACACGGCTTTAAGTGGTGCAACAGGGGAATGAGGGCAAAGAAAAGAATCCATTTGGAACAACTTAGTTTCATAAAATATTTGTTTACGGTACGAATTTTAATAATTAATGTATGGATTAAAATATTTTGCTTATCTTCTTCTTCCAGCAGTAGGGTCAGCACCTATAGCTACACAGAAGGAAGCCAGAAAAGCTTCCAGATGAAAAGCTGACAAACACAGTGCTTCAGCTGCAACCTCAGCATATGCTGCAAAACTCCATACATTACTGCACTAATGGGAACGTGTTCAGGATTTTTTCTGGCCAGATCACTGGTACTGTTTAAGCTATCTTTTTCTTCTGAATGTCATTTTTTCCTTCTAGTATTATAGAATGTGCATGCCAAAACCTTTGTGTACCTTTTAATACAATGGGAATTTTTCCTTCTTCTCCTCCTGTTATAAAGCTTGTTTACCTTCAGGGGTCCGATAAGCTGTTTGTGAACTAAAATCTCCTTCCTCTGTAGTACATCCCTTAGTAGCTCTGTTGTGTATGTTGGTGTTGCAGCATATTCACTCTAAAACTGTGAGCTTTGAAGTGTGGAGGCTTGATAGGGCTGTGGTGATATTTTTATTATTTAAACAAATATAAATAGAACCTGCAGGTGGGCACTGTTTTCTCTTAATGTTTTTTTTTTAAGCTCTAAGGTTTTAAAGCTCTGAAATGCATGACTTTTTTTTTTTTTTTTTTCTTCTTTCAGGACAGTAAAATAGGATAAGACTCCTAGACTAACCTCTTTTATAGGATATTGACAGGAGGAATAAAATCCAATGCCTAATAAAGCATTGGAAAAGCTCTTCTTATGGATGAATCTTCAAAAATTTTAAATACACACAAAGGAGCAAGCAAATGCTTTGAAAGCATTGAATTTTAAAATTTATGTTACCGTTTCCTTCATTATTCGCACTGATTTAAACATAAGATCATGGCATAGTTGCCATAACTAGACTCCATCAATTTTGTTTACATGACTAAAGATTGAAGTGGCATGAAAACTGCTTAGAGAAATGCAGAAGGCAGATAATTAGAATGATCTATGTCGCAGGAGAAGAACCTGAAAAATATTTGTGCTAAAGTAGAAAGGTCTAAAGGTAATTGTGGCAAGGGGGAGGAATATGATTATCTCAAAGCACCTGCTTCTAAGGGAAGATTTGTTGAGAACTGCAAATACATTTAAAATTTATTAGTGCAGAAAAAAAAAAAAGAGTACAAGCCCCCTCTTTCCATAAATGTTTAGGTAAAAGAGAATTAACATGTAATGGATAAATAGTAAAGCAAAGAAATAACCGTTTGACTTGCTCTGCATGTAACTGAACCATGATATTGGATTTATACCTGGAATTCCTCCACTTTGAGCATCCCATACTTCAGTAGTAAAAGGGATTAATAAAGAGGAGAGAAATGAGACATTCAGAAACAGATGAGGAACTCATTGCAATGTATGGTTTACCTAGATAAATATAGATTTGGTGGAAATCTGATAAATTATTAAGGTAAAAATATGATAAATCCAAAGGCATATAAATAATTGAGACACTATTTATTCAGTCTGTGGTGAAAGGAAATTATTTCTCTTTGTGAACAACAAGCATGTTTTTGAAAAACTAAATTTTAAGTCAACAACCTTGTGTCATTGTTTCAGTGGACTACTGATGTGTGTGTAGGCTTGTAAGATCAAGCTATCAGTATTGCTGTGCTGATTAAATAAAGACAACATTGAACATACGTGTAAGCACACCTGTAGCCTAGATAGGGCCTGTGATGTTCTGTATGCCCCAGTCAGTAAAAATATTTCTTAGTAAGATTTTCATTGTTACCCTTGTTTTCTCCCCCAAATCAGAAGCCCCAAAATGGCACAAGGAATGAGAAAACTGTGCTTGTAAGAAGCACCACTTAATGCCTGCCAAATTTCTATTCTGTTCAGTAGGTTTGTGCTAGCTTATATGTCAGTATCTTTTTAGTATGTATGAATGTTTTTATCTATTTTTACGTCTTAAAAGACAGGGAGAAAAAAGATTGTGCAATGCCAACAATAGAGTATCACCTTTACCCAGAGGCATAACAGACTAAAAAATGTGTATTTCTTGCATCTGGGAGACCAGATCTTGCATCCATTTGCATAAAAATATGCCTGTGCATATGTGACCACTAACACAATGTACACATAACACATCTTAACAAAACTTTGATGTGTACAGACAGTATGGATTCTGATAATTTATGCAAAAAATATTCTGGGCAACTGGCTTGCTATGATTCTGTTTAGCGTTTATGAGGGATTATCTTCATTTTGGTAATGTTGTTTTCTCTTGAGGAATGCTTTTATAGCTTTCAAGCAGACAAACTGAAATGGTAATGCTCATGTTTCAGTTGGGAAACTGCTAGCTGTCAGGCTCTGATGTGGCTTTTACTTGTGCCATAATTACATGAATTCATGACAGGATTGTGAAATCAACACAAAAATTTAAGATTTTTAGTGTTTAAGGCAGAGAGATGTTTGGATATACCCTGAATGGGAAATATTCAGCTACTTTTGTATTTAGACTATACTAAACCATATTGAAATGTATCTGGGTGAAAAAACATATATGCATTTTGCACCTCCCAGAAGTCACATATGCTGAATTCTTGGTTTCAATTTTGATCTCAAAAATAAAGCTTGGGTATTTTTTGTTTTCTTTAGTATTTCAGGTTGGTGTGGTTGTTGGTTTTTTTTGAGAGTTTTATCATCATTATGCACACCATTAAATATATCATAAAGATGACAGTGAAATGTATTTACTAGCTATGATGGGCTGTAATGTTAGAGGAGAGCTTTTTTTACCTTATTTCAATACATTATAATACATTAGATTTGAAAGACTTCTATAGATTTATTGGTCTATACTTTCTGGAAAGAAAAAACTGTCAGCCTACTGAAGCTGAGCAATTTTCAGGTAAACAGAGAAATCAGTGCATGTTTGTAAGGATAATTAGTGGTTGCAGTTGCCACTTGCACTCAGCAGAGATTTTAAGCCCTGGAATAATTTTAAACATAGTCTAATTAATCCCTGCCACACTGCTGTGGGGCAGATAAGAAATGCTATATTGTACAATCATGATAGAGACGATAAACTCAGGCACAAGTGTGCTAAGTGTGCAGGTAAACCAGGATTATCACCCAGTATACCTGAATTCCAGTCAGTTGTGTGCTTGAACACTAACATTCTTCTGAATTAGAAGAAGGAGCAAAGAGTTTGCATCGTAGAAAAGAGGAAAAATTCTCCTTATTATTAGAGAATTTCACATTTCTTCCTGTTCAGAATCTTGATATGATCGGGATGTTCTGTGGCTCGGGTCATTCACCTATCTTTTTATGCATTTATATGCATTAAAATACAGTTGGAGATAGACATAAAATTGATGTGGCACATGTAGTTTTGTCCATTTAATTTTATAACAATGTGATCTCAGTACCATACAAATTTACATTTGCTTAATAAGGACTCTATCCATTAGGCAGTGGTGTTTTGAGCTGAAAGAATAATTTTTAAAATGATAATAATAAAAAAAAAGAATAAAATGGTAGTCCTAGTTTTAGATACACTGTATTTGGGGCTTTTATGTCTGAGTTCATGACACATCAGAACAATTATGCTTATTATCCCCCATTACACAAGAAGTACTATCTGTCAGGCACAGCTTAAATCTCCGAACACACTTATTTTTCATCAGACAGCTAAATTCTATTTCATCTAGAGACTTTTCCAGTCAAAAAACCCCAATACTTAAAAATTCCCCTAAGTTAGCCAAAGAAAAAGTGTGTAGCTGTGTTTTATTGTTCAGATCAGCACATAGGTTGCACGAATACCCTTAGTGGATTAAAGAGGATTATATGCTATGGGAAAATATTAGTAAGTATAAAGGAAGAGCAGAAGATATTTGATACCCTCTAAGAAAAATTTTGTTAAAAGATAATCTCTTATTTACCAGGTATTAGTTAAACAGGTGTTTAGTTTAAGCTTTTAACTAAAACTTTGCAGACTTTGAACAGTTTCATGGATATTTCAGGATAATATTGTAATCTTTCAAAACAAAATTACAAAAATAATGCAACTTTTGTTGCAAAAAGTGGATGTCTAAATGGAAGGTTTGGGATTTCTTCTTTAATATCCTCATATAAAATGTATTAAGATAAAGTTATGGAAGCCACCACCAATTTCTGCTATGATTTTGAAAAAAAGAAATCCTCTTTCCACCAGGGAAATTGACATTGGATTAAATAAGCTATTGCAACTTGAAATAGAAGATTTTATGATATTATATTTTCTATATAGTAAATGTACTAGCAATGAATACCCCAAGAAGGTAGTGATCCTTAGTCCTGTTAGGATTTTGATCTTTGTAATTAACAAAAAGGATTTTGCTTTCATAGTTATATACTACTTTATTTTTCTCTGAAATTACCAGCTGGGCTGGCATTTTTCATGAAAAATTTTTCAGCAGTTATGTGGCCACTAGTACAATATTCCTCCAAGGATGAATGGACCTGAGTGTATCACTGGTTTCCCGTGATCTCTCTCTTCATTATGGAAAATTATAAGGAATCCATATCTTGGAATAAACAAAAACATAGTTTTTAACTATAGAACCTCAAATTAATTCATAGTTCATAGCTGCAAAATTTGCCTCAGACTGTGCAACTGACACAGATTTTTTAACTCACTTTTGTGTTCATGGCTCTTGGTATATAGACTAGAGTCAATATTTTAACAAATATGTAGTGTTCCTATCTACAGCACTTTTAGTGTAATAAAAATTGTATCAGTTCCTGACTTTCTTACATATAATTTAATTATTTTGAAGATATTTTACGATTTCTACCACTATACCAATCTATAGTTGTACTGCTTCTCTTCTATCAAATCACCAGCTTGGACTTGTTAAAGTGCAATAATCAGGAATTTTTACTTTTTTTTTTTTTTTTTTTTTTTTTTTTTTTTTTTTTTTTTTTTACAACTTATGAACAAATCTTCACCATTTTGTATGATCATATATTGAAAAAAACTGTGTAAATCTTTGTGACTGACATGAGTGGTTTACAGCTGCTTGGCAGTGTTGTGAGAGTCTTTTGTGAGTGTGCAAGAACACATAAATACACGTCCACAGATACCTATATATATAAATAATCTTGAACAGTGGTCAGGTTTTCACAGGAAGTTGCATTGGTATTTAATAAAGCTTAAAGGTGTTTGACTATTAAAATACTCTAAGACATAAATGACTTAAGCAGTGATTTAGTGTCCACAGCCTTATCAACACTTATTTGCATCCTTCTGTTAAGCTTGCAAGTGATACTTCATTTTAGATAGGGATCATAGCCATGTTAAGGAAAATATGTGACTGATAACCAGCATTGCATCTTGGCTGGAAAAATAACCATATTACTCTCAGATTTACTTTGGAGAAGAAGCCTATTCCCCCTTTACCCAAAGGTGAAGGGAAAAAATTCCTGCTGGGTTTGGAAAGGACTTTGTTTTTTATATAGTACCTACTTAAGGTAGTAATGGTAAAGTCTCTATGGCAAGTACAAGTAACTGGTAAGCTTTGCTCTTAAGCAAGTTCACAGTTCTGTCAAGCCAGCTATTTCCCACTATTGTTAACAAATTTATTCAGTCAGGTTTTGTTTACTCTTTGAATATTAAATTTCAGATAGGGTCTTTTTTCTATTGATTTTATGCATATATACACACATAAAATATCTATATGTTTGTTTAGGGACATATATTTATAAAAAACTATGGGCCACAAGATGTTATATGCTGCAATATGTTAACTAAATGTAGTAATGTTTGCAATTTTCAAAATTGTTTTTAGAAAGAGATATGAAGATGTTGTGCCGGAAAGTGGAAACCTAATTTAATGTTCCTGTTTGCTTGTGTCATTAAACTCATTTTTGCATGCTTGATATTTTAGTTCTTGTTACTCTGAAGTCCTGGCTATGTGACCTGCCTAATGGCAGGAGAGTCCAGCCTCTCCTGGTTGGACTAAGCTGCTCTTCATTTTGAGAGTCGTATATTTTGAAGATCTGTAATTTCCTTAGCAATAAGCTCCATTTCACTGCAGTGGAAAGAGGACTGGGAGCCTTTGCTTTTCAGTCTAGAGAGTGTGGACATGTGGAATAAGAGAAAACAAAATCACAGCACTGGAATAAGACCTCTCCTGCAGCAGTAGCCAGAGCAACACACACCTAGTCCTTCCTAATGGATGTATTTTCCTGGGAAATCTTGATAGCAGCCCAGTGGAAAAAACTTCCCAAAGCTGTCAATAAAATCCTTCCTTACTGTAGTGTGCACAAAAGATTTCCTGATGAGGTTGGAAAGGAACTGGAGAAACTATATCTTGCTAATGTCTAGATTACTGCCCAAATAAGAGACTTCAGTTTAAAATGTTACTCAGCTGTTCAATTTCCTTTACTTTCCTTAAAGGTCCAGTTAGTTTTTTTCCACACACACGGTATTTACTTCATAACGAAGCAAGCAAGCAAACAAACAATAAATAAGGTTCTAGCCTTTTATTTGAACACGGAAAAGGTTATCTTAAAATGTTATTTATTTAAAGAATAGTTCGTTTGAATGAGCATTTATTTTTGGAAAGTGCTTTCTCTGTGATCAGTATTGTATTCAGTATTGCATTCTGCAATTCAGTCAAAATGGAATTGTTTAAAAGATTTTATTTTCTGCACTCTATTTCCTTTTTCTTTTTTTTTTTTTTTCCTCCTGAATATGCTCTTCCAGGAAGACACAGAAGCTTTGCTTTGCATATGCATTAACGTAATAGCTGATCTGGACCTGTTTTCATGCACAGTAACGAAGAAAGAGCCCAAAACTCTGGCATTAATTTCACAAATATTAAATAGTGATATATTAAAGTATTTGTTAATAATGATACTCCTGCTGTTCCTTACTGTATTTTTTAAAACAGTTCTTTAAAAAAACCCCAAACCCCTCCCAATATTTCACGCCCATCTGGCTTATATTTTCTTAGAAATGATACAAACTTGTCTGTGTCATCAGGGTTAATCTAAGGCGACTTAACTTTGCTTGGTAATTATTTCATTTATCTGTGATACTGATCTATAGTTAGTTAAATAAAATTAATCTGTTACTGAGGAGCTTTTATGCTAACGATCTCTTTGGTGCAGATCCTCTAAAAGTAAATGTGGATATTTTTATCACTAGCTTAAAGGGAACAGAGTTTCTTTGAAGCTTGAAAGCAGAAATCCCAGAATGACAGAAATGTCTTTTGAGGAAGGAGGGGAGGAGAGGAAATACCTTCATAAAATCTGAAAAGCACATTCCTGTTCTCTGATAGTAGATGCCATAGCACAATGTTCACCAGATTTTAGCTAAACTGATAAGCACAGTGGAATGGGAAAAGAAAAAAAAAGTTAGCAACTCAAGCAAATACTGACTATCAATGATTTAACCAGCACATTTATAAATAAAATATTTTACATGTGTGAGTGAAATTCAAACAAGAACAAACTGAATATTTTGGCTATGTGATGTAATGGCAGATCAACATAGCTGACCTGAAAGTCATTTTAACATTGAGTAACTAGCACTTTCCACTCAGAAGGGCCAGACATTTAATCTGTGACAAGATTTTTGTGTGAGAAAGTGATGACAGAACTGACTTCCATCACTTTTTCCAAGAAAATGTATTGAAAATAAATTTGACTTTTTTACTTGGTAAATTGCACAGATCAACAGATGAAATCTGTATTATCACAGAGAGGGAAAGAATCCTCTAGAGAGATGTCACAGGATGTAAAACCAAGTAAAAGAAGATATCAATGTATGCTTATGCATATATCTATGTCTATAAAGATAACATCAGTACATATGTACACACTATTAAATGAGATTGTCTGCGCCTGGTGCATAACTAGTAATTGGCTAATCAAAAAGATTCTAAGCTTCTAGTTCAGTAAAGATTACCTGGATGATAATTTACCTTTCATTCTTTTCTTGCTTTGAACAATTTCGTTTTTAAATTAAAAAAAAAAAAAAAAAAAAAAAAAAGGTGGGTTGTTTTTTTTTTTTTTTCCCCCCATGAAATTTCCAGCACTTCTTAATTTAGCTAGTTTATATCTGTAAGTCATTAACAAGTCAGGATATAAGAGAGAGTAATTAGGAAAAAGAATTAGCACTTTTAAAGATAAAGACTAAGTGAACACTTAGGTACTGTGAAGATCATATTCAGTGCAGAATACCTGACAAATTCCTAGTTTTATTTAAACCAGTTTTCTAATCCCCCGCTAGGCCAATTCCTACACATTATGGTAGTAGGAAATGGGTTCTATTTTTGGGTCTGCAGTCATATTTGAAATGAATCATATTATTCTCCTGTCTCATTTTCCATATTTCTAAATAGGGATAGTAAGATTTATCTTTAAAGACAGTATAAAGCTCCTAATTATTAATTATTAATTCTTATTAACACACACACACATGCAGACCTAAACAATGGAGATCACACTCTGCTAGAGAGCTTAAAGTAAGAGTCTGGCCAAGTGTTCCAGAGCTAAGATCTTAGTCTTTGAGGAAAAAAAAAAATTAATAGCATGGATTTGCACATCTTTGTGATATATTTGAGAGAGAGTAAATACTTTATTTTGAGGTAGCATTTTTCTGATACACTGAGGAAACAGAACACAGAAAGGGTAGTAGCACCATAATGAAAACCCTTACTTGGGAAAGCTGACCTTTTAAGCAACTGTGTCACAGGATGAGTCCAATGGGGAAGACCCAGAAGAGTTTCCAACTCTTGGGTCCTGCCGTAGGCAGCAGCAGCTGCCTTCTGACCCCTCATTTACTCTAACATGGACACAGATTAGTGTCCCCTCTACATGTCCTGATCCCATGAGAAGGGATTGTCCTTACCCAAAGAGATACTGCAGGTGTGGTCCCAACCTCAGCAGTCCCTGAGCACAAGAATTTACACCTGCCAGCACTTAACAGACAGCCTAGAAAAGTGGCACATGTGTTACAACAATTTCCCATGTTTATCTTAGTGAGGAGTATAACAACTAACGGGGCAGTGTAATGCTGTAATACGATTATTGATGAAGAAGTATTTGCAATAGTAAGCAGAATAAAGTTTTAGACTTATTTTGGGTTTCTTTAATTGCAAAAGCTTACAGAAATAAGATAGAGGGATTACTTTGAATAGCATGTGTTTCTGTAGTGTTTTGTAACTCAACCATTTCTGTATCATTCAAATACGTGGGAACTGGAAAATGAAAAGGAGGAAAGCCATTAATCAGCTTGCTAATGTGTTTTCCTTATCAGGCTGAAAGAAGTGCTAAGAACAAGCAGGTAGCATACATTATGAAAAACAGATGGAGTGTCAGATATGGCTTTGTGAGCTAAATCTGTGCAGTGGGAGAGATTTAACATTACCCTTAATTTAAAATTCCCAACTCTATAAATAACATGAGACGAAAATACTCTTGTGTGTATAGAGACCTGGTATACACATCTGAATCTAATGCATGTTTCCCAGGTGACATTAGGCAGGTAACTCGAATCTCCTGTATCATCAGTGCATATATAGCTCAGCAGTAACCTATAATCTCACTTCTCAGCCAGTTCATTACCCATACAAGGATGCTGTATTCCATCATCCTTTGATGTGCCATGTCATCTGCCTCCAAACAGTTGCTACAGCTTGCTGTAAGCACCCAGGCAATTTTTAAAGCAGTCCTGAATGTTAGCACTGTGGTGTCTAATATGAGGAACCCATTCTTTCTGTGTTTTAGTCACTACCTAGTCTTGTGTGGTGTCTTTAAAAACTGCTGTAACAGAAATATTAATTATTTTTGTAAACTTATCCTTTTTATTGCAGTTCCTAATGTGACCATTTTTAGGTCAATTTAATGTTAATAGCCACTTAATATTGTTTGATAGTTTTGGGAAATGATTTTGCATTCTAGTTATCTTTAGCCTTAATTTGGAGTGCAGATAAATCTGAAGTGCAAGAAAGGCATTCTGTCTCAATATAATAACATAGCTGAGATTTAACTTTTATCATTGACTTTCCACTTCACGATTTGCACTGATGTTCAGAAAATGCCATTTTTGATAATGAATGGAATGCAATTCAAACAGCACATCCTCAACTAAAATTGCACATTTTTATGCCATGAATCATTAGGTATTGAAATAACTAATGAGTACACAATAGAATGACAAGTTCACTCCAGGTTTGATGTACAGTTCTCTTGAGTCTATTTGCATAAGCTGATTTTCAATAAAAGGAAACAACTGTTTTCCATAGAAGGCTGACAAGTCTGATTACTGTGGCAACTTTAGGCCATGTAATGGGACAACCTGCTTTAGATCATATATAGGTGTTGTTTGCTTCATATGCTTTTGCAACCCACTGTTTGGAAAGAAGCTATCTGTGGATTTGGAACTTTCTGTTGTGATACTGCATGTAGAGTCTTCTGGTTCTCCACTGGAATATTGTTATTGACTGTGCAAACTGATCTCCTTGGGCCAGAAAATTCATCTTTATAAATCAGTGCTAGAGTTGATCTCTAGAGAGCACCGGCTGTAATAGCAAGTGAATTAAAACAAAGTGCGTACTGACAAACTCAACCTGCAAAATGCAGAAATGGAGCCAGAGAATTTATTATCATTTCATAGAGATGCTTCTGCAACAGACATGTGGATGGGCACAGGTCCATGGATTATGAGGCCATCAGAATTGATCATGATGAACCCATTGTGATGGGTCTTCCACAAGACCCATCTAACATGTAGAATAGGTGCACTCTTGTATCTTGTTTATCTGAAAAACATATAAGTTAGAGGGACATTCTATTAAATAATAATAACAAAAAAAAATGTTTAGTAATGACTGCCCAAGTAAGATTCAGTTCTTTCACATGTAATAAATTAAAAGAGAGCTGGCTTGAATAAATTTGATTCAGCACATCTTGAATTCCTAAGAGTTCATTAATTTGTTTCAAAGAAAATGTATACATGAACACACAAAAGGTCTGCACAGAAAACCCAAGTCATTGTCACTTTGCTGGAAACAGTTATTGTGTTAATAATTGCTTTGAACCTGTATAATCACTTTAACTGTAGTGCTGTGGAAAAAAATTTTAGTCACCAATGCTGATGCAAAAAGAGATACTACTTATTTTTTACCAGAGCTACCCTTTGCTGTTTTGTTACAAACACCGAACACAGTGATGATATGAAATTCTTTGCGAGTGTGAGTGTCGTTGAGCCAAATATTTAAACTGCCCAAAGCATTAGACATGCTTATTGAATTATCCAACTATTTCATTAAAACCCTGAAGTGATATTTTCAAATTATTTGCAATCTGCAGCTAATTTCCAGGTGATATCTTGTGAAGAGTTAGTGAAATAGTAGAACTGATTACTGGATAGTATAATGGAAATCAGAATATGTAATGAATCTTATTCTTACCCTTACCTGTGCCCTATATCTAGTAGGAACACTTGACAGGGCTGCAGGGGAGAAAGAGGTTAAAAGTACTTATTTCTTCTACCTTGGCCCCGTGTATAGTTCAGAGTATGATCAGGAGTGCCTTAAACATTACCTGGGTCTGGTTCCTTGCTGCTTGGCCCCTGACATACAGAAGAAATATGTGAGTGAGTCATCATCTGCTGGGTGCCATTGTGGGATGGGGTGGGAGAAAGAGTCTTTCATGCCTGAGGAATTTTCTTTTTGCTGCTGCCAAAGCTATTGATGTTATGGTTTGTGCCTTCAGCTTGAGGAGAGTAACTGCAGGCATGAGGGAGAACTTGGTCCCATGTCCAAGCAAACAATTAGTTATAATCTCCACTCTTGAGTACAAGCCAGGAGAAGATGTGAAGACATGCAGCAAGTGAGTCTCAGAGCTTATCCTGAGAAAGCACATGGCAGTAAGCTTCCAGGTTCCCACTGATATTAGCAGCTGAGCTATAAAAATGGCTTTCAGTTTAAATTCAGGCTCCCCTATTGATTTCCAGCTTGATTTTTGCATGAATGTTCTATCTTTCTCTTATCAGCTTCATGCAGCTCTTGTTGGTTTGGCACTTTGCGATGTTCTTGACATGTTCAGAGAGATGTTAAGTTAAAGCTGAACAGCTTCCTTGACCTGAAGTTTAAACAAGAATTTGACAGTTCTGGAATTTTATTTAAGACCCAGAAACACATCTTTAAAAGTACATAAAAATCATCCTTTATCAAGCACTTCAGAGAACTGAATGCTGGCTGTAACTAGTTATTTGGGAGCAAATATTAACTGGTCAGTAACTGCATAGACACCGTTCAGCTCAAGAACAAAAGTAATTTACAAAGGAGAGTTTTATGCTAATCTGAAACCTGTGGAATGCTTTTCTTCTCCCACCACCCTAGATTTTCTTTTTTTCACAGAAATACATGTGTTGATGTGGGTGCCTTTTACACACAGTGGAATGAATAAATCTGTAGGTTTCACAGTCATTCTGTCTGGATTATCAAAATTCTGACAGGTTATATAGGGACTGGCAATGGTTGGGGATGTTACAGATAGCAGAGAATGATTGATAAACCTATTATTTTTAGTCGTAATTGAAGTGCTTTGCTCCAGGTCACTATAGAAATGTTGCGGTCACTGTTATTAGTTTGTGTCTCCTTTTTGTTAAGGATTATTGCATGTTGTCAAAGTGACAGCTAAACCTGGCCCTGAACTGAAAACTAAAAATAGGAAAATATATTGAGAAAAAGAAGATATAAGCCTTTAATACATTTTAAATAGCAACATAAGGGAATTTTCTGAGCAATGGACTGAGGAAATCACTGCAAATTGGAAAGAACTGGATTGTGCTGTAATGTTTCCTTTCTCTGCAATCACTGTTTTGAGGTGGTGTTTGAATGCTCTATAGGCTCTATGGTAACTTTTTCGGTTAGGAATTTACTGTTAGGAGAATAAGAGCTTTCACTGATCTATTTTCAGGTCTTGTAAATTATTGCCTTGTGATCATATTTCCTACTGAACAGAGCTGGGGACTTCCATATTCATGGTTGCAAGGTGTCAAATCAGAGGAAGATGTGTATTCAGTTTCATGGATTGTAAACAATGCTTTATACATATGCAGAGACAAAAAGCTCTTGGGATCTTAATGGTGATTTTTTTTTTTTTTTTTTTTTAATTTCCCTTGGAATTTAAAAGTAGATTGCCAGGACATTGAAAGAGGAGACAGGAATTACACACCTGAGTAATGTATGGAGAATCCTGCTTTGACGAGCAATTTGCTCTTAATTGGCTTGCAAGGCAGCTTTCTGGGGGAGGGAGTAAGGTGTGGATAAAGGTAATGTCAAGATTTTGCAACTGTTTACAGAACTTTCATACCATGCTGTTATCAGATACTGACTTATACCAAAAAATTTAATGCCCTGTTGCAATATTGCACAATTTAAAAACAAAATTATGAGATAGCTATGTGCAAATGAAGTGAGCTTATCACACTAAGTAAGTGTGAACAACTTGTTGTCTGTGAAAAACAGCATAATCCATCAGGACATACAAAATACAAGTGGTAAGTTTTGGGGTTTTTTATTTTACTTTGATACCACTTTTTTGGTAGTTGATAATATGACTATCACTCTACATAGGTCTGTGTCTGTGCCTCTGTAGCAGCAAATACTTCATAAAAAAATATTGTATTTTCTTTCTATAGTAGCAGAGGTTCACTGTTACATTTTGGAGAATTTTGTTTGTATCTGTTTGCTGATTTATAGATGGGCATCTTAAATTAAGTACATAATTAGGGTTAATTCAAGTAGCACTGGGTATAGGTAGTAGAGAATTCTTAAGCAGCTTGTGTGTCTTGTAAAAAAGAATCACATGGGTCCAGCTCTTGTGGCAGTTACAGTCTCCAGAGTGTCTTTGCACAAATGAGCAGACTGGATTCATAATTGTGTAGAGAGCATGTGCAGAAAGAGTAGCACTCAGATGATCCCGTTCATTGTATCTCTGTTGCTAAGCAGAGAGGCTTTTGTACCAGTTGGAACATTTTCAGGCTCTGTGGCTGCATTCCTAGATGAGTTGCAATAATTAAATGTGAAAGCACTGATTGCCAGCATTGCTTGCCAATTCCAGTTTTATAATAAGGGGCAAAAACATCTGATCAACTCCAGACAGAAACAGAAATTTGTTTGACCTGTAATTATGTGCCAAGCCAATGCTGGTGTGAGTTTAAAGAGACAAAAACATAAACGTTGTCCGAAGGTATGGACTGTCTTACTGTTCTGAGAGCAGATACTCCTTTTTGGTAGGGAGTGCTCTGGAGGAGGAAATTCCCTCTAAGTGGTTCTCTTTCTACTGGTAAGAGGTGGGTTGGGTTATTGTTTTGGGTTTTTTTAAACCTATTTCAATGCTCCTTTAGCTTCTCATATTGCTTGGTACTGGGTAAATTCTTTTTATGTAAAAGATAAGTCTAACCTGTAATCTGCTGGTTTTCTATTTCTGTTGTTTCACCGACTTTTTCAGCCACCTCTTCTGTGGGCTGAGTAACAAGAAAGACAGAACTGAACTTTTTGCTGCTCCTCAGTTGAGAGCTGCAGAGATGGAGAAGTGGCAATAATAAACTTCTAGGATTTATGAGTGAAAAGGGGCCTATACAGTCATCTTCTGTTTTTTTGGATGGACTCTGTGGAAGTAACTTAGGGCTACTGGTGATTCTTGGGTTAAATCCTGCTGAAAGGTCTCGTATGATTGATAACACCCAGAGAATAAAACCAGGTCTGTTAAAAATGTGGAGAGTTGTTTGCTTTTTTCTTTTACAAATTTATTGAAAAAGACAAATATGATTCTCCAACATAAAAAGATTACCAGGAGAAAAAAGAGAATAATTAGGTGGACTTTTTTTTTTTTTGTCTTCCCAGGTCATTACCAGAATTTTTATTTATTGATTTATTTTTAAGTTTTTGATATTTGACATCTTCTAAATAATTTTTCCAACCTTTTGACTTGCTTACAAGCTTTTTTTTCAGAAGTAGATGACCAAAAAAAGAAGTGAGACACCCTTCGTCCTATTAACTCCTAATTCAGAGTAAGAAGTAGTTGTGATTTAAGTTTCTCCCATCATGAAATAAGACTTGTCTTTCTGAAACTAGGGGCTTTGCAGAAAGGACTTTTCTTCCCACTGGAAAATAACTTCACATTAAAACTTCCAGACAGCTTTTGTGAATGTAGATACATTTTCTTCTCCTATGGATAAGACAAAAAAAAAGATCAAACTTCAAGCCATGATTCAGTACTGGCACTGGAGGCTTGTCTTGCTTGCACTGAAATACTAAGAATTCTCAGTGTGAAAACCATGCTTTTTCTCTATGCTTTCACAAGAGCCTATATAAAAGTAATTTGTGAGGTCTCTAATATCCACTTTCCTTTTACACATCTGATATTGTAAGTTGTAGGGCAAATACAGAAAACATGATGTAAGTCTACAGTTGTCCTTTTTGTTCTAATTTTAGCTTTACTATTTGTATAGCTAAAATCATAAGGCTCTGACAGTTAGATTGAGTCAAGTAAAAATTCTTTGGGGACTTGCATTGGGCATGGTAGTCAGGGAGCAGGCATCAAAACAATACATGGTAACTTTGATGAACAGTATAGGAAAAATTCTTATTATTCCTTTGCTTGGTAGTAAAGAAAACTTCTACTCAAACCTTCTATTTTGAATTTAGCAATAGCATTAAGTTATTTCCTCTTAATAGCTAGCTAATTTTTCACCTGATTGATTTTTGCTGAACCATTACCCTTCACTGGTAGCTGTCATTGCCACAAATTCTGCTCATTTTAATTATGGCTTATGTAAAGAATTACTTTTTTCTCTTAGTTCAAGCTGCGAGTCACATTTTATCATGTAAACAAAACAATTAAAAATGCATAGAGAGGAATGGCTGTGAATAATGTGCCTCTATAAATAGCTTACATAAGACAGAATGGTATATAATGCTGTCTTGAAATGTATTGTCTCTCATCTTGCTGCTATTGTATTACCTCACTGTAGAGTAAATGTACAGTGTGACATTAATTATTTAGTCTTCTGTGTTTCTGGGCTAACATTTCACTATGCAATAACTCCCCTTTATGCTTGATTTTTTGCTCCTAAGTGAGCTGATGTGAAATCCCCCAATGTTTCTGCTGCCCTGTAATTATCTAACTACTAAACCAAACTTCTTGAAAAATCAGAATAGTTTACTGAGTGCTGAGGAATTTAAAGTGTTCAGTGCTCCCATCCACAGAAGATGGGAGGGTATTCCTACCAATTCAGAATGCTCTGTGGTTGATGGTTCCTTAAAGGAGGATACTTTTTTACATTGAACCTATCCCAAGACTTTTACTACTCACAGTTTCTATTTTGAGTAAAATATCAGTACTTTTTATGGAAAAAACTTTCAGGTAGTGCACCCCTGTTTGAGAAGGGAGACGATGTTCTCCCTTTGTTGAAATCTCCCTTTGTTGAGCTTCCTGACTTGTTGTTTTGAAAGCTGAATTAGTAAATCAACTGCCTGAGCAGGAAAGAGCTGCATCTCAGCTCTGTTTGATTGCTTAAGCAGGACATCTTTTACCTGCATTTTAGTCCTGGCTGTTTGACTTTCCAGTGCAAACATACGTGCAGGCGAGCATACGCAGGTGTGCTGCGAGGCTCTTCACCTCCGGTTCAGAAGGGCACTGAGCGTCCCTTGGGAAGCTGCATCTCCTGTGGCCATTTGCTCCCAGGGCTCCACTGGACTGAGCTGAAAACTGTGAGAGAAGGAAGTGCTTGGGGAGTGCAGGAGTTGGTGCTGATCCTTAGGTAAGGGCAAGGGCCTTGTCAGGGAGATACTCAGGATGCAAAAGATTAAGCTGAACACATGCATCCTGCATGTGGGTCAGTGTTGGCCCAACAGAGGTACTGTGTGGTGAAAGCAGTAACAGCTATTTTGCAGCAGCTCCTCTATGGAGGCAGGTCCTGCTACTGCCTTAACAAGCACTGTGATACAAGTAAGTCTTGAATCTGAGATATTTCATAACTTTAGTAGGTGGGGGGCTTTTGAAACTCACCTTGGGAAACAAATATTTGTGAAGAGTTCCTTCGTAAATACATTCATGATGAATATTCATCTGCTGTACAGAGGAGTTTCTGACTGGGATTTGACTTGTATGCATGTACTAGGACAAATTTTCTACCACAGGCAATTAAAATAATTTGAAGCAAGACATGATGAGAATAAAGAGTAGAAAGAGCAGTTGTAGTTGCCTTAATGATTCTGTTTCATCTGAAAAAATGGTTCATTTAATTTCCAAGAACATCTGCCATATTCAGTTTTGATCCATTAGGCCTATTCATTTTTAAGGATAATTCAGGTTGGAAAGGATCTCCAGAGGTCTCTAGTCCAACCTCTGTCTGCAAGCAGAGAGACGTTGAAAAGACAGAAAGCTGTGAGATCTGACTGGGTTGCTCAGAGCTTTTAGACCTTGAAAATGTCCAAAGATGAACACAACACATAGTTATTTTGAATATTTGTTTTCCTTAGCTAAGGAGTCTTATGTTGAAACTGAATGAGACATTGAGATTATTGCAGGATGAATCTGAATCAGTTTTCAGGAGCAGAGTAGTAACTCCCAGCATGTGGTTTCATCCTGGTTTAAGTGGGAGGCAGCCTAAGTCCCAGCAGAGAGGGGGATGTTCCCTTGCTGCTATTGCAGGAAAAAGTGTGAATTGTGGGCACAATTGTGGGCACCTGTCATCAAAAAATGACTCTTGTTGACAGTAGTCTATTTTATTATCATTTTGTTGTATTTTTGTATCAGTTCTCACTGGAATCTCTCCCTTTATTGATAGTAGGAGTTAAACAGTGGAAACATGCAGAAAGGGTACATCTCAGTACAAATTTAAGTGAATTTTGATACTTTCAGTACTTCCACAAAGTGAGGTAGTGAAAATAAGGGATTTCTGGGCAAAAAAACTCCAAATTTCTGTTGAGGTTTCCTTTTAGGGCCACATGGCTTTGACCGATCTGTCTCAGCACCGATGAGATAAAAGTTTACTGGGGATAGATAGGTACTTAGGCCAGAATGCTGCCAAAGCTTTGCAGGAAATAGATTTGTTTAGATTAGACTTCAGGTCCTTTTTCCATCCCAGCTGTGCTTTCAGACAAGTAGTTATTCTGTTTAGCTATGACATGAGTCAGCAAAGTGAAAAGGCAGATTTTTCTGCCTTTAGGAAAACTGTGGCATAGAGTTTGTGTTAACTCACAATTTTCTTGCTTCATATTAACAGAACTATAATCACCTTCCTCAAAGTCATGCCCTGTGGAGTGATTCCAGTCCTACAAGTGGCTGTTCTGATCATCTGGTTTTACATGCACACCATAGTCACAGTATGAAAGCCACAGTTGTGGAAATGCACTTATTCTTCCTCTGTTCCCATTCCTACACAGGCATATTTTTCCCTAATTTCATTAAATGTCAGGGGAGGCTCTGATCTATGACATTCAGGGGGAATTTTGAGCCTCACAAGGGTTAGAAATGGAAGAAAAGTTGGCTATAGTAAAATGAATTGTTATTCCATTTCACTTTTGATTTATGGAGCAAGAAATCTAAATTTAAATGCGTTATCCGGAGTGCATAACTTTTGTTGACTCAACCAAATTTATGTATTGTCTAGAGAAAATTGGAACTTATGCCTCCTGGGCAATTAGCAAGATTATGTCACCTTTTACTGCACACACGTTTTTGATCTTGAATAATTCACATGCTACTTAAAATTCCAGTCTCTCACATCATTGTTGCTCACTGGTTACTAGTCAATGCTTACTTCTGGTTTTAGTTTTCATTCCACATTTCAGCCACATATGTTAAAAAAGAGCAGACTTTTATCAGGTCTAGTAGAATACACATGGATGTGACATGAACTTGAATTGACCACATTCGAAAAACCCTTGTGGTTAGATACTAATTTTTTGCTCATCAATTTTAAAGCATTGAAATGTGAGTAATACTAAATAAAATGTAAAAATATTACCTACAATGACATTTATCTCAAGGCTGTGTGATATTACTTGTGTTATCTTGTCCTTGGGTATTTGCAGCTGCACTTAGTGTTAGGAACATGAGCGTATAATATTAAAGGCAGAAGTGACTTTTTTAGAGAGCTTACCTGTTGTATTTTCAGGCAAGAAGCTAAGAGTGTGGGGTTTCCACTCTGATTCAATATACTGCCTCTCTGTCAGGATAGCATGTGAGGTTCTAAGCAAACAAGGTCTGATGTGTTTTCTCCAAAGTGACTAAGCTTCTACTGGTAATCATTGCAATACCTGAAAGTTGCAACAACAGTTTTATTATAAAAGTATTGTTTATACTGTGTTTTAGTTCAATTTAGAGAATCTCAGAATCATGCAATATCCTAAGTTGGAAGGGATCCATAAGGATCATCCGAGCTCAGCTCCTGGCTCTGCACAGGACAGCAACAAGAATCACGCCATGTGCCTGAGAGTATTGTCCAAACACTTCTTGAACTCTGTCAGGCTTGGTGCTGTGACCACTTCCCTGGAGAGCCTGTTCCAGTGCCCAGCCACCCTCTGGTCCAGCCTAAACACATCATGCCTGATACAGCATCATGGCATGCCCTGTCATGGCATGGCCCTGTCATTGGCCCCCACAGAGAAGGGATCTGCCGCTCTGCTTCCACTTGTGAGGATATTGTAGACAGCTACTAGGTCTCCCCTCAGGCTCCTTCAGGCTGAACAAGACAAATGACCTTATCCAATCTCCATATGTCTTCCCCTCCAGACCCTTCACCATCTTTGTAGTCCTCCTTTTGGACACTCTCTAATAGCCTTATATCTTTCTTATATTGTGGCACCCAAAAGTGCACGCAGGACTTGAGGTGAGACCTCACCAGTGCAAAGTAGAATGGGACAGTCACTTCCTTTGATTTGGCTAAGAGAGCAGTCTTGAGAGAGAGTGATACTAGCCTAAGTAATCACCATAAGCTTAACTAATTCAAAGTTAACTTTATTTTGCCTTCATGGTTTAAAGAGATATGGGGTGTAACTACCAAAGCAATAAATACTGACAAATATTATGTGTCTTTCCATAAGAATAGCTTTCCTGAGATATGACTGTAATTTCTTGTGTTCTTCATTTGTCTGTACTACATACAAAGCCTAATATGTCTGCTGAGTCAGGCCAGACAGGATATATAAACAGTACTTCATCTCTGCCACCTACATTGGTAGCTTCGAGTGCTTTGCATTATTTATTTGAAAGTGTCTGTTGCTTAAAGACTGTCTTTGACTGCATGATTTTAAAGTGTCGGGAAGTCTACAAGCTTGGGTCCATTTAGTATAAAGTGAAAGCTCTTTCCCATAAATTTTGAGCTGCAACAATAGGAAACAGTGTCAAAAATGGTACTGAATCAAGTTCTGTATGAAAGTGGTAATTGAATCTTCTAAACAAATGGTTGCATGGCTGTCTGTTCTTCAACTTTCATTTCTCACCACTGTCATTTATATAGTGAGCATCTAACATGTTTATGCCATCCTTGGTTGTTCAGGCAATATAAAGGACTCATAAGAACAGGATTGACATCTAATATTTGTAAATTAAATCACATGATTCTCTATTCTGAATAAAACGGCCTTGAACATGTAATACAGATTATTCCATGTGTTATTTAATGAGAGGCTCCAGAAGACCATTTGAGACCCAGATTTCAAAACCCTTGCAAATTCTGTAAGTTTGGTTTTGTGGGATTTATACTTGTATAGGTTTCTGAAGGAGTCCTGCCAGAATGCCAAGAACTGTAGAAAGACAAAAAGTCTTCAGCTAGTTCCTCTCTGGATCATGCACTGGGTTCTCCTGATAGAAAGGGGAATGTCTGGTGATGGTTCCTGATTCTGCATGTGAATTCTACATTAGTTGGATAATAGTTGACAAAATCACTACACTAGAGAAGGAGATGTGAAATACTTCCATGAAAAGTTCCCTAAAACTCCTGTGGTCTGGAGTTTAGTGAAATTTCATGGCTGTTGATACTTTTTATAAGCATAAACGTAAGCACACTTTTCCTCACAGTAAGTAAAATCTTTTGCCATGCTCTCAGTATTTCACTGAGACCATTTCAGAGGAAAGGTCATGATCCTTAGTTATACAACATATGGACTTCAGAACCTACAAGAAAAGCTCACTGTTTCCTCAGAAGAATTTCCTAGTATTAGGTTTGAATCAGTAAAACAGATAATGAAAGACCTATAAATTTAATCTAAAAGAATTGTGTTTAAAAATGCTTGGAAAGATTTTTTAGTTGTTTCATAATGGAAAAGCTAAATGTTTTGTTTTGAATGTGTCAGAATGTTTTTTAACTCAAATATAGTAATTTATTTTGATGTTTTTAAAGCTATTTTCAGTGTTCATTTTTAAAAAATGGGGTTTTGGGGGGTCTTTTTGGGGTTTTTTTTGACACTTTGAAATGGTTTCAGTCATTTGGAAGTCATACTGTGTGAAAAATAATCTCTAAATCCTAGCAAAACAGGTAGATCAGTGTGCTATAGAAATATGGTGAATACTTCCAAAGCAGAATATAAGAAAGGGACAAGCCTTTCAAATTGTACAAGTCTTTCATTCTGTATTTTTTTTAATGTGAGTTTATAGCATAAGTATAGTTCCTCATAAAATACAGCAGAATACTTCTTTATTGATAATATTTAACAGATATACAAGATAGAGAAATTTTGGAGTACTCCTACATCACTTAATTGAATTTCTCTTTATTAAATAAATATAGTAAAATGAAATTTCTAGCAGTGCCAAGGTGATCACAGATGTGGGGGTAAAGAGGAAAGGTGTCGGAGAAAATAATGGTGTGGTAAATTAGGAGTAAATAAGTTCTGATTGCAATAATGTTGAAATTGTTGGACTAAATACTTTCCAAATAGGACAGTGGGAATAAATAGGAACAGTAAAGCTTGAGAATGGATGAAAGCATGATTAAAATTTTATGTACTCTTTTCTATGTAAAGTTTCCCATTTGTTTTAATTCCTGTTATGTCAGCCAAAGAAATCCTTATTACAGGATTTATACTGGAAAACTTCAGTATTATGAGAGTGCTGACCTTAGATTACTGGCAGGATTTCCTGGAATATCCAATCCAAATAATTATCCAATGATTATACTAGCTGTATTTCAAATATTATTTTATCTGGACCTTGAAAATAGGATAATGAAGTTACTTTGTCCCACATCCTTGATTTAGCATAATTCAAGTCCACTAAGCTTCCATGACTTTTAAAACCAAGTTTTATAGTGCAGCTATAATATGGTTACAAAATGAAGGTGTCATTGGTCTGAGTTCTGTTGGAAGTGGAGATTTTATTCTGGTTACATTTTGAAATATAAGTCTATTCACTTTTGCATTAACGACTTTTTTGTTTGGTTTCTTATCTTCAGTATATGTGCATATGGTATGTAACACTATTTGAAAATATGTATAACTTACTACAGAAATTAAAGACTTCACATTGATTCAATAGGAAAAACACACAGAATTTAGAATCTTCCCTGGAGTCCTGTCCTATTCCCATTTAGATTGACAGATACCTTCCTGTTTCTCTCTGTTAAAATAGGCTCAGGGTAATGATAAAAATTTGAGAGTACTAAGGGTTTTTTTTCCTTCTCTTTAAAATTACTTCCACAGCACCTTAAAATGTCCTTGATGTTCAAGTGATTCTTCTGTGCAGATGAGAATTGCTGCTCCTAATAGCTGATAGTTTGATAAAGAAGAACAAGTTAGCATTCAGTTATAACACATCAAATGCAGGCAGACTTCTGTTTCTCTTTTTGACGTTAAGAAATACTCCACTCCATAGATGTCCAAAGACAGGTGACAAGTTAAGGAATGAGAAGGAATGAAATAGAAAAATATAAACAACCCTTGGAATCTAATATCAGGGTCCCAGATGTCACACACTGATGACTATTTTATGGCTTAAATAATAAAACTATTTTTTCTCCCAGCTGGGTTTTAGGGTGAGTAATATGTGTAAGACGTGTTATTATATCTACTTGTTGAATTTTTTTCTGGTTTTTTCTCTCTTCATTCTACTTTGTGGTAGTTTAAGCCCTAGGGATGCTTTGAACATCCTGTGGAAATACTGTCTCCAGCTACCAGTAGAGAAAAGCAAATTTAAAACTCTGCATTCCTAAGGTTAACCTAAGTGAAGTTCAGAACAGGTGGTTGTCAAGTTAGTTGATTCAGTGCATACCATACAAAAATTTGCTCATATAAACCAAACTATCAGACCTAAAAATAATGAGTGGTAACAAGACTTAAATGTCCTTTGGTCCTTTGTGAAGATGTAGATTTGAAAAAAAAAAAAAAAAAAGAAATTATTTTACCTATTGAAAGTCATCTTCTACCTGGGGTTCTCAGTGCTGCTGTCTGGAAGTAACAATTCTCTGTGAAGTGGCTCACTGTAAACCTGAAAATGAGAGGGTGTATTGGGCTTGCGTGGAGAGGGTGGGGGTTACAGTGGTTGTTTCTGTGAGAAGCTGCTAGAAGCTTGCCCTGTGTTCAGTAGGCCAGATTTCCACCAGCGGGAAAACTGGTCAGGAGCAGCTGTAGCCAGAGAGAGGAGTGAGAATATATGAGAGAAACAACTTTGCAGACATCAAGGTCAGTGAAGAAGAAAGGAAAGGAGATGCTCCCAGGCACAGGAGCAGGAATTCACCTATATCTTGTGGTGAAGAGTGTGAGGAGTCCTGCCACTAAGGAGGAAGGAGTGGCAGAAATGAGGTGTGCTGAACTGACCAGCTCCCATTCCCTCTCCCCCTGAGGGTGGAGGACTTAGAGAAAGCTTGGAGTAAAGTTAAGCCCGAGAAGGCTTAAGTTTGAGAGTACTAAAGGGTTTTACAAAACACACTAGAAGGTGTTTTACAATTTGGTTTTATTTCTCATTATCCTCTTCCAGTTTGATTGGTAAGAAATGAAACTAATTTCCCTGACTCAAGTCTGTTTTGTTCACGAGAGTATCTGGTGAGTGGTCTCTCCCTGTCCTTATCTTGACCCACAAGCCTTTCACTGTATTTTGTCTCCCCATCTAGCTGAGGAGGGGAGTGAGAAAGCAGCTTTGGTGGCATCTGGCATCCTGCCACAGTGGGTAAGTCAAGTCCTTCTCACCATGCCTTGAATCATTGTAGGGTTTTTCTGCACTCATCAAAGTTGGGAGTAAAGTCAAAGCACAGCACATCCAGCATTGTTATCCCTAACATACAGTTTAGGGAAGAGCAACAAGGGACATAGGGAGAGGTTAGCTGGGACAAGAAATAAATTATGTTTATAATTGTGAAGAAACTGTAGAAAATCCTGTATCTCTTCCTTACTGAGCAAAGGAAGTAAAGTAATGGTGCTCCAAGTCCCCTCATTGCAAGTTTTTTTATATGGCATGTCTAGCTCACTTCATTTTAGAGGTATCAAAGGGATGAAGCTAGAACTTCATGGTAGGGAAGACTTTCCTCAGGGTGTGATAAATTCATCCTCAGGCTAATTCTTGCACCTTGGTGGAAAGCATATTGCTTTTCCTGAGACTTTCAGACTCACTTCCAGGCTCTTGTGGTTTGTCAGACAACAGCATTCTGCTTCTTGGGAAACAAGTGGATCCGGTTAATGTAATCTTGTATTTGTCAGATAAGCAGTCTTCATTTTTCACATTAATCAAGGTATCTGGGTTAGAAACCCAGATACTTTGAATTCAAGCAAAGTAGACGTTTAAAGCCTTGATTACCAAGTTTGGAAAAATCTGTAACACGAAGAAGGAAAATAATCAGTGTAGCCTTAACATTTTTCCTTAGGTGAAATAGTTTCCTTTGTGTTGCTTAGGATTGTTGAGGCAAATCTTGGATTTAGACCAAGGGGAGTAATACTGCTGGCAGACATCCCTTCGCGGGATGCTGGACCTCACAGTGGGAAAATGAGGGCACTTGTGTAAGGGAGGTCCCACACTGCTCTGAGCAGCAGGCATAGTAAGCATTTTCTATCAGTTTACAAGGGATGAGAGTTCCCCTGCCTTCACCTTTTGGCACGTGCAACCTCTCTCGTGCCGCTTATCAGAGGATGCGTGACCTTTCTCTTTCACTGACTTCTCTCAGATTATTACTGTGCCTCGTTAGTCCATTTCTCTGGCTTCAGTGGCTTCCCTCTTCTCAGCTTTTCAAGACTGCTATCAGTCTTCTAAAATCAATAAGAAGATCGATTGTACAACTGTTCTCTTAATTTTACAGTCTGTACCACATCCATAGCTTTCCATAGAAATCGTGCAGGGTATGAATAATCCAGGCATCAAACTTGTCATTAATTGTGCATTTAAACTCCATAACATTTTTTAGTTGCATACCTATATACATGTATATGAAACACTGTTCTTTCTAATGTAAGGGGCCTGTTTCTGATGCCATTACTGACCTTGCCTTGTGTCTCTTAGTGGGGAGAGCTAACACAGTAGGTCTGTTCAGAGTTCTGAGTAACATGCCAGAATTTAGTTTAAAAAAAATAGTCTATATAGATATGATAAAAAAATAGATATATAGATATAAATATCTATATATGATAAAACTTTCAGTTTTCATAAGTGATAATATCTATAGAAAACTCCTCATGAATGCCTAGAGTGCAGCAGTTTCAGAGAGTCAGGGCAACAACTCACCTGGTGTCTGAGGATCAAAATACCCAAATTAATATTCTTCTTCAAGCTGACACTTTCACACAGAGACTCCTTTAGCAATTAATTGATGTTACGCTTTTTCTCTCTGTTCATATTTGAAATATGTTCTGTAGTGAAGGATAGATTATGACACATATGTGCTTTAGTTTTCCATTTCCTAGAGGTATATTAAACTATTCCTGATGTTCTTGAAGCATTGAGATATTTTGCTGATTTGGGCCTGTTGCTAAATGCCAGGTAGCTTGAAAAAGCAGAAATTAAGAAAGGAGTTTGTCCAAATGCTGGAGAAAATAATACATGCTAATGCATCTAATGAAATTGTGGGTCATAACCTGTGTGCATTTGAGGATAATCACTCCTTTTTTCTTTAAAAAATGCAAAACTCAGTTAAAAGTTCCGCTTGTTGGAGATTCAAAAGTAATAGTATATGGAGTTTAATTTACGTTTTACAGTTGCTCTTGGAGTTAATTTTTAAAACATAACTGAGTAAACAAAACTTCATTTAAAATAAAAGACAAATTAGGCTGTTTTCTGATAATGAATGTCAGCAAAGCATAGCCTGATTCCTTGTGATAGGGATAAATATATTTGCACTAATGTGCTTAAAGGGCAACTATTAGTTTTTAATGAATGTAAGAGATTTACTTTTTTAGCAGAGCTACTAAAAAAAAATCATACATAAAGGAGTACTTCACACAAGCTCAGGAAATTATATTCAGAGATTTAGCTAGGGAATTTGGTTCTGGTTTGAAAGATAACGTTCATTTCTACATACAAAAAATTGTTTAGTTCATTAGCATACTTTTATTCTGCAGACACTGAAAAGCTTTAATGCCCCCCAAATTACTTTGATGTAACTTAGTTTTATGAGTTATCAAGCACTAAAGATAGAAATGGCCTTATTATTTTCTGGTAGCTGTTGTAGCACTGTTCCAGAACATCAGTATTGCACAATAGGAGGCATTTTAAATGGTGGTTTGTTCCTTACATTAGTGTACCAGATAAGCTTGATTCTGAGATAATATACTGATTGAAAGTGGACCTATGGTTTTAAGGCATCTGTTGGAGTGTGGACTCTCACATTAGAGCACTAAAATGTGTCTAATGGGCAGGCACTATGTTTTTTAAAATGAGACTTTTGTTTCATAATCTAATACAGCACCAGTGGAAGATTAGTGACAGCATTTTATTGACTAAGAAAAGTGGTCAGACCAAACATTCTACCTTCCTGTTGGATACAACTTTCACTTGCTCGCATCTATGAATAGATGAGCATGTGTATGTACATAAAGTATAGTGCCATTGGTGACGGAAAAGAATGGAGTTGAAGTTAATGAAAACTGGTTGAGGAAGCAGACTTTTGGGATGTTTCCTGTAGAAACTCAGCTGGATGTCACCAACAGGTATCAACAGTAGCAGTCATATGGCTACACATGCATTGCACTTTGGGAATTTCACATTATTGAAATCAGTATCTCTCTATTCTCCAAAGAAACTCATGACAAGCTATTACAAAAAAAAATGCCCTAAGGTATATCACCGTGTCCCGCAGCCATAGGGAGGAGGAGAAGATCGAGCAGGCAGGAATTGTGCAGCAAGATTGATTTATTTAATTATTTTACAAACTCTTTTATAGACTTTTTTCTTCATAGTCTAATTGGACAAAGGATTAGCCACCCCTTGGGGGTGATTGGCTAGAATCCTAAAACATCCATTGTCAAAATATTTTTCTACTGTACTATAAACAAGACTTTTCAAGGCTGCAGGTGTTTGGTTGTTTACATAACTCGCTACCTCTTCTGTGAGAGAGAAAAGTCTCTCATGGGCTTAGAAAATAGCAAGAAAAGCCTTGCTAGCAGGGTTTTTGTATCCACAACAAGCTGTATAGGCTACAGCATAATATCAGACAGCAGGGATAAATGTCAGTGCATCACCTTCAGCATAGGTTATTACTGTCACCACAAAGAACTCTTTGTTCTTTGCAGAGCACCAATCTCTCCTCTCTGGTTACCAGTGACAGGACCAGAGGAAATGGCCTGAAGTTGTGACAGTGGAGGTTTAGGCTGGATAGTAGAAAAAGGTTCTTCACCCAGTGGGTGGTTGCACAGTGGAACAGCCTGCCCAGGGAAGTGGTCACAGCACCAAAACTGACAGAGCTCAAGAAGTATTTGGACAAGTCTCTCATGCATGTGGTGCGACTCTTGGTGCTGTCCTGCGCAGGGCCAGGAGATGGACTTTGATGATCCTGTGGGTCCCCTCCAATTCAGAATATTCTGTGAAATTCATAAACTTGGCTGAATCAGGCACTAAGAAATCCACTGTTAACTTCAGTTTAGCTCTGCTTGTCTGTTGCTAGAAACTTTATAATAATCAGGGTGAGTGTATCAGATAAAAAGTAGAAACTAGAGTAACAGTGTTAAAAATAATTACCATGCTCTGAAAGCTGATTTAAGGGAACTCGGTGGCAACTTTATAGTTGGGAAATTTATGCTAAGAGTGATATATTTTGTCTTTACTTAATATGATAGAAAAACCAAAATTGACCTGGTACTAAAAAAAATGCTCTAAAGAGCTGCTAGCTGTTAATACCCAAACTGTACTAAGTGATAATACTCTTATGCCAGACCGATAAGCACCTGTACAAAAGATACATATTGCCAGCTAAATTAGTCTGGTAATCCTGATAAGTCCATAGTGAGGTCTATAACATCTGCTAGGAGCAAAAATGTATTCTGTAAGACTTGCCTACCATCTATATTTTCGGTCTATGCACGTCAATCAAATTATTTCGGGAACGGCTTTAGCTTCTCAGATAGAGAAAATGGCCTTGAAAAATTCCTTCAAATCCATGCGCCTGTATCTAACTTTTGGCAGGGTAAAAAATGATTCTTCCTAGGTTGTGGCTTTGAAGATGACTCGGGGGTTTCACGGTGGCCCCAGACTGGAAGTGAAATTAAAAACGTGTTTCATCTAATCCTTCTCTTTCTTATTTTTATTTTTTACTCTTTCCCTCTAAAGAAAGAGAATGTTTAAAAGTAATGGTAGTTTTATACGAGCAAAAACAGAGAAATTGTCAGAAATGACTGTCTTGTAGTGCAGCAGTCACTTTGGATTATATTCTATAATCATTATCACATGGCTAAAATGCATTCCTATGGCTGCTCTAAAATGGTTTGCACAGTCTGGCTCAGTGACATCATATGGGAATGCAAAGGCGATTTTTAAATTTGAGATGAGTTACAGATAGGTTATACTTACACACAAACTGTACTTGAATTCTTCCATGGCTTTATGAATAGAAAAAAGAGCATTACGTATAAAGCTAATGAACTCTCAGTGTGTGGTCAGGTGGGCAGAATACAAGTGATTATATACTTACATGAGAAATTCCAGCACAGGGAAAAATTATTTCTTTTGGTGGGCACATATTTTATCTTCAGTACCTTTTTCTGTTTGAAGAACATACATTAAATCTTGTTTAACTATGTATGAGGTAGTTGATGTGTATGAGGCATCAAATGAATCTCTGAGACCTGACTGTTGATAAGGTATGGCAACCAAGGGCTTGGCAGCTCTCTACTCACAAACTTCTTTGCAGTCAATACTGCATTAATAATTTAGTTTCTGCCAATTTAAAATAGATATTCTTTCAGGGACTGCATCCAGCACAGTGAAATGTGATGTAGCATCATCATTATTGTTGAAGTGGGAATGGGAAGTAAAACCAGGAGATTTTAATTTGGCCTCCTAGAGCAAGTATGGAGTTTGCCTACCCGAGTATAATTTATGAATGGTAAACTGAACACTTTTTGCGAGACACTTTCCTTGGGAGACACCTTTCCTCAGACAGAAGACTAAAGGCCAGAAAAAAGAGATCATTCCAATAGTAGCACATGACCACCACAGTCCTGACTGAATCCTGCCAAATAGGTTGTCACAGGAAGCAAGCATAATAATGAGAAGCTGTTTCAATTTTTTTGTAAGGGATTTCACTTGCTTGTCCCAGGCATTTGGTTTGTGGGGGCTTGAGGGTTTTGGTTTTTTTTCACATGAGAAAAAGCAAAAATTCACATAAATGAAATGGATGAAGAAACAATGGTGAGCCTGAAAGGGGGGAAAATAAGTAAGAATGCACTTTTCCAGTATGATTCATGTTAACAGAGTATAATTTGGGAACTGAAGTCCATTGCTTTGCAATGTATTGTAAGAGAAATTATTTTATCATAGAAATGGAGGACAGCATCTTAGATGACAAATGTTTTCTTGTGTATGACCTTCTCCCACATCCTTTTCTTCAAAGTTTAAAAGGCAAGAAGCTGTCAGTAGAGGTAGTAATTATTATAAATCTGGTGCCTGGAGGCTCTCTCATCTGTGCTTGTATTTAATAAATCGTCTTTTTTGCCTTTTCCAAAATAATATTTGAAAGTCTTTTGGGCTTGTGCTCTTTTTTTTTTTTTTTCTCTTTCCTTTTTTATTCTCTCTCTGTCTTATCCTATTGCAAGGCATATCCGTGGATTGCTCTGTTGGCTCCCTGTGTTCTGCCCAAGATCAGAAGCCTGTGAGGGATGTTAATCCCTCTCTGTGGTCATGACTAAACAGACTTGCCATGTATTTCACTGTTTGCTTTCAAGTCCTCTATGTTTGGATCCATATATCACAGCTTATAAATTTTTTCTATCTTTTGACCAAGGGACTTGCTGGTACTAACAGCAATTTTTGAAGCTACTAAATGCATGTACTACTTTATCAGTCTTCAGTTAATAAAATTTATCTTTTCAGAGAATGAGGATAAAAGCAATCTATGTGAGCCTTCCTAACTACTTTGAACAATTACTTCTGGGAACTTTTTGATTATAGATTATACTCCATTCTTTGTGTTTTGTTACATACCTTAAATTACTTTTTGTATGCTGTGCTCTTGGAGAGCGCTTGTGAAATAGAGGCAGCAGAGATCATGCAATGGCATGGCTTCAGCCTTGGAGGTTTAAAAGGGCAGCAAGCCTGATGTTTCTCTGCTCACTCTTTGACAACACTCTAAAAATGTGTACCAAATTGATGCTTTTTTACAACTTCTAGATCCAGTCACAGAGAAGGTAAATAATCCCTGTATGAGGTTCACCTCTCGATAGAGGATGGGAAAATGTTTGTCCACAAAGATAATTAGATGGGGTAGACAAAAAAATATCCTCTAGCAGTTGGGTTAATCTGTGCATTCGTGCACGTTGAAATGATGGGCTTGTTTGTGTTAAGTTTGGCCTGAAGGATGGTTTTCATGCATTGGTCCAATATTAACAGGAGAGATGATGATTTGCAAGGAAATTGTATATTTCAGAACAACACCCAACCTGTTTATTCTTTCTCTGACACAGGGGAGGGAGCAAAATCAACATGAATGCTTCAAAGAATGATTCATTGTATGGTCTGCTGTAGGCTGGGTTGAGTTTGAGTGCCTGCTGTCTCTACTGGCAATAAGGGGAAGCCGAGAGGGCTAGCTCAGATGTAGTCCATGTGAACACCTAGGGCTGGCTGTTGGCATCCAAATGTACTCTCTGGAGTTCTTGAACCTCCTGATATAAACTTTCCTGTGTTCCTACATTCACATCAGGTGTATTCCAGGCAAATGAAGTTATTGCATTGCTTTGAAAGAAAGCTACATACACTCTGAACAATTGTGTCTATCCATTTTATGGACTATTGTTTTATAGTTAACATTGTATAAGAAAATAGATATTACTTATGGGGTGTTTGTTCCAAGTCTGCCAATTTTTTCTTTCTGGAGGATTTCCTCTTAATTCAAAAGAGTTTGTCAGAACCTTGTTTTTTATATCTTTTTTGGAGCTGATGTAGTCCCTGTGTCAGCCCATCAGGATTGTGATGGTGAGATGTAGTACCTGACATGAGATGATCCAACAAAGGCAGCAGATGTTCTTCAGGGGGTTTTGTTTCTGATCCAGACTTACAAAGACTATTTTGCTGAAGTTTTTTAAACCACAATCACATACAGAGGGTCTGGTTGTGACTGAGAATCTGTAACTGAGTGCCATGACTAGTTTCCAGACACGTTAGTTATTCACAGAACTGTGTTACTTAGAAGTGACAGGCCATTTTGCGTGTGTCATCAGCTCCCTCTCTGTTCAGGGTACAAGTAAGGACCAAGGTAGACTTTGCCAAGGAATTTTATGGTTATTTCCATGGCAACTATCTAGGTGCAAAGAATGTGGCTCATCTGATGTAAGCCACCTGGGCATTTCTGAGGGCTGTTGACAAAAATTAAGTGGTCTAGTCCTTGGAGAAAGTGGGAGCTGGAGTCCTTCATGTCTTCATATGCACATACACTTAAAATTATATACCCCTGCTTGCTGTTGAAAGAACTTTTAGACAGTTGCCCAAAAGCAAGCTTGTGGTGTATTTCTTTACAGCATATTCTGATAGCAAACTCTGAAATTATTCTTTTGCAAATAATAGCTATTGCGTATCTTCTGTAAGAGAACCTAACTCAAACAGACAAACTAAAAGCATAATCCAGGATTTAATACAAGTACAAAACTTTAAAAAAATTGAAGGGCAAGTTTGTTTTTATTTATTTGAATTTATTTTGCGTGACTTTTGGGTTTTAATGCTGTGGAAACCAAAGACTTTTCCTTTAAATTGTTTGAAACCTGCGGAAGTGGGGATTTTCTTTTAAATTATCAAACACTTCATGAAATAACACAAATCCCCAAAGCATATAGAATACTTGAATGTCAATATTTGCAATGAGATCTGTTTATTAGGCACACTGATATGTTTGCTCATCTGTATGCTCCCCTTCTTAGGAAGCTTCCAAAACTGTCTGGCATATACTTTAACTGTTGGAAACGTAGAATCCAAAATCGTGCAAAATGTGCCCTCTTTGGCCAAACCCATGTCCCTTCTTGGACATGTTTGTGCCAGAGCAGATGTGGCGTGCAGCTGAACACTATTTACTCCATGGGAACATCCAGCTGAAAAAATTATCCCCACTGTGAATGCAGTAAACCTTCATTTCTGTTGCTTAGCTGAGATCCACCCTACCAGTGAATCTGATTGGGGGATTTGCTGGGGTGTTGAGAGGGGAGATTTATTGCCTTTAGAAAAATAGCAAAGTATTAGCAGGATGCTATTACTTGCAACAATACAGTTTTTAAAGCCAGACCTTGATAAAGGGTGGTACTAAAAAGATTTCTCATGGCAGTGTTTCTGTAGGCTCACTGCATACTTGCAGGAGAGTTGGCCACGGATACTGCATGCTGGAAACAGTGCTTTACCCACTGCTAACATCAAGCAAGATTTTTTTTTTTTTTTTTTTTTAACTGATCTGGTTTCCTAAACTTCAGGAATTAGAAAGGATGTGAAAATCTATCTGCCTTTGTTGGATGTATATATTTTTTTATTAGATGATGAAATTCTATGCAATACTTACTTGCAATCCTCCCCTCCTAGTTAGAATTGGACTTTCATGCATTACAAGAGCTTCATTCAAGTGCAGGTGGAAGGGAGTCTTGGCTTGACTGGCTGTAAAATGCTTTCACATCTATAGATGTGTTCTGTGAAGTAAATATGAAAGGGAAAAAATATACTTTTATAGTGTCTGAAAATGCAGTTAACACTGCCATAGGTGGTGAGAAAGAATGGAGAATGATTGGAGGGGGGAAGATTCAGAAGAAGAGATAGAAATCAGGAGATGAGTGACAAAGAGAGCTTCTGGAAATGTTTTCAAATTCCCTACAAAATAAACAAAACAGAAAATCCCACAAGAACAAAACATTTACTGAATTAGTCAAATTGAGAGGTAAATGAGTCATAAATTAGAAAGAAAAAAACTTCCATGTGCAGATAGCAGGCAACATAACCATATTTTTGCTGTGAACATTTTTAGCTAAGGTAGTACTGCTGTGTTCCAGGGTGTGGACTAAAGTGCTGTGTCCAGAGAAAAGAAAAAAATAAGTATAAGGATGCATTTCCCTACCTTTTAATTGCCATAAAACAAGATATTTATGCTGTCAAAAACATATTAATTTATTTTTTCCTTAAAAGCTGTGTAAGAATATGGTCTAATGTAGCCAAGGGTTTATGGGAAATAAATAGAATACATTATATTGAAAATGGATTCCTGAGAAAGATCAATAAATGCTATAAGCAGCAGAATGAAGTTATCAAAATGTAAATATTTTAAACAAAAAAGAATTTAACAATTTCCAAGATAAGCTATTCCCTCAAAGAACACTGAAGACATTTTCTAGTTTACATAATGTAATTAAATTCAAACCTGAAGAATTCAAATTCCTCCCAAAGACATTAATGGCAATGTGATTTAATGTGGTGATAAGGATGAAAATGTAGCATGTCTGAAGGCCACAGGAGTTTTATAAAATTACATTTGAAAGCTGACAACAATTGTTTACAAGGTTTTGTTTTTTTTTTAACTACTCAATAGTGTCATAGTGAACAGACCTTTTCCTTTATTAGCAGCACAACCCTGTTCCTGACACAATTTGGGTCAAGTTCACCCCAATGTAACTTTGATAGTCTTACAAAATCTATACCAGGAGAAAATGACCCATTTTTGTCTTGTGAACGCAGTGTAAGGAAAATGTGAGTCTTATTCTTACAAATAGTAAACCATTTTGCGTATATTCTTTCAGCATTAAGAGAGATTAGGACAGGTTTTATATACATCTTCTCACAGTTGTGTTTTTGTTCATATGATGGGGGATGTTGTGAGCTGAATACTGACTTAGAGCCAAGAACTCCAGGCATTTAGTCTTTTTTCTGTCACTAACTAATCTCTCTTATTATATTTTAAACCCACATTTCATCTGCAAAACAGGGATACACTATTTCCTATCTTATAAAATCATATCATAAATGCTAATTTCCTTTGATCCTTTTATATTATGTGTGCCTCAAGTCTGGTAAATTAGGACTTCAGTCAGGTTAGATCAAGTCTGTGAAGCATGTCTTGGCACTGGTGGGGGGAACATCTCAAAAGGTGACAATGTTTTACTGCTGATGAGCGAGGGTCATTTACCTTGCTGAGTTGAAAGGATTTCTAGCTAGGATTATAAAGGAGAGAGCTATTTGTATAGTGATACTTTCCACTGGAGAAGCTTGACAGTGAAACTGTCCCTCTTTAAAGGATTTATTTGTTCTATAAGAATGTCATGGTGTGACTCCAGAATGACAGTGAAATGCTATTTATAGTATTTAGCCAGTCATCAGAAATAACTAATTATCCCTCTCCTGGAATGTAGAGACTCTGATGACTCATGTAATATGCTCTTATTACCTCATAATTTGGCTTTTCTGATGCATTCAAAAATATGTACATATGTGTAGTAGTAGTACTTAACATCTGCCTATCTGAAAGTTCTGTAAATTACTTACTTTGCAATTTTTAGGTAAAAACTATTGCAACTCTGGTGATGTCCCCTTTCCAAGTAGTAGGTGTTTCTTGTTCAGTCAGTCATTCTTGCATTTATCATTCTAGAAAATCTCCTGGCAGGCTTGTATACACGTTAGTCAAGGAAAGAAGATCATAGACTAATCCATTCGTAGCCTCTCAGATCTGACCTTCCCTTAGAAAATATTCAATGAAAAGTTTAAAATGACTCTTTACCAAAGGGCAAAAGACTGTAGCAGAAAAATTAGGAAATGTGTAGTATGAGCAACAGCAGGACCAAATCACCAGTTCATCTGTTTCTGAACTGAAAAATCAGATTGTCATCACATAACATGTAAAGAAAAATCTGTTTCTTTGAGTTTGCTATTTGACTGTTGCTATGTATCATTTTTTTGCAACTTCCTTCTAAAGAAACCCTGAAAGTAGTCATGATAAAATACCTTGAAGCCTCTAAACTGTGCTCTTCTGTGATTATTGTTACTTCAAACTTATCTGAATCTCTAATTTGATGGATTTTATATTAAAAATTACCTAACTCCAGTGAAAAGTCAATAATTAATAATTTTTTTTAAAGTATCAATATATTGTGATTACCTTTACTGAGGCACCTAAGAATAACTCACACTCCCATTTTATTGCTTATTATTAAAAAAGTCAATTAACAGGAAGCTGTCCATCACTTTTATGATAATTTTTCTCAGTTAAGAATTGTATTTTAATAGTGAGCTTGCATTTTTATCTCTGGGAAGAAAAAAAAAACCCCAACAAAAAAACGGAATAGTAACCTAATAAATAGGTTACATGGATGCTGGGGACAGTTTTAATCATCTTGATACAGACCAAGGCATTTTCCTTTGGTCTTCTCTATCCTTTCTGACACATTGACATAAGAGACCTAACCTGAAGATGGTCTTTTATTGTTTACTCTGGTGGAGTCTTAATTTAAAACATTCATAGCATCAGACAGAAGCTGATAAAATCACAAGCTTATTAAAGTACTCAGCAGGTGTCTAGGAGACAGAAGTCCCAGTTCCTGTAGTGAATGGGTGATGAGAGGTAAAGCACATACTGTAGAACTGTGGATACTAATCCTTGCAGAAAGGGAGCAAGACTTGCATAGCCAGCAGAATTGCTGGCTAGCCTCTATCTGGAACTAATCTTCTTATCTCTCAGGTGGTTCCACTGGATTTTACCCAGGGGAAGAACATCTCAGAGGACCCTGACTAAAAGCATGGTTCACTTTTATTCTTACCCTATTCACTGTTTGGGATATTCGATGAAAATAGGTTCCTAACCTGACCAGAACAGCTGTGAGGCCCAGAAGACAGAGGAATAGCCAGTCATGACACTTTTTATGCCAAGCAGCAATGAGCATGAACCGACTGTGACTTTACTAAGAGCAATCCCTAACACTTACCATGCCATAACGAGCTAAAATGTTCAGCCTTATAATTTAACGTTCTCCTTCTAATCAAATGTCTCTGGCATACTGAATAGGAAGTAAAAAGTAACACAATAGAGTGCAAATTTTATCACTCCTAATTCTACCCTTTGATTGGGTTCGTATCCAATGATGAAAAAAAAATTGCCTTGTTGAGCAGGAATGAGGAAGAAAAAAAGAGGAAGCTGGAATCCTAGTGTGGCTTTTGACCTGTGCAGCAGTTAATTATACACTTGAGAAAGCATCTAGCATTGTCATGTTACACTGCATGCATTTGTGTGTGCATAAGGCTGAATATAAATATGTGTGTATATTAGCATGCATATATGCTTTATGCAACACTGCACTACTCATGCTCAGTATTTCCTGAATTTGCTCTTAAAGTCATTGGTTTTAAAGGATATAAATGAAGATGAAGCATGACCCAGTGTATTTTAATGTATAGACAGTTACTCTTGGTAAAAATAATTTCTTAATTAAATGCTCTGGTGGACAGTGATTAAGGAAGGAAGTAGTAGATAAGTAATGAAAAGTGTATCAGTACAAAAAGTTTGAGCAACTTAGAGAACATGATAAAATATCTTTAGTAGGATAAAATAGGAATTGCAGGCTTCTGCATTACTTGGTTTTACTGAGGCCTTCTATTTCTTACACTGTTTTCCATGCAAGCTTTTCTGTTAGTGATGCAGTTTTCCATTGCACAAAACTAAACTGCCAAATCAATGCAACCTAGAGATAAACTAGAAGTTACTTTTACATTGCAGTCAACTCTGTCTGAGCAGTCAGAACTCAAATGTTCTTGAAATGACAATCACTTTCTTATATACAGAGAAAACAGAGGTTCTGCAGAAGAAGTGATTGTAGAAGTCCAGTACACCATCCCGCATCTTCTGCTCTGCTGTCTGCAGACGCTTCCTCAGGGCTAGGCAGAGATACGGACCCCTACAGCCCTACAGCCAGCTCTTCTTCCATTAGCACTTCCAGGCTATTATGGTATTGGCATAACACAGTCCTCCTGTGCAAGATGGATCCATAGGCAGTCAGTACACTTGGAACAGTGGTCTCCTATCTACAGAGTCTGAAGAGATATGGCTGGGGCCTTCAAAACTAGCTGGAATTATTTCAGTTGCAATGCTCTGTAGGAATATGAAGCTATGAGATACATATTCATCTCTTGTATGCTGTTCATCCATATAGTGCAGAGAAGAAAAAACTCTTAGAGGGCTTAGACCAGTATTTTCTGTCTCTATGTACATATTTAGACACCTAGAGTAAATAGGCTTATTATAAGTATTACTGAGCAGCAAACTAAAAATCAAGTCACTGAATTATCTAAAAGTAGCCATAGCTCTATATTTAGGCTGTTACATTTCAAATTACTAATTTTTTAAGTATATTGGCATAAGTAAATTGAGAAGTATTTGTATTGAGATAGACCCTGAAAAATGCATGTTGAAGAGGGCACGTGGCTTTGGGACACAGTCTTTCTATTCAGCTGTGGGAAACAGAATTACTTTTAGGCTGCTATTATAGCAGGGTGTTTTCAAATGTGATAATTTAATTCAGAGGTATGGCAGATCAAAAGGAATCTGTACAGAAAGGATATGTAACAAGAAAGGAACAGATACAGACAGGAGTTTTTTGCTGTACATGACATTCTAAATTAGAGTGGAAGAAGTCTCTGTCAATAAGATCAAAAGGTGGGAACAGAGATGAAAACACTTTTTTTACTGTTAATTATTATAAACCAGGTAGGATTGTATTTGAGCACTATTGGCAGAATGTTAAGAAGCAGTCACAGCCTCCTGCTCCCCCTGGGAGAAGAGTATTGGAGCATTTGAAATTATAAGAAATAAATAGTTTCTGGATGATTTTAACGTTCTCTTCTGTTCACTGTTAACACTAAATGGCTATAGCACCTAACAGCCATTTTGTGACATGCTCCCATTTTTTTCTTAAAGGTAAGCATGAATAGCTCAAGTTAAAATACAGGGATTTTAGCAAACCATGCTTATTGTAGGAGGACAGCTTGGTCATTCAGGAGTGGTACTTTTTTCTGTGCCTGACATTTTTGAGACAGGCATTTTTGATCTTTGATTGTTTTGCACAGGGTGAAATATTGAGTCACTCTGGGGTCATTTAAGAGCGCAGGAAATTTCCCCATGCACTGAGGAAGCTAATGTATAGTTAATTCCTTAGGAGATAATTCAATTCTTCTTGAATAAATTACATGCTTGTTTCACTTGCAGGTGTTTCTCATGTTCTGTTCTAAAGTGGTGCTTAGTGTTGCTGAGGGCAGTTGGTAGTTGCTGTGATGATCCCAGATGGAGCTGAATTTCAATGGTATGGGTGATCTGCAGGGCTCCCAGATCGTTTAAGGGGTTTGGAAGCCTTGGCTGGGGCTCAGCTGGCAGAGTATGTACATGTGTGTGTGTATAGGTATCTGGGAGTGAGCTGGGTGTTTGAGCTCCCCTTTTGATTGGTGAAACTCCAGTCAGTACAGTTAGTGGAGCTTGGAGAGCTGCTTGGCCACCCAAAGCTGTTGTCTATTTTCAGATGTAATAAGTAACTCTTCTGACTTTGTTGACTACATCAAATTGATCTGCTTTGACTGTGGTGGGAAATTAGACATCCAGATTGCAGGTAGGCACCCAAATAGACACATAAAAACTGAAGTGTCAGTCTCGGAGTCAAATCCCACCTACAGCAAGATATTGCTGATATTTTCACTTCATGACTATTTGTTTCTTGCACTCTGCTGTGGAACTTGCATGTGTGGAATTGCAAGATGCTTACACCTGGGCAGGCCTATCAAATTCAATGCTGGTGTGAATAAATCCAATACAGATTTTTCAAACCAATCTCATAAAAAGTTGAACACTGTGCTGTAACTTGTATCCTTTTATACTCTCAAATTAATGTCTTGTCTGCTGCCATTGTATCTTCTTCCCTTCTTGCATGGCACTTTCTGAGAGACTGCATCTCACCTATGACTTGCATTTCTTTTGATAGTTTTAGGTAAAACAGGTTTTCCTTGAATATGAAAGAGGAATTCAAATACAGCAGTTGTGTTTTCCATGAGATTAGTTTAACTGTTTTTATACCATTGGAGATGAAATTTGTTCCTCTCAGATTACAGTTTATCATGGGATGAGTTGCCTCAGGGGGCATCTGTAGCATTGGCTGCTTTAGTTGAGGTGTCTCTTAAGATAATTACCTTAAGAATGCCTCTTAAGGTAATTAAAGCAGGACGTGCCTTGAGCTCCTGCCTCTTCTTGCAAATGTGGTGCTGGCACCTTGCAATCACTTTGGGTGCTGCTGCAAAATATCTCAGCTCCCCAAAGCAGGAGAGAAGTTGTAATGTAATGCAGCTGGCAGTGTTTGTGTCCCTTCCTGGCTGTAGGTCTGCGCTCCAGCCTTGCTCCCATTGATCAATCCAGTATAAAAAGCAAATGGCTTTGCACCCACTCACATTGGGACTGCATGTGCTGGCATTTTCCTCTTGCAGTTAGGTACTTAAACCACAGATCTGTACCTTCATAATCACTGGGAAACCTAAAATCATACTGCTTTGCTACTTTTATTTTTCCTTTTCTTCTTTGAACAGCTATATACAGTATCAAAAAATGAAGGAATGTTTTCATTCGTGCTTGTATCTTGAGATATTTCCATTTAGGTACTTAAGGGTATGGAAAGGGATTTTTTTTTTTTTTTTAAATATTCTATAGGAGCAAACAGAATACAAATAAAATCGTTTACATATTTTGTGTTTCAAGACATTTTATTTCTTAAAGGAAAATTAGAAGCAGAAATGTTTGGGAAGAAAAGAGCTAGAAAGTTTTGGGAGGAAAATTGATGCTGCCTTAGATAACTAGAGGTCACTAGATGACTAAAAAAGTTATTACATGTTCAGAAAATGGCAAATTTTAGCTAAAAGCCTTTCCTGGTTCAGCCACAAAATTAGGAGAGCAACTAGAAATTAAAACACAAGTTGCAACAGAATTATAAAAGAGGAATCAAATACTAATCAATAGAAATTAGAAGGAAGAAGTATGGAAAATTTATAGGGACAGCCAGAAACAGGAAATGAAGAATCTGTGGTTGGTAAGGCAAAGGACAATAAAAAGGTTTTAATGTATTAATAGCAAAAGTCCTAATCATATAAGCCACTAGATGGAGATAGTAAGATTGTTACAAGTGATTTGAAAGCACCATAAGTGCTAAAAAAAATATTTTTATTCTACATTTTGAAAAATGCTTGATGCAGTCTCCATGTTATGAGTGGGCTAAGGCACTGTCCAAAAGGCCTGGAGGAAAGAAAGCAAGATGTAAAGCAGCAGCTGCTTGGACTAAAGACTATTTAAAATCAATAGTCCTGGACAACTTTCACACAAGAATCCTAAATTATCTCTTGAGGAAATCTCCAGTTCATTGATGCACCTTGATGAAGGAAAAAAAGACACCCAACAACTCAAAACCAAACAAATAACAAAAAGCCACCCAACGACCCATCACCCCCCCCCCCCCAAAAAACCCCCAAACGAAATCCAAACAAACATTCCCACCTTAAAACATAGGCTGATACCTGTGCAATAATTGCTTTGCTATCATTTTAAACAAAATTAAATGGTCTCTAATTAATAATGCAATAAATTGTTAGTTTAATCAAACATAGTTAAAGCAGGGGGTATAAGTAAATGATTTTACCATATACTATCTAGTTTTTTACTTGAAACTTAAAAGTTGATTGATAACAAATTATTATAGAAATAATAGAAGTGCATAGTTTTGGCCAATTGATGGTGTAATCAGAAATGCAAAAGGCATCTATTCATAAATGAGCAGATGAATCCTGTAAATCAGAATGCAAAAATAAAAAAATCCTGAGTGTAAAATCTGTACAAAATTTCTTAGTATGTCATCTGGATTTATAAATTCAAATTTTTAAATTGTGAGAATAAGTGTCTGGATTTGGTGATGAGTCCACAAGGTAGGTTGCAGAATTTTAGAGAGTGTCAGAAAGAGGGACAGAAAAATGTGAAACACTGACTAATTGCTCACCTCACAAGAAGCAGTGATGAATTATCTGCTTGTGATATGCTCAAAACCTACACGTTAGATAAATTGTACTGAAAGCAGCAGAGAAATAAAAGGGAAAGAGGGAGAAATGAAGGATTAGGTATGTTGCACATTTTGTTGTCATCAGTTCCAGTTTTCATTTTTGAGTGAAAAAAAGCTACATTTCGTGTGTGGGTGTGTTTGAAAATATATTTGACATGCATTCAGCTTCTCAGTCTCATTGTTTGCTTTTAAAACCATATTTCTATTTAAAATTGTTATCAATATACATAGTCAAAGAAGCTCTGCACCAATTTTGTATTCATTTGCATTTTATTAACTTAAATCTTGTCCCATGTTTAGGAGCAGAAGATGACAGGAGTGGGCATTTAGTAAAACCATTAGCAGCAATAGTGCCTAAAATGTGGGTTTGATTTTATGTTGGCTACATTCTGTTTGTTTGTTTAATGACTATCCATGTCTATGGGGAGTAAATTCAGAAAAATATGACCTTTCAATTGCCACATGTTGTCTGTGTTCAAACTACAAAACAGCAGAAGTGCTAGCTTTAAGCTTAGAAAAATGTGTATTGTTCTATTTATATTTCTTAAGCTGTGTATGTAGAAAATCCCGGTTGCTTAAAAAGAGCAGTGCTGTAAGTGCTGTTCCTGAACTGATAAAGTCTGCTTGGCAAAGCTTTGTAAAGGCACTCAGAATCAAAAGTGAGTCTGTTTACCTCTTGAAAACGCTTTCATAGGAGGTTCTGGTTAGCCATTTCCAATAGAGAATGGAGCAGTTGATCAGATAGCAGCTAAACTAATGAAAAGCATCATGGAAGTGACAGGAAGATTAATTAAGTTCCTCCAGTTGTATTCACGTGTTGTGGTACAGAGTTCCTTCGGGTACTGCTGCAGTTAAATGGTATTCATGGTGACAAATATTGCACATTTCCAGAAGTGACACTTCTGAGTCAAGGGTAAAAAACACATTTGGTAGTTTTAGCCCGTGAAGAATGTTCAAAACCAAAGATGAGCCTCTGTGGTTGTTTAAAATATACAAATGTAACTTGCTCCTTCTCTTCTTATCCTTTAGTGTAGCCTCAGGAGATTAGTAATGAATCACAAAATCTGCATTATTGTGTAATATGTCTTAAACTACTCCAGATGGCTTCAAAATGAAAACAAACCAAACTTCTAGCTGATGTACTTAGTATATTTGATTTGAGGCACAAAAATATGTGTGCTTGGAAATATTTTCGATTGCTTTTGGAGGCATACAAAACTGTGGCTTTTTTGCTGTTCTTTCTTTCTGCAATGTGGTCACTAATAGGAATGAAATAACTTCAATATATAAATTTCCAAATTATGTGGAAATTCTAATCCCACTTTACTTGCAAGAATCTTTTCATTTTGGGATGCATTTGATGAATTAGTAGGCCAAATGTGATTTGGATTGTTTCTCCCATTTTATTTTCAGAAATGAATGATTCCACAATAAATTTTTGTTCTTAATATCTGTCTCTGTACAGCAGACAAAATTTATTTTAGGAAAATCTGGAAACCTCTGAGATGTGTGAGATCATTTAGCCTACTACACATGATGCATAGACTTAAAATGTTGTATCACTAGTGTATTTGTTGACTATTATTGCACTTCTGCCAGCAAAGAGTTCCTCGATGTGCTTCTGTATTTGCAAGAGATGAGTTGTGGTCAGCCTTACTAACTGATTTTCATCAAAGCCAATTGGTAAGAGTTTGGGTATAAATCTAGTATTAGTTGCCTCCTGGGAGAGTTCAAGACTGGAAGAGGTTTTCCAGGAATCCTAGGGAATTAACTGGGTGCATTAATATTAAATATTAATTAGTCTCTGCAACAGACTTGCCTGTGAGTGGCTTTAATACTTGCTACGAAGGCATTGTGTAAATCAGTGGATAGATAAAAATCAGTAGAAAACACAGAACAGAGGAGCTAGTTCATGAAGTGGTCCTCTGGCTCTAGATGAAGTCAGGTGTGGAGAGTAACCTGTAGCTTTCCCAGGTCTGGAGAAATGTAAGTTGTGTGCTGTACTTCTGGGCCATGTGTGCTATCTGCTTTTTTGTTTATTCCAAGGAGGTGATGTCTTGTGGGTTGTTCTGCGTTTTGAAAATCTGCCCTTTGTGGCAAAGCCTTTACCAAGGTGAGAAAGGGCAGAAAAACTTAAGGTGGACATGCTATTATGAAAAAAAATAACAGGTTGTTGGAAAAGAGGATTTCAGGAAGTAGAAGTTGCTTCTAGTATTAGAAATAAGGATGAGGGGTAGCTGATTTAGGAGAAGGTAATTTTTTTCTTGTTACGTTTATGCTGTTGCTGAATCACAAGAGTCTGGGGGTTTTGTTTTCATAAGTGAACCATGCATGCATGAAAATATGATAATTTTGCAGTTGACCGGCATCTGTAGCAAAGTTAAATGCTGGTTAGCCTGTGCTAGCTTGTTGATGCCTGGGAGTTTGCACCATGGGCTGACATCATGGACTAATTTGCTCATTCATTCTGCATGATCCTGCATGCCCAGGCTGGGTCTACTCAAATCTCCAGGCACACATAAGTGTTTGCTGCTCCTGACTGTGCTTCCCTACAGCTGTTTTCAGCAGAACCCTCAATGCTTGCATTAAAACACCAGGCATTTGGGACTGCAATTACTAAACTAAACCTTGCTTCCACTGACAGTGACAATATCCCACTCAGGGAATAAAATTTATTTTTTGTTCCTTGCTTGAAACCCTACTTCTTTGTGCAGCTTATTAATGTTGTACATGTGTAAATGAAAGCAGGGTTTGTCATGGAGTATGTGAATTTGGGATGTGAAAGCTTTCCAGTGATTTTCCTTCCTACCTTGCATTTTTGTAGATGAAATAAATAGAAATTAAATTTCTTGTTTTAGTGTCTTTGGTTACTTTAGTTGTATACTTACTCCCTGAACACAAATAAGATGCAGTAGGGAAGGGAGGTTGTCCTTCTTGTTTTACATCCTACAGGGCAAAATCAAATTGGAGGTAACATTCAGAACCAAGTTGTGGAGAACATGTCAGTCTCTGTGACACTTCGGTGTTTCCATTTCCTGAGGATCTGACCTGCAATCAGACACCATGGAATTGGTACAGGTTTTTAACACAACAGCCATTTCAAGAAGGGGTGTTTGAAGGCAGCGTGGTCCTTGCCTGAGCACTAATAGCACATCTGCATAGATATCAGCCTTCTGTACCCAGGCTCTCAGATGACCAGCTGATGGCATGAATCAGCAGGCATATTGTCTTGGTGGAACATTGAGACCAGAGTTAGCCTACATCTTGCAGGGTTTGACTCCTGGCAGAATAACCCCAAGCCTTTTTTTCTGTGATAAGGTAAACGCAACTTAGCAGGCAAATGCTGTGCAGACTGGGTGCAGACTGTCTTAAAGGACGTCACGCAGTGCCTCTGCAAAAGCACTTCAGAGCTGGAAAAGGAGCTGAAGGATTTCACAGAGAATTGATTCTCTGAGCTTTTACCCTCAGTGAAGGGAGAGTAGGGAATTCTTGTGCTGCAGAAGGCCCCTGATAGCAGCTTATACCTACTGCTCAGAGAACATTAGAGTGGTTCAGCTGAGGTATTTTAAAGCAGTCTTTGAGGATGGTATTTTCTCCTATAGCGAGGTGTCCTTCACTGTATCGTAGAAGTGAATGAGCATTGTAATGATGAAATAAAGTAAAGGAATGTACCATGAATACCCTCTGGTTTTTGCTGTCCTCACTGTGCAGTTGAAACATAGGCCATGATTTCTAGACAGCTTCTTTTTTCTTTAATCCCTCAGGCGTTTTTAGACAGCATTTCTTCACTGTGATTTAAGATTTGCTCAACTTACATTGTTGGTCAGTTTGACCCACACAAGAAGTCTTGCTCTTCCTCCCTTGTGCACTGTGGCCTAAGTGCACTCCTGCACTGTGAGCTTTTTAGTTGTGAAGCAAAGCTTATTTTGGGGTATATGTGTACCAAGGATGTCTTGTTTCAGGGCTTGCCTCTTCCTAGGGGCAGTTGAAATAAGAAAGGGCACTGAGAAAGGCTAGGTATCAGAAATGAATAGGTGTGGGACCGCCAGTGAGGGACAGGACCGAAATTCGTGGCCCAGTTCCCCGTGAGTGTTCAATCTCAGTAGCATTCATACAGGTATCATGAAACCTCGTGAGGGCAATGCTGCAGAGGATCCTTGCTGAGGGATGCATAGCAGCACTGTACACCAGGGCTCTTGCCTCTGCTGCTGCAACTGGAGTGTTCCTTGGCTGCTGTGCTGCTGCGATAATTTTGCCCGAAGTGATTGGACCTCATGAAATAGTACTTATTGTGTGGTGGTTTTACAAATAAGAAGTGGAGCTTTAAATGAAGTATACCTGTCATCCTCTTTCCTGCAGAATGAAAGCATTCATCCCATTAGATCCTATTATAATGAAATAAACGTTTCAGCATACTGTCCATTATTTTTAGTATAAGTATATTATCACTGATACATGCCAGACTGACGGCAGGAAACCAATGTCCTCTATTGATTCAGAGAAGAGACATATGTGCATAAATACAGACCACATTGTGTTCACCACACTGACGCACTGGTGTGTGTCGGATCCATCCCAAGGCACTACATGTACATGGTGGAGAGTATTTCGGTGTTTCTTTGGTCTTTCTTCTGAAGATGCTACTAGTTCGTATAGCAGCAGGGATTGTGTGTTGACCTATTTACAACAAACTTAGGACCACTCCATTTGACACAGAAATAAAATACCTACCAGCTGCTAATGACTTATCAACCTGGGCCAGAAAGCAACTAGAGACCTGGAGGGTGAAAGGTTGTAAAGTCCGTTACAGATCCTTCTTGTCGTATATCTCCTGTCCTCATGCTTTGTTATTCAGGTGAAGAAACTGTAGTTTAAAAAATCAGTGTGGCTGTATTGAAATTGAACCACCTATTTGTCAGTTGCTTTTTAAAAATAGAAACAGACTTGGCTTTATCCAACATTTGGATTGAAATTGTTTATTGAAGTGGAACTATCGATTAAAAAAAAAAATCTTAGGGGTACATGATCTTGCAAAGTGCCAGGCATCTTTATCTTCTATTGAAGTTGGGGTATTGAGGCACTCAAAGCTTCTCCTGGAGCCTGCCCTTCAAAGAAAAATACACTAACAATATACGCTTTGTCTTTCCCATCTATTATGTAATTGAGCACGTTATGTCACTAAACGCATTTACTGCCAAGAAACAAAAAAAGCCCGTACAATTTTAGAAGAGCTTATTATTTTTTTTTGTCCAAACCGGAGTTAGGTTAACCAGGATATAAGAGCATGTCTTTGCCAGCCCGTTAAAGAAAAGATCTGTTTGTAGTACTCTTAGTCCTGATGTCACAGGCACAGCAAGGACATCAGAAGGAGGAGTCAGATTACAGTAAGAATGGGCAGTGCAGCATGCAGCCGGAGTAAACGCTAAATCAGACAGGGATTGTATCAGGGATAAGACTGCCTGCAAAGTGCTCATCCTGAGGAGGCACACTGCTCTCTCATGCTTCTCGTGCTGGGAAATTTCCACATAATGTAGAATGAAAAAGCTCTGTTTTACATGTCAGCCCTGTGCAGGAGCTAATGCTGAATACACAGCGGTGGGATCCTGACTGCATGATTAATGAGAAACATAATGTATTTTGGTAAGTGTTAACCGTGATGTAATTCTGCTTCTGCTCACATTATCAATAGGAGTGATTATTACAGATTTCGGATTCAAGAACATTTCGTGCTGGCACGCACCTAAAACTGACAACTGGGGAATCCTGCCGGCTGTGCAGTTTGAAAGGATTCCATTGTCTGGGAAATTTTCTGTTTGAGTGGGCTACTGCGTAGTTCTAGCGGTTTGAAAAACAAGCTAGATAAGATGAACTCGTGCTAGGTTTGTTTTAAATGAACTTGTGTTTCATCTGCCGAGAGGGGATGAGAAATGCTTGTGAGGCATGGGAAGTTTTAGACTAACTTAATGTAATGGACGAGCTGCTACTGCACTGTCAGTGCTGGGGAGGCACAGTGAACCTCAGTATTTCATTCAGCTCTTAGTTTGAAGAATTCAAAGGTACAAAGGAGAAACAATGTTTTATTTGCAGTGCTGTGATTGCCGAGTACTCTGCATTGTGCAGATCGCCGGTGTGGGGTTGGCTCCTTTCATGCCACAAAATGCGTATTATTTTAAGCCTTTAGGGGTCTTGGAGCTGTTAAATATTTGTGCAGAGTTTAGTTTTGTTGCTTGATGGAAATCTTCCTTAGGCTTACAGCTGAGCTGGCTGCATACCCTAAAAACATAGTGTAGAGCTATGTCTAAGCAATGTAGCGCTGCAGTACTGGGCTGGGATGTACGATTGCAATATAATGCTGCAAGTTAGTGCTGTTGAAGAGCAAAGAAAAATAAAATAGAGAATTTGGTGTTGTGATGGAAAAATGCTATTCTTGACTGCTTGAAATCTCATCTAGTCTCACTGTTAATTTATAACTACATAATACTTAGAATGAACCCAGAGCAGGGAGTTGAAGGATTTCTGGGACATTCAGCAGCTTTCTCAGTTTCATTAAATGTTGAATCAGGAGTTCACTTCAAGCTTTAAGGGAAGAACTTTTTTAATATTCTCAGCCCTTTCAAAAAAGTACTGTGCCTTATCTAAGCATTATCTTCTTATTTTCATAAAATTAAAGATTGTGTATGTATGTGTGTGTGTCTTTAACAGTAAAACACATCAATTATGAAAGCAGATAGATTTTTGATGCAAACTGTCATAGCAGAAAAAAAATACACAAATTGGTTGAGTTGTCAGAACTGTTCTGCGTCCCTTGCAAAGATAAATTTTCAGTGTTTTAGCTTTATTACATTTTCAAAAGACTGAGGAAGAAGAATAGGCAAGCATTATGGTTTTAAGTTTGATTAATTCAGATTACGTCTCTTCACTATTAAAAAAGTCAGGTTAATTTGCTATTCATTTCTTTCAGGTATTTTTCTACCATTAACAGCATTGCAAGCGCAAGGCGGGTTGGTTGGGTTTTTTTTAACAATCAGTTATTCTTGTGTAGGATTAGAAGTTGCAGTTTCCTGAAATTATAGAGTTAGGGTATTAGGTATATGTTAGCTGCATGGTATTTATTTTATCATTTTTTCCTGTCTATAATTTTCAGAAACATGTAGTGGTGATCAAACTTTTTTTGATGTTACTTTGAAAAAATAAAAATCTCTGATTTGTTTTCTGGTGCAACACAAGTTTTTAAATGGAAAAAACTGCACTGTGCTTTCTCTCTGCTTTGTAGGAATTTCACTTCTGAGAGCAGAGCTGAAAGTTTCTGCTAGGCAGGTTCTCTGTGCTGTGTTGAGTCTGAAGTTTCCTTCAATGTTAAGTTCTAAATGAATGTTCTTGTTCCTGTCTTTTGCATAAGAAAGCATGAGCTGGGGGATAATGTTTAGCTGTGGCTATTCTGGGTATTTTCTTGCTATTCTGGGTATTGCTCTGTCTGTGAGAAGCCAGAACATCTGTAATCTCACCTGTCCCTGTTACTGCACTAAGCAGTATTGCACAGAGCCAGATGAAAGCTTGACTGCGTACATCGTGCGCCTACTTTGATTTCAGATTGCTACAGCTATCCTATAGACAGTATTGGAATTTTATTTTTTCTAAGGAGAAAAAAGATACTTTCCTATAAATATTAGTAAAGAATTCTGTAGTGTTTTTTGGGGCTTTGGGGGTTTTATTTAATCCGTACATGCAAATGTTGGGCCACATAGGTATAGAAAAGGCAGAAAAAGAAAGCATTTCTCTATGTTTGTATGCATCTTGTTTGGCTTTCTGGGCCTTCTTGTCTATTCGCTGCTGATGTAAGGTGGCATAGTGGGAATGCGTGTGTTCAGCACTTAGGCTGAAGTAAATACTGAAAATAATTACCACAGAAAGTAAGACCTAACCCTCTGACAGTATTATTGTTATGGAGCAAGTGTTAATGGGTGAAGTGAGTTTTTTAACTATCAGAGAGAGAAGTTGCTAAATTCAGGAATTTGTCGTCATGTTTCTCTCTCTTTTTAAAGCTGTAGCCTCCAAGAAGATATTCTACCTTTATCTTGCATCCTACTACGTATTTTGTATTGTTTGAGCTGAGCCTTCAAATAATTAAACTCATTGTAACCCTTCTAAATTCATGAGCCTTTATTTCACATTGCAACCGAATACTGACATAGTTGTTTTAAGAACTGCTAATTTTCACTCACCATGCTGTGCTTTTGAGTTTGTTGTTTGGTCACCGTGGATACATTTGTTACTTGTTGTATTGATTTCGCATTCATCATTTCAAGTTGAATAGGAATATGGAGTTGTAATAATAATAGTAATAAAAATCCTACAAAATGATGTGGTATGTTTATAGAGTAAGCCTAAAGCCAATGAAAATAATAAATTTCTGTTAAGTGTTATCATACGGAGACGTTTTGCACTTAAGAACATAACATACGTACCTCAGAGCAACTTTTGCCTGTATTTATCGCCAAGTTAATAATTTAGCATAAGATAAAAGTCAGCTGTGACCATTCTCAGCAGTTCTGAGAGGAGGAATGGTGGCTGACTGTCAGTGCCACAGAGCAGATGTTGCGCACTGATATGGGGGAACCTCCCCTAGTCCTGCTCAATGTGAGGGCTCTGCTGTGGCTAATGGTCAGAGCTGGACGCTGCACCTCTACCTTACAAGGCCCCACCGGCCACTGTTGCCTTGGCTCGGCCACCTCGCCATGACTGCGCCTTGCTGGGCCTGGCAGCGCCGGCGGCCACGGGAGCTGGCTTGTCCTGGAGCACAGTGGCACCGCGGCTGGGGTGGCCACTCTGGTTGGGGCAGGTGCAAAGTGCTCTTGGCCAGGGGAAGGGGCAGAGCTGCTGGTGCGTGTCCTGCACTGCTCCACAGGCCACGGCTGTCGAGCTGGAGGAAACGCCGCAGTGATATTGCAGTTCTGGGACAGTGAGCATGGGTCCTGAGGGCTCAGGGAACCTGGCTGGAACTGAGAGCAAAGCGAATCTGCCACCCCCAGCACCAAAAAAAAATCACTGCCCCCATACTATGCCCTTACAGAAGAAGCACAACTTAAAAAAACTGTAAAATTAAAATTTACAAAGAAAAGGGAGAGGAAAAAAGGAAAACATTGTACCTTTTTTTTTTTTCCCCTTCCCCGCCTTCTCTGAACGTATTACTGTATTAAGTAACTTCTGTTCTCAATGTTTCACATTATACAGGAAATTAATATACTGGGATGGAAGTTAATATGCTATGGGATAAAATATAACATTAAGGGAAACAAACAAATAATTTTTGCCTGAAAATGCCATAACATTGCTGTTTGTGTGGTGGCTGTCTTAATTTTCAGAGGGGTTTTTTCAGTCAATGTTGTAGAATGTAGTAGCTCATCTCCATACATACTACTATTCTGAATATCACTTTTTATTTCTGGAACACTTTCTTGAAGAAATTCATGCTGGATGAGTCATGGAATGAAAAGAATACCCCCCCCCCCCCACCCCAAATCCTATCACCTCTTTAAAGAAAACACGCATTGTACAAGCCAACCGACCAACTGCTGAAACAGGGAATTTTTTTTTTGTTTCAATGAAAATATTAGGTTGTTACTGGTTTGTTTTTAGGAGGTTATATTTCCTTCTAGGTTAGACACTGTGGAGGCCTTTAGTACTATTTCTGTTTTCATTTAAGTCAGGATGACTCTGTGTTGATAAGGCTGTTCTTTTAACATGTTTTGAGAAGCACAGATACTGGATTACTGACTGTGTTTTATCACCAGCCATCTGCAATAAGAAAGTGTAGTTAATATATAATGGATGCTGTGTGTGACAGAAGAATTCAGCTGAGCAAGCCAATGTATAGGATCTTGAAAACTGCAGGAGCCTGATGTTTATATTTGGAACATTACAGCCTCCTGGGCAGTGAAGTTCGTATCTTGAAGCACTGAATAATCATTAATGCATGTATACATAATAACAATAAAAAAAAATCCTGTTTGAACTTACAGAAACTGCTCTGTGCTAGATTTCACCCTTTTAGTTTCTGTTACAGAAACTATTCATTTAAAATGCCACTAAATATATCCAGTATGTTGCCATAACAAAAAGGTCCTTTTGCCATTACACAGACAAAAAAAAAAAGTCATTCCAAGTGTAACTTTTCTGGTGGTTGACAGAATTGCTCCAAACCCAAAACTGGATTCAGTGGTTTCCTGCTTCATTGGAGGAGATTAGATCACAGTTGCTACAGCTGAAGGTCCTTTAACAAAGTGTGTGTGCGCTCATGTGCTCACGTGAATGTGTGTCTGTGCATATTTTAGCTGAAATGTAGAATCTAATCCTGCATGCCTTCCTAACGAATGTCTTCGTTCTGTTAAGAAATGAAATTTAAGAGGAAACCAGATTTTTAAAATTTTCATTGTGATATCATACTTCTGGCTATTTTAATTTTTTTTCCTAAAAAGCAATTTATATAAATTTTTACAAAATATTTAAAAATAATGAGAGCCTTTGACTGAATTATGTCATATGGCTTATACCTCTCTGTGCCTGTGTGCAAGTATCCTTCCATGTTATTTTGATTTTGTTTCATAAGCTAGTAGCAATTCTAGAAATTCTTGCAATTACAAAAATGTTAATCAGGTTACAGGAATCCCTTTAAAGATTTTGCCTCTCATTGATCTAAAGAAGATGGTGGTATTTGAAAAAGGAGAAATATATTTGGACTGGCAAAAGGAAATATTTCAATTTTCTATTAGATCATGAAAAGTTCTTGAAATACTAAAGAGGTCGTAAGGGCTCCAGTTTTTAAAAAGATATTACATGTAATATACTGCAAAGATTAGTTTTGCAGCTGAAATTGCATAGATGATTGGTAACATTCAGAGAAAATGCAGCAAAAGAGAGAAATACCAAAGCTTGAAGTGTCCGAGATTGCACTTGAATTAAATTGCTGGGGATGAAAGTGGGAAGAAGCTTTTCTCTATTGTAGGGCTAAGTCATTATATGGCAAAGCCACTTTCTGTAGGTCAGCCTGTATGCTCAGTTATTTTAGCAACACTTCTTTGAGAAATCTACTTAGGGGTGAAAAATCTAATACACAAAGCTGCATTACTGGCATGCTCATATACTTAGACCTCCTTGTTCATTTTGTTGAGCACTTCCTTCAGCTCATCAGTCTCATGCTCACAAACATGTTCCTTAGACAATTTTTTTTTTTTTCTATGTACATATACCCCATAAAGAGTTACTTCAATCTTAAGTAAGGTGTGACAGTTTAAAGTAGTTGGCAAGGGTCTGGATCAAATGTAAAATATGGAAATGCAACCGTAATTTCAAATTGGAATTGTAAGGGAGGCTCTTATGAAAGTTCAATTACTATACACCCTTGCTTCTTGTTAACATCGATGATAATACAGTTCTGTCTCTTTTGATGCTTAAAATAATATCCATTTAAAATTTCCTTAGGTTTGAAAAAATGGTAAGACATCTTGAGTCCTTATCTGGTGTTTAAACAAAAGTACTTGCTCTCCCTCTTCATTTTTTTTCTCCTTTTTGCCTTATTTTCCTCCCCCCTTCCTCCCCCACCCCACTATTTCTGCTTTAGAAAAGGTTGCATGTATTTTAAAAAGATGGGGTTAGATCAATCTATTTATTTTTTTTATACCTCTTCTAGCTGGCAGTTGTTTGGAAATCTTTCATCACTATGGGATAAGGTCCTGTCTCTTTTACCAAGCCAACTAATTTACTCTGTTTTGTAGTCCCCGCAGGTTTCAGAATTTAAAACCATAATGTACCACTTGCTTTTCAAGTAAAGCTTGAAAAGCTCCTGGGGTTTGGTAGTGTATAGTATCTTCATCTCTGAAGCAGTTAAAGGAGATACAAAAATGAGATTGACTGTGAGTGTCTGCTAACTCTGGGTATGGCTGTTTGAAATTTTAGCATAGGCTTAGGGTCTCAAAGGGCTTTGGCTCATACTGGTAATTTTTATAATGTGTGTTGTTTATGTTTTCTCTTTATTACAATGCAAACCAGTAGTCTCTTCCCCAATTCCCTCCATCAGAAAACAAGATAGAACCTAAAAAGCAGCTTTATGCTAGAAGACCCCCTCTGAATATTGAAACTGCTTTCTTGAGAACAAAGGAAAAAAGCTAGGCTTAATTTTCTCTTTGAGTATTACTTCATAGTGGTTCTCTTATTTATTTACTTTCATGCTGTAATTGAAAAAGCAGATGGACAATTCATTCAAATGAAAGCCATGAAAATTTTCTCAGCTTTTGTTCTTGTTGACCTTGTTTACTCAGCTTGTTTACTATGGAGTGTAGTAAGTTATGAAGATAGAGGGAGATAATAGCTGTGTTTTCCAATATTGTTACCCATCGTTGCGCTAGGGATCAATACTGAATGAAAAAAAAGAAAACCAAAAAAGACCAAACAAGTTAAAAAACACAGAACCTTGACAAGATCTGCTACTGTGAGTGCAAAAGGAAAGAGCAGGTGGAGAGGAAGCCAGTCTGGGCACTGCAAGAAATCTCAGTGCTCTTTTTGCTAAGCCAAGTCATTTTTCAGTAGTGACCTGAGGGTCTACTGTCTCTATAGTGCAATGTTTAGCAAATTAGGTTTTGTTTGCTGATATTTACCTGTGATAGCAAATCCACTCACCTCCTGTCAAAACCAGCAATGTAACAGATGCATTCCGTTTGCCAGATATGTGACTATTATGTAGGAAGCACACTGTTCCTCTATTTTTCTATTATTACTGGTAAGTTGTGCTGCTGTGAGCAGCAAATTTTTCAACAGTGGCTTGTCTGCTTTTAGGTAGCACAGGATAAAGTAATAACTGCGCGGACATACAGAAAACTTTACATAATCTCCTATTTAACTTTGTAATTCCTGTGTTTGTAAATACAGGAATTACAGCCAAACAGGCCATAAAAAGTTGTGTATGCATATGTAAGGTTATATTTAAATCCTTTCACTTTTTGTCACCTTCTGACTGAGGGCATGGCAGCCACATGAACATGGGCACTGTAAAGCCACTGAACTGTATTATTTGTAGTATCCTTACATGATTTTAGCACTCAAGACATGATGTAATCATTTACAAACATTGGTCTCGCCAGTCCTGACCGCAGTCTGTCTGCCGTGTAAAACTAGTTTGTTTTGTCCTCCTTTCCACTCGCAGTGCTAGGGCAGTTGCCACAGCCTCCTAATAACACATTTAGACTCTTAGGCTTAAATCTTAGTAGCCCTGAGTACTTTGAAATTGCTTTGGTCTACATGGTATGATTATTCTCTCCCCATTCTTTCTTTATTAAGGAAGGTTTCAAAATAATAACTTTTTCTTTTCAATTGCGTTGAGGTAAAAGTTTTCACTACATTTATAAATTCCTAATGGTTTCCCTTTTTTCTTTCTTTTTTTTTCTTTTTCTCCCAATCCATTGAAGTATTTTTGTAGAACATAAAAGATATATTCTTACATAGGTACAGCTGACAAACCTACTCAATGCTAATTAGCAGCCCATCCAAATTAGCATTTAGCTCTACACATCTAACAACACATGCAAGAGGTTACCTGCAGGAAGAAATGAAGGTTTTTAGGCTTGAAAGAATCAGTGGCCTTAAAGAGGGACATTACTACACACATGCCCACACAGATATGCTCCTTCACGTGAATGAACTTACCGAATGTAATGAACAAACACGGAAAGGCTGAAAACACATTAAAAAAAAAAAATCAAAGCAACACTGGCAGCCTCGCTAGTAATGTAGATACAATCAAAATGTGATTGTGGAAAGACTCAGAGTGTGTGAAATGTATGTAAACTCTGCTGGGAGAGAAAGGGAGGCAGGCAGCAGGTAAAGTGGGGTGGCCTGCTGGTGCTGCAACAAAAAGGTTCTGGCAGCACCACCCTTCACAAGCATTCCAAGATGACCAAACAAAACTGCTCTGTTTTGCCATAGTGACTAGCTTGAAGCAGAATTGTCATCACATGCTATCATCAACACACCAGGAAGAAAATTTATTTAAATAGTCTGAAATTAACATTGTGAAGGCCATGAATGATAATGCTGTATGTCACTGTGGACACAGAGAAAACTCCAGAGATTTTAGGAAGAAAATGCAGATGTGTAGAACATTAATCTATTTTTACTTGTCATTATCCCCTGCCCTATTTTTTCTTTTTAAAGCTTAATATATCCAAAATATTTAGTGTAGTTAAGAAAAACAGAACAGAACTGTCTCAGGTAGGCAGTCTTTGATGATAGTTAGCATTGAAAAATATTAACAATTAATATTCCTAAAATATCTCTCAGTTTATTCTAGCAATGTTTGTCATTTGTGTAAGTTTTTTGTGCATTTCTAGTAGGAACGTTTCTTCATGAGAACATTCACAAAGATAAAAATTGCATGATACTTTATTGTAATTTATTATAGGAGGGTTTTTTAATGTTAAAAGCTATGCCAGCACATTGTCAGCAATACAAGCTCACTTTAGATTCATCTGAAAACAGAAATATTTCCATCTGACCTCAGTATATAGTCAAATGAATTATGAATATTTTATATTAAATGTCTGTTTGAGAGACTCCAGCTGAGCTAATATCTTCAAAATCAAAAGGTAAGAAGAAATAATGGTAATTATAAATTTTTAGCCCTTTCTAGATGCTCACAGCAATAGATGACTAATGCTTTCAGAGAATGTTTACCATAATAAGTAAGTTAATCTTTTAAGAAATCTTTGTGAGGTGCCTGTGATGGGCAGATTTTCAGTTTTGCAAGTTTTTCTATCTCTGTAGCCAGGTTCTGTTTTAGTACATAGTGTAGGGAGCTGATTTTGGTATTAGTTGAGGTAATATTGATGGTTTGTCTGAAAGAAGTTGGGCAGCTTTTGAAAACTGTTGGTATAATGTAAGTATGGCAAGTGCTAGCAGATATCAAAGAAAGCTCTTGCAAGTTCGAGAATCTTTCAGGAAAAATTGAGCTTTCCTCACTGATACTGTTTTTACTGAGTCAGATCTATTCATAGAGAAGGAGGTTTCAGAAAGTAATTATTGTTTGTAATGAACTGTGGAAAGTGTTGGACTGTGCTAACAGATTTTCTTGAATGCAATTTCATTTACTGGACCTAACATCCTGGGAACCTTCCATGGCCCCCAGAAAAGTCAGAGTTTCAGCTGTGCTGGAAATACTAAACTAGACCTACGCTAGTTAAGGTAACCGCCAGATAATTTGTAGCAGTTGTGTTTAATGTCTCCAATAATTTCAAATATGAATTAAATGCTCTTCAAAATCTTAAAACTGATCATCAGCAGTGTAGTCAAACTTTGGCAGCCAGTTGGGCAACAGGTTTGGGGTGGAGGCAGTATGATCCAGTGATGGCAAAGGATTTAGCTGTTTGGGTTGCAGATCCTCTTGAAATAGTTGTTCTCTGAACCTTTGCCAGAAGAGGCAATGAATGTGATGTAAATATGAGCTCAGGTGGTTGGATAATTTGAATTGCATTGGCCTCGTGTGGGGAGCTCCACTCATGGGAAGATGCATCTGCAGGAGGAAGTGTGGTGCTGCAGGTCTCGCCATGCTAGAGGAGCTCTGCCCACCTGTGGGGCAAGACTCCATCATTCCCTTGTCCTCCTCAGCTTTACTGATTTCCGTAGAAAGGCTCAGGAATCAACAGGCTATGAAAGTTACCCTCATTTTTTTTGTTTCTGGAAATGTTTTAAAATCACCAACATCTTTTCTTATAAACTTGCATGCAGCTTTCTGCTGCAAACAAGTATAGTCATTATTGTTCTTATTAATTTCCGTTTACCAAGTCATCTATGCCAATAAGGATAATATGACATTTTTAAGTCACCTGAGCTATTTGATTCTATACACTCCTAGGCCCACAGCAATTCCCTGTTAGGTTTACATTTGCAAGGAATTCATCTCTGTGTATAGGATGGTGGCTTGCAAGCTTTCCTGGTTATGTGCAAGTTATGTAGAGTATCTCTTAATTCACAGTAGTCCTATTTAAGTTTTATTTAGTTTCCTGGGGGCAACCACTCCAGTGCCTTGATGAACTGGGATGTCTTTTTGGCCTCATTAAGGCACATTATTGGCAATATCATTAAAAAATCAAGACAATTCAATGAATAGTGTAGTAGTTTATGGTGGTTCTCCTTCAGTTAACAGAGTACACTAGCTAAGCAGAAGAGCAGCAGTGAGGAAAATCTGGGATTTCTTCTCTTCCCCACCTCCCTCACCCCCACCCCACACCCTCACTAGCAAAGGAGGCTTAACATTTTTCTTAGAGCATCATCTCATACAGCTCTGTTGAAGTTTATGACCACAAATCATATCAAGCTATCATTTCTGTGGGTTTGTAGCTCAGCCAGAAAAAGCTGCATGTGGGAGAAGTTCCTTTCTAGTGTGCAGGATTTTGACATTTGCAGTTGTGTGTCTGGAGCTACTGAATGGACATGTATTAAAATTGTATGTGGGTAATAGTTTCTAGTGACAAGGAAACTGTAATTTGTAATTAGAATGTTGGTTTGACTTTTGAATGTGTCATTTTGGAAAGGCCAAGTAACATTATACTACTAGAACATGTAGAAAATTTGAAATTTATCGTGAATTTTAGGGGGAAAGAGATAAAATCTTATACTAAATCATGTCCAGTAAGAGGCCATTGCTCATGCTGTTAGAGCAAGAGCATGAACGTAAGCAAATACTCTCAAAAATAAATTTCCATTTAAAAAAATTAAAGGGTTTCTAGTTCCCTTGGGTGTGTATGTGCATTTACTGCTTTCCATGGTTTTTTTCAGTGTGTGATAGCTCTAAGAAACAGCTCAAGCCACCTTTTCCTAGCGTTCAATGAGCAGAAAGAATCCTGAAATCATGTGAGGTGGTAAACCTAATTAATACATGGGACTTTCTAGTTGTATTCTTTAGGGCTTTTTTTTTTAATTTGGACTAAAACAAACTTGCTTATAACTGCAGAGGAAGTTGTAGGGAAACACTGAAGGGTCTTATAAATGCAAGAAATGGGTATTTGGTGGGAATCAAATTCTCAGCAAGTGGCCTATTCACTTCAGTCTATCAGACACTGAATTGCACTGACTTTTTTCAGTCTTTTCTTTGCTGTTCTTGGGTTTCCACCCGTCTTGGTAGTCTAACTTTACCAGTTTAGTAGCATGACCAGGCCTGGTCTTGGAAATACTCTACAAAAATGTGTTGAACAGTGCCCAGTGTAGCAACCTAAAAGTGAACTCTGCATTGCTTTATTTTGTATCCCTGCTGCAATGTTCTTCTATATGCAACTTGAAGAACTTCATAAGAGTTCTGTTAATACAGTTGATGCTTGACCTTGGACACAGAGATTTATTTAACTTTCACTACTTTTGGAACTGTAAATACTCATGTAGCTGAACACCTGGGTCATTTGATGCTTTCTGTGAACTTAAATGGTCAGTTAAGTGAGAAATAAAATGGAAATTTTTTTGCCATGTGGTAGCAACAGAATCTACATAGCAACATGAAACATCTGTCTGTGCTCTAGGTCTTGTCAATGTATTTTAAGTATAATTTAGCTGTCTGAAGAGTTTAATAAAGAAATCCTATCACTCCCCATTTAAATTTTATCTCTATTTAGACAAGATTACCACATATACTGCCCAAGTCCAAGTGAAACGGAATAGCCAGAAATACAGGTTTGGGGAGTCTTTTCTCAGATGATAAATTAGATCTTTCTGTAATGCAGAAACAAAGGCAACAGATTTGTGAAGCTACAGATACCCTGTGTTCAACTTAGAGGAGCAGAAGCTGTAAGGTCCCAGCCGAATGCAGATATGTAAAGAACAGAATTGTGCCAGCATCAGTGGTTTGAGGATGAAAAAGTTTGTGCAGATCTTGAATTTTGTCATGATTTGGCCCACATTGCTGAAATTTTCTCAGCGTTTCAGGTTAACACACCCAAAACATTCTGCTGTGAATGAGGTGATTTATGTTTAGTTGCAGCTCCAGATCTGTAAAATTGGCTTGAGCTTAAGCTCTGGAATGCAACCCTTATACAGGCAAGCTGTGCTTGGTTTCAGGTTTCTTAGAGGCTTGCATGCAAAATTGCCTCATTACTTGAATTGAGACCTCTAATTAAGCAGATTCAGTGTGCTGCAATAATTGTCCTTTAGTATTTCAGCTCACACTAATACCCAGAGTAACTCTTCTTAAGCCACTGGAACCATATAGAGACATAGGGCTCTTCTTCTCAACACACTGTCTTTTTTTAGTAAGATTATGGGTGTTTTTTAATGTCGTTTCTAGATACAGGAAGTGTGTTCTTGTCACTGGAATCATCCTGAATTTTTTTAATGATGTTGGAAAGAAGAGATGGACATCTTCTTGCATCTTTGGTAATAGAGTATCTTCATTTTCATCTGATGTTTATTGTTTCATCACGCATTTCACTTCTGACATGGTGTGTCTTGGTATTTTGGGGGTTTGTTTTGTTTTTAAAGAAAACAGTGCCAAATTCTGGATTATACAAGCAAATTCTCTTGTATATAGTGATGTGGGTTGAGTATTTGGGGTTTTGATTCATCTTTCAAATTCAGCACCCTTGGTAAATTTTAAATTCCTTTTTAGTAGAATAGCAGATCCCTTTGTTTAAAACTCATTGTTATGAAACATTTTGAATGTTTAGTCAGATGGAATCACGCAAATAAGAGATGGAACCCACACCTGCATGCACTTCTGAATTAAAAAATAATTAAATTTTCTGATGTTATTTCACCAGTGTGAGGGACTGGAAGAGTTAAATATGTGCAAAAGTATTTCTAGGGTTGAGGTTTGTCTGTGGCTTAGCAAATCCTTGCATTTCTGTAGCAATCTGACAATTGGTTGGCTCACTTCACTGGTTTAATATAATTTCATTCTTGGTAATGTATTATAAGATTACCTCTTATGGAAAGCAAAGATGATTACAGTATGTGATGCTCCCTCCCTTCACTCCTTAGCGGCAGTATGGGAGGATGGGAGGAGGGATCTAGCTTGTCAACACATGGTTCCATTGAAGGCTCTTGCATTGTCCTCCTGTCTTCTTAGGTTTTGTAAGGTTCTCCTGATCAGATTAATATCCCAAATTCATTAATATTCAAAGGTTTTAGTTTTTGTAGAGGGGGTGACTTGCTCATCTTGAATAATAAAACCATATTGGGAAATTACCTGAAACACTTGACACAAAATTCAATTAGATAAAAGTCTGTTGACTAAACGGAGGCATTACTTTTCTATTTTAATGTGAAAAAGTAATAAAAATATTAGGAATGTGTAAAATGATGTGATGCAAAAAAAAGTTGAATTTGATTAGGTCTTCACTCCAAATAGTTGAAGCAAAGCAATGCAATGACTTAACATGGATCAGAGCAAATATATATATATATATATATATATAGCATACTCAATAACATCTGGAATTATAGTAGATAGACTTACAATTTTGAAGCTGCATGATCCTGATCCTTCTGATCTACATGGATTATCAGAAAAGTGTGCACAAGAATTTTTCTCCTCTTGGTACTGTATTCTATTTTATCATGGTTACAAGGCTTGGTAGGAACGCCTTTCAAAAACTCACATTTCCTCTAGTATCTCTCAAATAACTGTGTAATGCAACAGAATCAAAGTTATTTCTTTCATTTTATTTTGCCTTTTCATCAGAGAAAGACTTAAAAATAAAATAAAACATGTTGACCGAGACCTTTTTCCTGCCGAGTAAATTTTAATGTCTTATGCCCAAGGCTTGATTTTTTCAAACACCTTAGGAAGGAGATAGATGAGAAATAATCTTTGCCTAGAACAAACTGAAATGTTTGAGGTGGATTGCTTTTATACTAGGCCTGTTTCAATACATATTTAGAGTCAGTTCAAGAAATGTTGAATTATAGACCATTAATAACTATGAGGGCAAAATCAGTGAATGTCTTATTTGAGTTTTCGATACACACAAAGTGAAATTTTTATAGTTATATAGGACTAGAAGTACATATTTTGAGTAGTGAGATTGTATGAGCAAGCTTGGCTCTCTCTAAAATGTTATTTAAATATTTTATAACATTTTTCTGTGTTTGGTTCCTGGAACAGGAGCTATAAAATTTTAAGATGGCTTGATAGAGGACCAGAACATAGCCAGGCTGACTGAAGAGCAGTCCAGGAAAGGTACTATTACTTGAGAGTTTATCATATTTCTTTTTCTTTAGAGAGGGTTTCAGGCTGTTCCTGGCCTGTGTAAAAAGTACAGATGAATAGTATTTGTCCCTTCGACCATGCCTTGGTATCCCTAGCCAGCAGTGAGATCTGCACATTGGTATGCAGACCTCTCCTTGCCACCTTTCATACCCCTGCAGGGGGTGGTTTTGCTTTTGGAGTTTTTGTTAGGTTGGTTTGTTGTTTGGGTTTTTTTTTTCTGTTTTAGAATTTTGCCAGTATCAAATGGTAACCAAGATACACAGACTACTGGCCTGAGCCTTCTGTTTACAGCTACTAGCTGTGTGGTCGACTCAGGAAACCTTATAGCAAAGTATGTGTCAGAACCTATAAAAATTTCTTTGCTTTTTGCATGAGGACAGAGGTCTGAATAGAGTGAATAATTACATGGAGATTTTTCATTAAATAATTTTATGTCACATGATAATAAAACACACTTAAGGAACACTGGGATAGGATATGGAAAAAACTGAAAAATCGTAACTTCATACAGCTTAAAGAAATATGAACATATTATTAAGTTTGCATTTTTTGGCCCATAGTTTGTGCTGCTTTACAGAAAATTCTTATGTGTACTTGTGTAAATGTAACTGGATTGTAATCAATAGAATTATCCACCAACAAGAACAGTTTATATTAGCCAGGGGCAGGGATTCCCATTCATTAAATCAGTGAAGGACAAGCCTTTATCTATTTCCGTAGGTGCAGCCTGGAGCATCCAACATGTCATGGATTAGATAAATTTGGCTTGACATGCCTGTGTTTCTGGAAAATAGGACAAAAATTTCTTTTGTCCTTTGTGTCTTGTCTGCAAAAGCAGTAGTGCTTTTCCCCCACCTATAGAAAATGACAGGAGATAATTTTACTTGCTTGAAAAACTTGTTTTAAAATTATAGGCATATTTTACGTAGAGATTTGAAAAACAGACCTGCCAGCATTTTCACAAGTGTCAAGAGACAGTCAACCTAGTAACTGCCACATATTCCAGCTCTCAGAGCATTTGCCTACATCAGCTCCATCAGGTGTAAGCTTGCCAAAATTGAAGTTTTCATAGTCCTTTTTTATAAATAGCCATTTTGTTAGAACTTCTCCTCTGTAAAGGAATGTATTCACTTCCCCAGAAAAACACTAGCCCTGAGGTCAAGGGATTTTTGTGGGTTGCTGGAAACACAAACTAAATTCCTCCGTGAAGTGAATACGCATTTGCACAAATCTAAACTGCTCCAAAATGGTATCATTGTCCAAGTCTCCCCAGTTAGTCAACAGCCCAACCATTGGGACATTCCCCTGAGGCCTTACAGAGCAGGCTTAAATATGGGCCTTTGATTAAAATGCAGACCTTGATTTCTTTCAATTTTTGAAATTTCAAAAGAATTTGTTTCCACATTACGTGTGAAAGCATAGCTTCCATGTAGATCTGAAGAGAAGATAAATTTTGACAGAGCTTTGTAACACAGAAAAAGTTAAATTTTTACAGTTTTCTCTCCCTGTCCGTAAGCAATCTCATCTTGAAGCAAAGAATCAGCCAAATTAGCACATAAGACTAGATTAATTATCTGTAACTTTGTAACTGCAGTGGCATGGTCAAACTTACAGCCTGATTCAAGGGTTATTAAAACATGGTTTCAAATTGGTCCTTTATGACAGAGAACAAAAAGGTTTATAAAAGTGAATTCAATATAGTCTGTTTTGTTATGTTTTCTCTTTTGCAGAAGGGTCATGGCTGGGATCTGTTACTGAGAATGATGGTACCCTCCTCAGGCAGTGGAGTCAGTCCTTTGGAATTTGTACTTTCTTTTATACTTTTTCCTTTTTTTTTTTTTCTTTAAATCCACTTGAAATATTAATCAAATATTATTTTTTATGGAGTCTCACAAAGAACCAGATATTGGGGGGTCTGAGCTCTGACGCTTGAGTCTGCGGAAGGTATCTTTTCAGCTTTATACCGGCTAGCGCTTGTATTTCAATGCCTTAGAAAGCCTCGAGCAGCCTTGAGAGGTAGCACGGGCAATCTAGCACTTCAGTAGCTCTAAAATCGGTACCTGAATCAGCTGCAGAGCAAATACCATCAGCAGAAGCAAAGAGGGAGAAATATAGCTCCCTGCTCGCTCAATTCCCTGCAGTTAGAAGCCTTCAAATGAGACAGACGACCAGAGATGTTTACAGGAAAGTAGCTGAGCTGAGAGAGAGCGTTTGCCTCCCCTCGACCATCTTTTATTAGGAGAAGGGCAAAGCGGAGGACTGGGGGCGGACCCGGGGTGAGCGGCCAATCAGACACTGCTGAAGAGTCTGAGTTACATTTGGCTTTGCCCGCGCTTGGAACAAAGGAGCTATGAGCACATGTCTTTGGGAGGGGGGAGGGGAAGCTCAAAACAGGCAGCAACAATTCCCTATTTTTTTTTCTTTAAAGCTGGGTTGTAACTCTTAGTAACTTAAAAGTGCATAGAACAGTAACAAAACAACAGTGCAAAATATAATTGTAATCTATCGTCCCTACAACTCGACAGTACCTAGATGCCTTTAAACTAGTTCCCCAGTCAAAACTCAGGGGTTTAGTCAGGACATCTATGGTATGGAGTATCAGGACAAAGATTTACAAAATACAGTGCAAAAACCTGAGTGCAAAACAGTGCAACTTAACTTAAGGGATTAACATAAAGATCTGCAGTAGGGGGTTTACATGAAGGTGCAAAATCAGGATTCTTTTTACGGCGTCTCTTCCAGGAGGCAGTTTTAACCTCCTTAACTTTTGAGGAAGTGACATAAGGTTTTACCCACTTGCCTGGGATCCATCTCAGTCCTTGAGGGGTAGATACACTGGCATACCCACGTCCCCAAGTTACAAGTTTGTATGGTCCTTGGATTTTTTGAGTCTCTGGGTCCCGGATCAGGACTTCTGGATTTTCCTGCAGTTTCTGTCTCCTGATGTTCTGGAAATGACGATAGATGGGAGGGTTTGGATCCTCAAAGGTGCCATTCAGGAAGTTTATGGTAAACAGTGCTTTGCTGAGTCTGAGGACAGGTGAGTTGAGTTTGGTGGTCCCTGATTGTTGTAGCAGCATTCGCTTGAGGGTTTGATGGGCACGTTCAACAATGCCTTGTCCAGTTGGGGAGTGAGGAATACCTGTAACATGTCGAAATCCCCACTGCTGACGAAAGTTTTTAAACTCCTGGGAGGTGTAGGCAGGTCCATTATCAGTTTTTATCTCCTCAGGTATACCGAGCACAGCAAAAGCTTGGACAAGATGTTTTTCAACATCCTTAGCCTTTTCACCTGCATGTGCAGAGGCATACATAGCACCAGAGAAGGTATCAATAGAAACATGAACGTATTTTAATCTCCCAAATTCAGGGAAATGTGTGACGTCCATTTGCCACACTTCACCACTATTAATGCCTCTGGGATTGACCCCCATGCCCAGTGATGGAAGCTGTAGCTTCTGGCAGTTGGGACATGTTGCCACTATTGCTTTTGCTTGTGTCCGCGACAGATGGAACATGCGGATAAGAGCAGGAATATTTTGATGGTACATGGCATGGCTCAATTTTGCTTGTTCAAAAACTTGGGGGAGCTTTGGTAAGTCGGCTGATAGAACTATGTCTGCTGGCATAGCCAGAGCATCAGCTCTACGATTACCTTCCGCAATAAATCCTGGCAGGTTTGTATGTGACCTCACATGCATGACAAAACAGGGATGCTCTCTGTGGGAAACCAGATAAATTAATTTTGAGAGTAAATCATAAATTTTCTTGTTTGAGATTTCTTTTAGGAGAGCATGCTCAGCTCTAACAGTTACTCCAGCTACATATGCTGAGTCTGTGACCAAATTAAAGGGTTCTTTGAACCTCTCAAATGCTCTAACGACAGCTGCTAGTTCAGCTACTTGTGGCGATCCCTGGATTACCTCGATGTCAGATTCCCACTTTTGCGTCTTTGGATTTTTCCATGTGACCACGGACTTTTTACTTTTTCCTGAGGCATCAGTAAAAACGGTAATCGCATCGAGGGGTTTTCTACTTTGAATCTCTCGAGGGATGAAAGAAAATGGCAGATTAAACATGTCATGTTTTGGGTAATGATTTGAGATTTGGCCTGAGTAACTATCTAATGCAAATTGTAAATTTATATTATTTTGGAGTAGGTGATCTAACGCGTCAGTTGTTACAGGTAAATAGATGCTTGCAAAGTCACATCCTGCCAGGGTGCGAAGCCTTGCTCTGCCCTTCATGATAATTTTTGCCATTAGTTCTTGTGGCTGTGTGATGGTTTTAGGAGGTTGGAGTGGAAGGAATACCCATTCAATTATGATGAGGGGTTCCTTCTGCTCTTTGTCCCACTGAAATATGAGGCCATGAAAGCGTGGTACCTTCCCTAGAATGACAAGCTTAAAGGGTAGGGAGGGCTGATACCTGTGCGCTTGTCTGGTGGAAATGAGCTCTTGTATCTTTTTGAGAGACTGCCTTGCCTCTTCTGTCAGGGATCTAGGGGATGCTGGACCGCCTTCCCCTTTTAACAGGTTTGCAATAGGAGCTACATCCTCTGTGGTGAGTCCTAACCAGGACCTTAAATACTTCAGTGTCCCACAGATCTGTTGCACTTCCTCTAATGTTTTTGGGTTATTATTAATGGTGACAGGTGTTGGGGTGATAGAGGTTTCTGTGATTTTGAGTCCGAGGTATTTCCAAGGGCTTGTTCTCTGCATCTTTTCAGGTTGTAATTCAAAGCCCTTGGCCTCTAGGGCCTCAACCACCATGTTAAGTGTCTGCTCGAGATACTGATTATTGGGAGCACACACCAGCACATCATCCATGTAATGCAGGATGATGGCTTTCTCTGCCTTGGCACGGATGGGAGATAGAATTTTAGCAATATACTCTTGGCAGAGAGTTGGGGAATTTTTCATACCTTGGGGAAGCACAAGCCAATGATAACGTTCCATGGGAGTTTCACGATTAAGAGATGGTACAGAAAATGCAAATCGGAGGGCATCTGCAGGGTGGAGTGGAATATGAAAGAAGCAATCTTTGATGTCAAGAACAGCTAAATGCCAATGTTGTGGGAGCATTGAAGGTGATGGCATACCTGGTTGAAGGGGTCCCATGTCTTCAATAACCTTATTAACTTCTCTAAGATCTTGGAGTAGCCTATATTTGTTCTTTCCCGGTTTTTGTATTACAAACACGGGTGTGTTCCATGGGCTGTTAGTTGGAACTATATTTCCTTTAGCCAATTGTTCAGCCACTAATGTTTTGAGTGCCTCTAAGTTTTCTTTTTTTAACGACCACTGGTTAACCCACACGGGTTCATCTGTTTTCCAAGTTAATTTTTGTGGGTGGCACTCTGCTTCAGTGGCCTGCAAGGGAAAATTTTGATGTCTAGGCGTGATATCAATTTTTGTTCCCCACTGAGACATGGCATCCCTTCCCCACAGGGTGAATTTGGTGTCTAGGACATACGGACGAAGTGTCGCTATTTGTCCTTCAGGACCTTCAATTTGGATGGTGTGTTTGGACTGCTTTGCAATTTGGGTACCTCCAATCCCTTGTATGATGCCCTGAGATTGCAATTCCCATTGCATAGGCCACTTATCAAATGGAATGACAGACACATCAGCACCTGTGTCTAACATTCCCATTATACTGATTTTATGTGATTTGTAACGGAGCTTACATTCTATTACAGGTTTGTTGTTTCCCAAAACCTCAGTCCAACAGATGGCTGGGATATGACCATCTGTGGGCAGGTATTTGGGCAGTGGAAAGGCCTGTGCAATGACTTGACCTTTAGGCATAAAATACGGCGGATATATACATTGTACCATTAGGTTAGAACACCCGTTCTGATCCACTTTCATCAGTGTGGGTGTAACCTCTATCCCAGCAGGTGTTTCCCGAGTGTCCCCAATAACAAAAAGGTATGTAAATTCTGGCATGTGGTCCACATTCTGGAATGAAATGGGTATTACAGTCTGTTTGTTGTTGTTGAAATGGTGTGCTTTATCACAGGTTACCTTAAACCTGAGTCCAGAAGTCCAAGTTGCTTTGTCTGCAGCCCTATTTATGTCTGAACGCGGAGCTGTTAGGACGCGTTGAGTCGCTAGTTTCCCTGCTGTTGACCTGGGGAAACAGTCTTTGGAGAGTTTTTATCAGCAGTTATAATTGCTCTGCAATTGCGAGCTACATGTCCCTTTTTCTGACAACGATAGCATACAAAGTTACCGCGCGATTGAGTTTCTCCTGTACCTGTAACATTCTCCACAACCTCCCCAACCATCCCCACTTTTTTCAAAAAGGGAGCAGCTGTGTTCAGCTGCACCTTCTTCATACAGACTTCGAGGATGGATTCAACAGTAGGAGGAGGATACAGCGGGAGAGTGAGAATGACTTGTTTGCAAGCATCATTCGTATTAACTTGGAGAAGTTCGAGTAGAAGCGCTTGTTGGAGGTCAGGATTAGGGACCTGGGAAGAGACAGCTTCGTACAAACGGTTATAAAAGTGAATAATATTTTCATTTGGCAATTGCTTGATGGTGGTATAACGAGAATTAGGAGTTTGAGATGGTAATAATGTTAAGGCCTTTTCAGCAGCACGTGTGATTTCAGTAAGAACTGGACGAGGGATAAGCATTGCTTGTTTTTGAGGATTTGCCATATTATTGTCACCAGATAAAAGGTCTAATGTGATATAATTGTTTTCAAAATCCAGGTAATTATCTGGAGTTTGCCACAAAATTTTTAATAAATCAGATAAAATTATTTTCCATTGCTTTTTCCATACCATAAAATCACCAGGTGTGAGAAGAGTTTGCATTAATGTAAGTAAATCATGAGGTACAAGTAAGTGAGTTGCAAAAGTAGCACTTAAAAGGCTCTTAAAATAATTACTATGCATTCCAAACTCCTTAATTGCCTTGCACAAATCCTTAATATCAGAATAAGAAAGGGGTTTCCAGTCGGGGTTCGCTCCATTGCTAGTACAAGAGAGTGTAGTAGAAGCAGTTGGAGTTACTTCCTGGTAGCCATGGGTTCCCGGATTCAGAGGGGCAGTCACAGGACTGTGGGAACCTGGGGCGGGACAATGGGAAGCAGGGGCGGGGAGTGGAGGGGCAGGGGCGGGGTTGTGGGAGGCAGGGGCGGCACTTGAGCCGTGGGCGGGAACAGAGGGAGGGGTGAAACACGACGCTGTGGGGGCGGAGTCGGGGGCGGGGTCAGGTTGTGACGCAGGAGTGGGAGGGGATGGGGACAAGAAGGGATGTGTGGGATGGGGGAGAAAGGGATTGTGGGAGGTGTAGTTTGGAGAGGAAGGACCATTGCGTCCGCCATTACTGGAGACAAACAAACTCGGAGAAAGGCGGTTGGGGGGAGGGGTTTTTTCCCGGGTTGCGAGCACGTGGCAATGGCCGTCCCTGGGAACAAAGAGATCGGGGGAGAAGGGGTTTTTACGTGCGCTTGAAACATGAGGGCTAGAAACTGGGGAAAAGGGAGTGGAGAAAAGGGGTTGGGAAGGTCCTGGGATGGGCTCCGGATTCCCATCCAAGGCAGGGTGCTGAGGAAACACGGGTGAGCCAGGAGGACGATAGCTCTCCTGTGCTGAGAAGCAGTCTGCTCTAGCTGTGTTTTCCAGCGTAGGGGAAGAGGGGTCCGGGACACAGGGGTTGGAAGAGGGTGTAAGGGAATTAACAGGGGGGTTTTGCAGTGGCTTTTCATGTACTGCCTTTTTCTCCGGCAAAGTATAACTTAGTAACAGGAGAGGAAAGAATTTTGAAACTGTTTCATCTCCTGCACGCCTCAGAGAGGAGAGTTTTCTCCCCACCTTATCCCAAAATTCAGCAGATCTTATGTCTTCGGAGGTCAGATTAGGAAAGTACTGAAAAAGCCATTGTACAAAAGATTGAACTAGATTTTTAGGGTATTTATGCCCAGTTAAAGAAAGGTAACTTTGAACTTGGTGGTATATTTCTCTATGGTGTGCAGAAACTTCAGATCCCATTATGAACGCACACCAAACCTCAACCCCTTACTCACGAAAAAGGAGGGAAAAAAAAAAGAGAAAGTTTATACCGGCACCAGCTTAAGACAGGAGCCCCTAAACCAGCAGGGAAATACTCACCAGAATTCTGGATTTATCACAGGAAAGCAGGTCCGGAGAAAAAAAAACGCGAGAAGGGTCTTCTGCTTTCCAGCCGTTCCCTCGCCACGTGGCGTGGGGGAGGGTACAGGCTGAGGCTCTGGGCTCGATGTTACACAAAAAGTAACACCTCGCCACACAGAGCTGGCACAGCAGGACGTGCAGAGCTAACTCCAGCAGACACAGCTGCCGGGACACCCTGAAAATCTCTCAGAACCGGAGTTCAGAGATAGCACGCTGGGCGCCAAATGCGGAAGGTATCTTTTCAGCTTTATACCGGCTAGCGCTTGTATTTCAATGCCTTAGAAAGCCTCGAGCAGCCTTGAGAGGTAGCACGGGCAATCTAGCACTTCAGTAGCTCTGAAATCGGTACCTGAATCAGCTGCAGAGCAAATACCATCAGCAGAAGCAAAGAGGGAGAAATATAGCTCCCTGCTCACTCAATTCCCTGCAGTTAGAAGCCTTCAAATGAGACAGACGACCAGAGATGTTTACAGGAAAGTAGCTGAGCTGAGAGAGAGCGTTTGCCTCCCCTCGACCATCTTTTATTAGGAGAAGGGCAAAGCGGAGGACTGGGGGCGGACCCGGGGTGAGCGGCCAATCAGACACTGCTGAAGAGTCTGAGTTACATTTGGCTTTGCCCGCGCTTGGAACAAAGGAGCTATGAGCACATGTCTTTGGGAGGGGGGAGGGGAAGCTCAAAACAGGCAGCAACATGAGTCTGCTTCCATAGACACCGAGAGGAGCTCATTGTGCCATAGAACATTTGCAGGACCATCTTTCATTGGCATCTGTGACAGTTTTCCCTGCTTTGATTTTTAGCGAGTTCTGTGCAACTCTGCAGCATTAGTGTGTTGGGCAATGCTGTTACAGAACACTGTATACAATACATTCATGTGATCTTTGTTCTAGAGAGAAAAAACAATGTTTACTTCACTAGTACTGATGAAATGTTTTATATACCTTTATCCGTTACATTGCATCACGGTGTGGTTTTATTTTGTTTACATTTCTTGACTATAGAGACTTAGTGGTGAGTGGAATAACTATGTTTCTCATTGTAGCTTTGCATATAGAAGCACAATTCCGCAATTTTTTGATGGAAATAAAAACATTTACTCACCAGGATATACTGTGAATTAACACCTAGAAACAGTGTTCCAGCATATCATATGACGTGTTTATCTCTGTTTAAAAAGGGAAAAGAAAAAAAAAGTAAAATCATTTGAATTGCACAAGAGCAGCATGTGATTGCACTAAATGTTTGGCAAAGATGTAATTTGAATATACAAGAGAGTTATAAAATTATTACTATTTAAGTATGCTATAACATGTCCTATATCAACTTTATTAAAACTAAATCTGTGACTGGATATAGAATTTGCCGAAGACAACAGTTTAATTGATTCTGGACAAGGTTCAGATTTCTCCCATTGATTTCCAACATCCCATTCTTTTATTTCTATTCTTATTTTGCCTGCTGCCTTCTTACTTTCCCTTCTTTCCCCTCCACATTTCCCTCTTCCAAATCTGATGTGAACTCCTTGCCCTTAGCATCATCTTCAGGGTTTTGTGCTCTATTAGCACCAGCTCTCCTTTCATGGTTCCCTTGCTGAACTCAAACTCTGTCCTGCAGTGCAGAATTGCTTATCATTTGCATCCCTAGCTTTTTTCAGATGGGTGAAGAATGGCTGACCAGTTTATCAGGACAGCAGAAAGGTTCCTAGCAGGTCAGGAACGATCTGCAAATTCATGGTGAATTCCTCATCTCTTCGTGCTGGAAGGCTGCTATGTTGTTAGTGGTCACACTTTTGTCTTGTCTGAGTGTTTAACTTGAACCTGAACTTTTTGGCAGTGAGGCAAGAAAGCAACATTTGATGGCACAGCTCCATTAAGATATAAGCCGATCTCTGTTGCTTAATGCTGAAGGGAGTGACTCTAATCTAATCTAATCTTCAAGTACTCAGGTACTTAGAAGACAGGGATATTTTTCTCTCCCTGGTGCAACAATTGACATTCTTTTTTTTTTTTTTTTAATTGCCTGCTGATGAAAATCCAAGTATAGTCATGGCTGACACAGCGCACGTGTGATTTGAGATGGCATAAAATTCTGTTCTAGTAAAGTTCAAACTTAATAGTTAACTAAATATTTTAGCCCTCTCTTCCCCTTGTCTCCGTGGGGACAGCAAACTGCCAAGCACTGTCTATTTTTCCTTTGCTTCTCAATACAAATCATGGGTTGCCTGCTAGGATAACTTCAGTTTTGCATCAACTTCTTTTTTCAGAAACTCTTGTTCATAGAGCCTCAGGCTCTTGCTTTTTGCACAAACAGCTGTATCTCCTGAGGACTGAACTTGTTTTGTTTCATTAAAGTATAGTAGAAGTTTTATGAAAAGTAATGGGTTGGGGTTTAGAGACAGTTAGGCCATGTGATCTATCAGGGTTTTTTCTGGTTTTACAACCTGAGAAAGAAAGATATTTGTGTTTGCTGTTTTGGTTTAATTTCCTGTAAGAACTTCAGATATTTCATTCAGAGTGGGAGTTAAGATATTTCATTGTTGGAAAAAGTTCCTGAGCCAAATAACTTAAAGTGGTTTTAATTTAGGAATACATACATACAGGAAAAATGATGATACGATCTATAATTTATCTTAACAAGTATCTTTCAAGCCACCATAAACTGAAAAGTTCCTTATGTCTAGGAGCCTGTCCTGTAAAACTCACTTCTATCTACTGTGGCAGTGCTCACTATGCATTAGTAAATCCTGTGCTTTTGGTTCCACTCTACTTTTTCTACTTATACTTTTGCTTACCTATTAAAAAACATAAACCTAATAGTTTTAAACATACATGTGTTGGGGGGGGAGGGGGGTTGTGAATCAAAAATTTTGGGACTGTGGTAGTTTCTGATGTATTATGAAAGCATTTATGCCGTTATGCATGGAACAGAAAAATGAAAAATGTGGGTTTATTTCAATAAGTATGCGTTGTTGTCACATACATACACATAGGCAGGCCTATGTATGCAACTCTGCGAGGTTAATTCAGGAGAGAATCATGGTCCAAGCTCTGCAACACTGGCATGGGTTGACAGAGGTATTTTCATGTCCATTGTTGTGTGCTGCCTTTAAGACCAACAGCCAAGTGCAGCTGCAAAACTGTAGATTTTCTGTCACTTTTTTCTCAATGCACCTCTCTCCTTCCTTCCCTTTCACTCTCTCTGTGGAGCTAGCTTTGAGTTTGCTCTTTTGGCTTGGATTTTGCCATCCTTCTCTTAACGTCATCACTCTCTGAAGTCGATCTACCTGTTGTTCAGTAAAGCAACAGAGGTTTGACAGCTAGCAGAAGAGTGAAGTGATATCCTGCAAACATGCAATGACTTGGCATTAAGTTCCACTTACTTTGCACTATGCAGTTACAAATGTGTAAAAACATTTTCCAGTGAATTATTAATGCTAAATGGAATTATTAGTGCTAAATAGAAGATGCATTGCTACACAGAACTATCTTCATATGGTTTACTAGTGGAGCATGTCCATTTCATGATATTAGTTACAAATTTGTCTCAGTCATACGCTTGTTTCCTTTAAAGACATCAGAAGTTAATCGTTATTTCTTCCCCAAGCATGCTTTTGAAAAATGGCTCTTTTAAAGCTGATAATATATTAATCATAAAAATGAAAAATTCTTTGAAAATCTGTTTGCAATACAGTGTTCTTCTGATTAATAACCCTTGGAAATTTGTGCTCATTATACCATAAACATGACCTTTATAAAACCATCAGAAAAAATTCAACTGCAGATTATGCCAGGTCAAAGACTTTTTTAAATGTCAAAAAGTGTAAAGCTTTAAAATTAATGTGATTTTTATAATGCTTGGCTGACGCTTGTATTTTTGCTTAGCTTATTTATGTATGGTGGGGTTTTTTTGAGACTTTGTGTTTAGGATCTACTGGGAGACTATGACCTCAGCGGAGCACACTTTGTGATACACCTTAATGACCTTCAGCAGCTTCTTCCTTGTCTTTCGATGCTTATATCCAGTTAGTTTGTAACTACATTTCTGCTGGACCTGATCTGATAAGATCTGGTATCTCTCCAGTAGAGGCTACAAACCACATACTGACCCACTGGTTAGGTGATATCCATGATATGTCCGTAAATAATGGTGCAGTCAATTTAACACTGTCAGAAAATATGTTTATAGGCTGAAAGGTGTCCAGAAACACTGTACATGCAGTTTTGGGGAAGTGCACATTTGTAACACTGTGCCCTTCCTCTAACTTCATCAGGTTGTAGTGCTCCTCTGAAAACACCCATGCTTCCCACCTTAGCTTGAATCTGAATGTAAACCTTTTTGCTGCAGGCTGGAAATCACGCTGGGGGGCTGCTCTGTGTGGGAATAACTAGCCAAGATGAAGACCTTACCATCATGAAAAGAAAAGGGAAAGCTGTTTTTCATAGAGAGTCATAGAATGGGTCAGGTTGGAAGGGACCACAGTGGGTCATCTGGTCCAACCTCCCTGCTCAAGTGGAGTCATCCTAGAGCACATGGCACAGGATTGTGTCCAGATGGTTCTTGAGTATCTCCAGTGAGGGAGACTCCATGACATCTCCAGAAAATCTGTTCCCGTGCTTGGTCACCCACACAGTAAAGAAGCTCTGCCTCATGTTCTGGTGGAATTTCCTGTGCATCAGTTTCTGCCATTGCCTCTTGTCCTATTGCTTGGCACCGCCAAGTAGAACCCAACTTCGTCCTCTTGACACTCTCCCTTCCAACACTTAGTTATGTTGATGAGATCCCTTCTCAGCCATCTCTTCTTTTCTGGCCTGGCATTACTGCGTGGTGGTAGGAATGTTTCTGTACATTTCTAGCTCACTCTGTGCAAGGCAGGCTTTTCATTTCCTTGGATTCTCTTTCTTACCAGAGAAAGTAGAAAGTAGTATAAAACATGAGCAGTATGGGAAACAACTGTAAGATAGAGCTGGGGATACATAGTTTGCTGAAAGAAAATAGAATCATTAGTGCAGGTGTAGACTCACTGGTGAACTCATCTTCCCTCTAGCATTTATGGCACTGAAGGAAGAACAAGTTTTGACATTTTGTGTGAGATCATTTAAGGCTAAGTGAAAGCATGTTCAGTTTGCTATTAGCTTACAACCAGGAAAGGATATTACTGTGCTCAGAGCACTGAATTTGAGGACCTAGAGCTCAGGTCCTTGGTCTGCCGCAGATTCCTGCGTGAGCTTTGAGAAGAAGACTTTTGCTGTCTGTCCTAGGTTCCTAGCTGAAAAATAGGGATAATTTCCTGCCAGGTAGAAGTGCTCAGAGAATTAATACTGGAATTGCATGGAGAAAAAAGTAAGGCTACTGGGTATTTTATATTTGATTTTTTTTTTAAGGTAAATGGAAATTAAAAGCTCTTTCATTCTCAAGAAGAGGAGAGCTGAGGTTCATGGGCATTCTAGTTTGTCTTCTCCAAAGCCATAACTTCCAGTCTTGGGCTTTCTGATTCTCTGGCATTTGGCATGGTTGGTACTTGGTATGGACAGCTGGTAATAAGCATGCTGACCAAATTGGAGAATTTCTAGTTGTTTCCTTATACTAGAAACAGACAGAACTTTACAGAAAGTGGAGCATACATTTTGGATCATTTAACTTTCAGTGATCCAACAGTTTTCAATAGGGAAAAAAAAAATCCAAATTTGTCTGACCAACTGCAATAAAAGCCCAAAGGATTCTGAAGAGCTCAATTAGGTAGGTCATGTTGCTAAAATAAAAAGCTAAGTCTCTGCCCTTGTGCAATTTAAAATCCATATAGGATGTGGCCCATAGTGAGGCAAATTCCTTGCTTGACAGTGTTAAGTACTGAAGTTCAGATCATGGTTTTTCAGTAGCTGTTATGTAAAAAAACCAAAACAAAACACACCAGTATTTTGTTCAGTAGAGTGTTTCTTGTGGTCCATAGCATATTCTAGATCTGGGGCAGAAGGGGTGGTACTCTGTGGGGTTACTGGGGGCTCTGACATTAATTAGCCTTGTGGCCTGAGGTGGGTAAGATCCGCACAATGCTGAGCACTTCAATCCCATTCAGTCAGACTGGACTTCACTGTCTGTAAGGTGGGCCCACCTGCCTGCAATGCAGATGAATGATGGTAAAGGACCAGGAGGGAAGAAAGTAGCGAAATGGGAGCAGAAAGCTGAGCTTGTTTAGCAAAGTAAAGGAAATAATGACAGGAGTTAATGGATATCAGAGTACTCATGCAAATTTGTCTCTGCATTTTCCCAGTCGAGCATCGTAATAGTAGTTTCACAGGTTTCTACTAATGAAGAAATGTACTTCTCTGTACAGCTAGAGGAGTACATTTTTCAATCAAAATTATTGGGATATACAATCTTATGTTTTTCAAAATGTTAGTAGGTGTGAAAGAAAAGACTTTAAAAGACATTATTTGATGCATAGCTGCAGGCTTCTAAAACCAATAATAGCAATAAAAAGAATTATTTTTCTAAACTAGTTCACTTCGCAGGAACCAGAGAAGAAATATTTTCTCTAGAAAAAATAATGCTTTGAATAGCAGTAAATGACCGGAGTTGATTCAAACTTTCCAGGTGAATAGTGTATGTGCTGAAAAATTCTGTCTATAAATAAACAGTGGGTACTGACTGGTGCCAATCTGGGAAAAAAAAAAAAAAAGGAAGAAAATATTTTTGTAATGAGTCATTTTGAATTGTCATTTTGTCATTTTGGATCTGGATGTTTGAAATTTGCTAATATTTAAATAATAAAAGCAGTTAGGTATCTAAGTAGGAACTATAAGGTATTATTTTGGGTGAAAGAAGAGTTTCAGCTGACATGACGGTGGGGTTTTTCCCCCCTAATTGTTTCTGTGTTTTGGTTTGGCCACTGAACTGAAAAATCAATTACTCACAGATCTCCACAGCTGAGACAGTGTTGCATTCATCCTCTTCAAAGTGACTAGCCACTGCTAGCATTGCTATCAGCAAAACCGGTGAAAGGAAAGCTTGTATGGCCACACAGTGTACTTCATCCTCAGGACAGCCAGCAGGATCGAGGCTGGTGTGGTTGGAGGCCCATTTTGAAGGCTTTTCTTTTTCAGTGGGCTTAAAATATTTAATACAGTTGGGTTTTTTTCTTTCTTTTCTGGATCTAAGAGTGATTAGATGTTAAAGTATTGTGTTTAAATGCAGATATTGTATTTTTTAAAATTTTTTTGAGATTATTAAATAATGAAAGCACTCTCCAAAAAGAGTCTGTGAACAATACAGAAGTCAAAAGCACTTTAAGGTTCTCATTTCTCCTTCCAAAAGAAATAAATTTTAAAAAAGAAATAAACTACTCAAAACAATAAAAAACCCCTTTCAAGAAGCTGAGTTCAAACATTATAAATAGATTTTCTGAGCAATAAATTCTCCGGAGGCATCACTTCATTTATTTACACCTAATCTCCTTTCAGTTCATATGTAATAATATGTAACCTATAAAAATGAAATGTTCAAAATCACAAGTTTGTCTGTTTATGCACCTAAGAGATACAGGTTACATGTTAGCTAATTTTCTTTATGTTGAGTTCATATTTTAGTCACTGTATTACAATAACTACAAATAAATAATTTGGTGATAAGTGGGGCTCAGTTTTCCATGCCAGGTTAGATCACTGAATTATGAATTATCACTTATTATGGAACTGAATTTACCTTTAAAGGGACAATTCAGCAGTTTTTGAGAAAAATATCTGTTGTAAAAATGAAGATTACCATACAGTGATAAAAGGGAGTGCCCTAGTGACTATGAGCCATGAGAAATTACTTAAAACTAATTCCCAAAAGCTACATCTACAATTCATGTCATATTTTCTCTGTTATATCCCAGAGAAGTTTATTCTTTTGGTTTTTGATGTCTTAAAATTTCCTATTTTATCAGATTCCCTGAAAATATAAATGTGATATCTGGTATTTTGTATCATGAAAAAGCATTATTCATCATGGATAGCTTGCTATTCTTAAATGCTTGTGTCTTTATTGTCTTTCTGAAGAAATCCCTCCAAATATACCTTCTCTTTGGCCCACTAGCAAACTTAATTCATAACAATTTTAAAGTTCTAGCTAATATTGAGTTATCCAAATGTAAGCTTTTTAATATTTATAAGCTAGACCAGGAGCTCCCCACATATCCCTTCCCTTTAATACTTCAAAATAGCCTGAGTCAGCATTCTTGAAAATTTTCTAGGAAAATTTGACTTGGGGTCTCTAGGATATGTAACGCTTGTTGCATGTGAACTGTTAGATATTAGGATCCTATATAAAAAAATATTAATGCTATCTTTTGAAGTTATCTTTTAAAGCTACCTAGAAGTCAACTTTTCAGTTGGAAATGTGTGGTACTTTCCCAGCTTCTCCATTGAGTCATACCATCCAAAAGGTTCTCTAAGCTTTTGCCAAGATAGAATGTGTGTATTTTTTTTGACCTCAAATAAGTTATTATGGAAATATTAAGAGATGTGTGAGATGGGGTGTAAAACATGGAAATATCCATATCTTGGAGAAACCACATTATGATCCTGAAAACCAACTCAGACCCCAGGAAGGAAGGGAAATGGTACATTAGTTTAGTGTCTTTGCTGTGTTCAAAATGGCTGTGCACATGGTCAGAAGGAAAAAATTGCAGTGTAATGAAGGAATGAAAATGGAATTCTGCAGAGATTTGCTTTTTCACTCAGTGTTTATGGTGGCAATAGTTAGTGATGGAAGAACTGCAAAAGATTTAGATTAATGGGGTATTAGTTTAGAGTTTCTGCCCAGTTTACATTCTTCCAAATTTCAAATGCATTGCAAAAAATTATCTACATTTTTGTGTCTGCAAAATCTGAGCTAGATTCTTCCTTAGGAGAGACTATTTGATAATGCATCTTGTGATTCTTTTTCTGGAAACTAAATCTGCAGTTAAGTGTAAACTTAAAGGATTGGGAATGAGAGTGTGCATGGGGAAAGACTGTGCAGAGAAAGATGTAACATAAATTCATCTACAGCCAAGTCACAAAATAAAGCAACAGGTGGTTGCCAAATTGTTGAGCTGTTTGCTAGGGAACCTGAAGAATGGGGATCTTGGCCTCCCTGAAAAACATTAAGGAAACTTGCTATTTATTAGCCTGTATGTAAAAATCACCCTGTCCTGTGATGCTTGTTTAGGGCTATTTTCTTTGGTTTCCTTTGTGCATATTCAGTCTTTGCAATTCTCTTAATCCAGATTTTAGGGTCAGTACTTACAGCTGTTTATACTCTTTACCTAACACTGATCCAAGGAAAATTTCAGGTGAACTGAGCACAAAAATTTGCATGGGAAGCCTTCTTTTCAGTAAGTGCTATTTCATTGAAAGCAAAATTTCCTCCAGAAGGTGTTTGCTTTTTGTAAAGAATTGTCACAAAAAAAAAAATTGTTAAGATTAAAACTTTAGCATTTTTATAGACATATGGCTTCTTTTTTTTTTTTTGAATGATTCTCATTTTAAAATGTATTTTCAGTTCCATAGTGAAACATGGTCTCTAAAGTCAAAATGGAGTGGAGGGGAAATGGGGCAAAGGACCAACACCAGTATTTGTTCCCATTCTTACTCAAAACAAATAAAATGTGCCAATTCCATATGAAGTGGACAGTTCGAGGCAGAATGGGCAGGAATCATCTCTTCATCTATTTCTGCCATATTCCCTTAGTTCAGACAAGAAAGGTCTTGTGCTGATGAAGTTCGTATCACCAGTGGTTTCAGAAGGAGACCCCACTTGACTGGGCTGTGTCACCAGGAGCATGAACCTCATGTTGCGCACATGGGTTTGTAGCACGTAGGCTGTCTGTGCCCAGAACATGGTGTTGTATTGCAATGCAGATTACCCAGTGGCAGGGCAAAATGTCAAGTCCCAACTGGAGACACAGAACTGCACCCCTGTGCAAAAATGCACAGTTTGATTGACATTGGGGGAGTTCTCAAAAACAGTCTCAATGTGATATAGGAAGAGGCAAAGGTTTGTGGCAAGCTTTTCTCCAAACTTGTATGCTCACACTTTGGGTGTATAGCCAGTGTCTCTGTCCAAGAGATTATCTTGCCTGTGATTTAAATTGCCTGAAAATTGAAGAAACAAATGTTTTCTTCAGACTTGGTCAAAATGCTGAGCTAATTAAGCTTCTGTGTTGTAATATTCTTCGTCTCCCTCCAAAGAAAATTAAGGTATCGATATCAACATGAATTTCTCAAATGTCTGAACATTCATGTTCTCTTTGTAAAGACAGTAGACACTAATATCATTAACTTGTAAGACTGGAATTAGAAAATACACTAGTATCCTGCCATTTTAAGTAATTGTAGCATGCTCCTCATAAAGACTAGGTTGTCTCTCTGAACTTCAGGTAATAATAATAACAATAACAATAATAATAATAATAATAATAATACAGAGCATCAAGCACAGGCTGTGAACAAAACCTATCAGTGTTGTGGGATTTTATCCTAGTTTTATTGGTCAGTGTTTTCCAACCCTTGCTAGTAGAAAGTTTGTGAAAAGGCTGTCACTGAACTTTCACCCTCATTGTGCATTGATCAGCAGTGCTACACCTGCTCAGGGAGTGCTATGGATGTCTTTGTGGAGAAGCTTATCCTACACAACACCAAAACCATTGTAAGCAAATTTTATGGTTCTTCCCTGTGATCCAACATTCAGTAACACTTGGAATTTATCTGTGTACACTCTTCAAGAACTCTTCCCTGTGGGCTTCTACCCCTCTCCATCCCTCTGCTATTGGATTAGGTGTGAAATAGTTAACACTGGCATTCTCAAAGGTTGTCCAAGCTAAGCTGAGTCACAGAAATGGTTGCCATTGCTTCAGTTTTTCTGCTGCAGATTCTAGACTACAACTCTGTGTCTGTTAAATGGAAAGAGAAGCTAATTTTTGCAGCCATAAATATTAGAGAATTTTTTTTTAAGCAAAGGCTCAAATTTCATGATGCCTCTCACATGCTCCATCATTTAGGAACATGTCTGACACTATTGAAAAAACAGAGAGCAGCTGTGCTCCTGAACATACTAATTTTCTGTGCCACTGTAGCCAGGACTGTGGTAGATTTTAAACTCTGTTCCAGAGGCTCTGAATCCCAGCCAAGGTCCTGCAGAGCTGGCTGGATTTTTCCATTTAAAGCTTGTTCTTGTCCCCAGATGGCTTTGCATTGCACTGGCTGGCAGCAGCAGGTGTGTGAGTGCCGAGTCATGCCATGAAGAAGGATCACAAAATAGAAATATTTCATCCTTCGTGGCATGGTATCTTAGATGAGTTTGGGATACCAATGCTGTTGCTCTAGGTAATCTGAACCTGTGAAGCTCTGCTCCATAGCACTGAGATAATGAGCTGTGTCCCTGAGCACAGGTGACATTTCTCAGTCCAGTTTACATTTGCATTTGTGAGTTACAGAATATTTAATTAGCTTCAAATTCTTTGCTGTTGCCAGGCAAATGCACACCTTGAAATTTCTGTGTGATTCTGTACAATCTCAGGTGCAATCTGTATTTTTTCTTTTAGTGAGAGTGACTTCTTCCTTTAATGATGTGTGAAAGTTTTACATAAGTAAAGTGAAGTATTTCCAGCGTGTAAAAAAGTACCTTTATGAGTCTCCTATTCAGAGGTAGTATGATTGGCATGTTCAACACTACCTTATCATCATTCTGACCTGTAAAATTTATTTTTACAGTGTTTTTGTGATAATGTCATGGGAAGGTAGCAATTGCCAAAGCAATGGCAATCAAATACTTGATAATTCTGTACTGGTGAGCTGTGGAAAGCAGAGCTGCTTGCCCTCTGCTTTTCTCTTGCCTATATCTTCAGCTGCTGCATTCAAAGACTGATTTCTTATACACTTACCTTGAGGTACCATGTAGAAACTATTCCAAAAATGGCAGTTATTCTTTGCAAAAAAACTATCACAAGATTGCAGTGACCCCTAATCCACTACCTTTAATTTACTAGTGATTCTTAGTGAAACTCTTCACAGAGGAGTTGAAAGTTGGCAAAATTACAGTCTTTCAAAATTTGGCTCCAGCTGATCTTATACATAGAAACACAACTTGGATGATCTTCTACAACTGGTTAATTAAGTCCTGTGTGGATAGCCCTCAGTTAGATGTATAATATGACAAACCTTGTTAGTAAATTTGTTGGCCAAATGTGGAGAGATTTCATATATCATTTTGACTATTTTATGTTTGGGCTCTTAAAAGATGTATGCAATTTGTCTAATGAAATATCTGTATGTATGAGACTTAAAAAAGAAACCAATTTTGGATCTCTCCCTCTGTTGATCTGTCTGCCTGTGTCTCTGTTCAGTGAGTAGGGTAAAACTCCCCTTACTTTTTTCAATGTTTCTTGGACTCTTACCAGCAGGTTTTTACAGTCTGTTGCCTGCCTCTCAGATTAGAAGAACACTGGCATATTTTAACAGTTTCCTAGGATCCAAATAGTCTTTAATTAACAGGGAATTGATGTTTTGGAGTGCAACCAAAATATAGGAGACATTGAAAGCAGAGAATGAACTTGGATCCTTCCAGCTTGTAACTGGCTGTGGCCAGGGGCAAACAAATAAGCAAAATAGGGTCCGCTGCAAACAGGTAGTGCCTTATCGGTATGCAAAGGGATTTCTTCATTTGCATTACGTTCCCACAGAGCTGGTGGTTAGCCGGGAGGAGCTTTCTGCTGCACAGAGTCTGAATCAGCTCCACCCCTTGCAAAGAGCAGAAAGTGTTCATTAGTACCTTCCCATAAACAGAATTTCAGTGGCTCCTGAAACTGTTATTTTTAGGTTTGTATTGATCAACTGTTGAGGCAGCAAGGTATGTTGTGTTTCTGAGGTTTAGGTTTAAACTGAAGCGGTTGGCTCCATGAGTGAGCATTTAATTAAAAAATCAGAAGTCTGCAAATAACATGACTCTTGCTGAGCCGAACAGCAAGTTGTTCTTTTTCTTTTTGACTAATCTGCCTTTGTAGGGTTGAGCAACAGGGCAGGATGAAACCCTGAAATTATAAGAGAATGAGACAAGCTGAACCTCTCAGGGGAAGTTAGACATATGCTGAACTATTGTTCCAGGTTATCCATGGAAAGAAATGGTTTATAAGGTAATTCTAATCATGATAGACTGAAACCTGAAGCAATTGCTGGCAAATTAACCAACTCAGTCACTGAGTCAGCTGTGCTTTTTTTCAGTAACGCAGTAATCTTTGGACAAGTCAAAATGTATTTGTTTGATCCACTATTGTCTTTTTGTTATTGCTTTTTGTGTGTGTGTGTGTGTGTGTGCTGGCTTCTTCCCCTCCCGCTAAACACAGCACTTGCTGAATGCCTTCTGTCTCTTTGTACGTGCAGGTGGTACATGCCAGAGCCCTGCTCTTCCAGCCCTCGTGCGTCCTCCTGCACCACCCTTGCAGCCATCGCTGGATATTAAGCCGTTCCTTCCGTTTCCTCTGGACACTGCCACAGCAGTGAATCTCTTCCCCAACTTCAATGCAGTAAGTACACTCCGAACAGTTACGGGCCACCTCACCGAGCCACAGCTTCCACGGAGGACTCAAGAGGGCACAAAGCAGGATTTTATGTACTCCATTAAACCTGGAATATCCTCTCCCTTACTGAGGGCCAAATAGCTCTTTCAGAAATGCTGATAGGCCATGAATTGAAGCCTACCTCAGAGTTAGAAGAAATGTAGAAGGAAAAAAATTATATGATCCCAAGTGACACACAATAAAGTTTCAGGCCATATTCAGTCCCAGGGCTTGTGGATTTCCCACAGTAATTTAGGACGTGCAGAGATTCACTAACTTACAGTTCACTGCAACTTTCAGACAGGGAAAGTGTCAGAGCAATGGGATTCTACATGCCATCTTTAACACACTTCTGGAGAAATACTAAAAATTTACAGAGCCTAAAGAGGAAAACTCTTTTTTTTTTTTAAAGTAAGAATGAGAACTAATGAGTGTTAGCTGCTGTATGAGCTATTCAATGGCAAACAATCCAGGGTATTTTTTACAGGTTAAGATGTGTTATTTCTCATGTCTTAGGTTTAAACTAGGATAGATTTCTCCTTTATTTTACTTAGTCATGCTATGTATGATTCTAGAAATCCCATTCCTTCTTTAGTATTTTATTTACATATGTCATCAGTGTTCCAATTTTCTTGTTTCAGGCTGAGATGATTAATGACTGAAAAGAAAAAAGGGGTCTGGGTTGGCTTTACGTTAATTTTGACTTTATAGAATTATGCCCCTTTTCAATTACTCTCGGATGCTCTTTTCCTTATTTACATATACTAGATATACAAAAACCATCTCTTAATAGCATGTGTGCTTACCTGCTTCGAGAGAGACACAAAGGAGGTGGAATTTTCCATTCCAAACCAATTCTAATTGACATGCAGAAATCTTAATTAAAATAATTAAGAGTAGTAAAAGAACATGTGCATTCTAGAAACAATTTGTAGCAATCAATAGCAAATTTCTGTAATTAAATGTTTATTTTTTACCTTTCGTAGAAGTTCATTTTCCTTTAAAGTAATTAAAATAAGCTAATCATCAAAACTATTTATACAGTCTTAAATTCAAGAAGTTCACAGCATTAATAGACAGAGAAACTACAAGCTTCAAGCCTTAAAATGCACAGAAATAATATGTCAAAGAACTACTGTAACAAATAAATTTTTTAAATTTTAAAATTGTGTTAGTATGCAGCAAGGTTTTAAAAAGTGCTGGGTTTAGCCAAGTTACTGATAACTCATAATGAAATGGATGCAAATTTAGACTTGTTTAGTGTGCTTCAAAGTTGAGGTCTTTCAACAAGCTGTGCCTTGCAATCACTGTTTGTAGTTAATACAATAGGCCAGCTGAATTTTTAAATCTATCTATTAGAATTTATTGTATTTTTTTTCCTCAGGATTTTCTGTAGTTCAGAGTCTTCAGATTGTTTTGCTAATTGTTTAGTTATATAACTGAAATGGAATTTTAATGATGAATGTTAATTGTTAATCCTGTGTTACTCCATAAATTTCCAGTTTCTTTCTACTTAACACAGACTGCTTTGCTACTATAATTATTTTGAGGGAGGGGTGGATAAATCATGCTAGTGTTAATTTGGAAGTAAGAAAGTAAAAATAGACTTGTATCAAAACCATGTTATTCCTGAACATCATCTTAGTAACATATAATTTCGTAAGAGCACTGGTAAAGTAAGCCTAGTTTTCAGGAGTGAGACTTGAAGCCCTTTTTAACAGCACTCTGAAGTCTGTTCCCATGCAAAATACTGCTTCCTGTGATGTGTGGCCATCTGCCAAGTCCACCTTGGCAGATATGTCGGTCCTGAGTGTGAGGATGCTGTCATCAGAGCTGCTGTCACCTACCTTGCTGCTCATAGTTTATGCCTTGCAAAGTGACCTTTGCCTCCTCATCATGTGTGCTGACATGCAGCATCATCCTCTGTGTTCCCATTTTCTTTGTGAACAGAACATTATTGAACGCTGCTATGTTTAGCTCATATGCCAGGGATGGTTAGCAGCAACCTCCAAATGTACAGACTGGCTGAGGAGTTTTGCGTAGTTCCAGAAATTCTTTCCAAGCTGACGAAACTTTTGGGGACACATCAGCTGCTGACCATTATCAGCCCAAGAAGAAGGTAACCCACAAATCACATTAGACCTTAAACAGAAATTCTGACAGGGGCTTCAGTATGTGAATGTGAGAAAACCAGTGTTTAAGCAAAAAATTATCTTTGTAAAAATGCATCTTCATGAACAATTGACGATGTTTTAGCTGTTGATGATGCTTTATCTTCATAGACTTCACTGACAATCCTGCACAGTGTCATTGGAGAATCATTTATGCTCTGTGGCTAAACCCAGGTCAAGCAGGTGGTCCATAAAAGAGCACCTGAACTGGATGTTCTCTCTCATGTTGTCAATAAATTAGCATTTCTCTTGATTGGGACATCAGGGTCATAAATTGTGTCATAGGAAATGGATTTCTAAGGACCTCTTGACCCACATGCAGTTCCACAGGAACAAATGAGTTTGGCAGCATGTCCGGACTACTTCCCAAAAGTCTAGAGGGAAGTCCAGAGTTTCGGCCTTTTACTGGCCACTTTTCAACTGCCTTCCCTTGAGAACAGCATGACCAAGGGGAAACTTGAATAAAAGTTCAGATATGTTTCGGAGAAAATAAATAGTCTCTGGTTATTGCAATCCTAATCAGTGTGAGAGTTTGGTTATGACGGACACAGGCATCTGAGCTAATCAGCCTAAGTTTCTTTACAAAATATAATGGAGAAAAATCAGCAATTTCTCCAATTTTTGCATGGATAAAAGTGCACAAAGGTAGCTTGCAATGCAAGCTATGTGTCTACTTTGGCATGAAGTGAAGTGAACCTAAAAGTTCTCATTCATCTATTCAGACTATAATGAGGGCCTGGCTCAGCTGCATCTACATTTAGATGAATCCCCCATTATGGGACAGGTCATAAGCTATTCACAGCTCATATATTAAATTCCACTTAGAAATCAGATGACAGAAGTGCTGACATTGTATTGTATGTTTACAGAGGAATGCTCCCATTTATTAAGCAGTTATGCTTCTAATTTTATCTAAAGACAATCTTCAGGGAATTTGAGGATTCAGATGAGCTAGATAGAAATATTAGGAGAGGTGAAAGCAAAACTGACTTACCAGTGGAGAATGCCAGACATGTATATAGGAACTAATAAAACCAGATACTAATCTTAAGTATTGCAAATAACCCTAGTAAGGTGTATTTTATAACATTTTTCACTCAATTTCAGTTTATTATGAACATAAGATTACTTTATTTGTTACTGATGATTTTGCTCTAAAACAAACTCAATTTTTGCTGTCTGTCTCTGAAGAAAATATTCAGCACTGATTTCCACAAAGGCAAAAGCTATCATTGCAGCTGAGACTAGAAGAGACAACATGGGGTATGCAAACCTTTATCGGTAATATCCCCAGACACAGAGTAGAGGGAAAAATAAAATCTGAGTAACCTGAGAAAAGTTAGGAAGATAATGTTTGAACCTTTGAACCATTCAGTTTCAGGAGGAACATTTTCTATTTATACAAAAAAGCATAAAGCAAACATAGCAATTAACAATCTGGTTAGCTGAACATTTGTAGGTGCTATGCTCTTAATTGTGAAGCAAATGGGTACCCTCAAGTTACATGTAAAAAGAAATTGTAACAACACAGCTGTTTAAATTGAAAACAGCCCACTGGAACAGACCCTGAGAATCCCAGATTCACTGCAAGTTTATCAGATCTAAAAAGATGAATCAACTGGATGGGATGTAAATGGCTAAGTTTTATTGAATGAGAGAAACTACGACTATAAATAATGTGTATGTACCTTTTAAGATATGATTTGAAAATTTTCAGAGGAATGTAAAAATAATTAAATTGTTCTGAAAAATATTTGAGATCATTTAGCAAAAATTTGTTATGCTTCTGTATTTTCATCTGCAGAGGGAGAAGCTGTAATTCTGTGTACTTCTTAGAATTAGTTCTTGGAGATGCAAAGCTCTAGCAGTTGCATTAAACATGTGCTGGTCTTTGCATGCGAATGTGCATATGTGGTGTTTCTGTTCATGAGCCGATGGTTTGTTCCAAAGAAATTTCACAAAGCATCAAAGTCTCAAAGTTAATTAACTTGTAGGAAAATATTGATATGAGTCCCTGGTTTAAGAGGAAATGCTTAGTTTTGCAAGACATCAGCATCAGCCCTAAGCTGATGGATCTTCCAACAGAAAAAGATCTCGTGTAGACCTTTCTTGTAGTCTCCAAAGCACGGATGCATCAGAAAATAGGTTTTGCTTATTTTTGAAGCTCTCAGAATTATGTACTTCAGCCCTCCTGAGCAGGAGAAAGAATTTAAAGTATAGAAATCCAGGACATTTGCCGTTACAAGGTGGAAAATTGGACAATGCATTGCACTCCTTGTTTGTTTATTCTTTGAAGGATATCCTGACCATTTCCTGAAAAAATTCTAAAAAATATTTTGTCACACTTTGTAGTATGAGCACAATCTGAAATGGAAGAGGTACTCAGTGCGGAAGATCTGAATAAATGGTCGAAAGCAGGAAGAGCGATGTTGCTTGAGAAGCTCCATCCCTAACTCCAAATGAAAGCCATGTTGTTAGTGGAAGGTTTCCTAAATAAGCATCCTTTGGAAAGAAACATCACTACAGTTTTGACTAGAAATGTATGACTTGGAAGAGCAGTGGTAATGTCAGAGTTGTACTAAGCATGGATGGGAAATGAACTGTTACTCTGCAGATACGTTTATCATAATCCGTCTGTAGTAATCCTTGTTCAGTTCCCTGATTTTCCTGTTTGCTTGTTCTATGCCAATAGTCCCAGGTGCATTATTAAGAGCTTCTTACTTCACCTTCCCCTGGTTAAGGTTTGCCATATGGGAAAGGAGGAGGAGGAGTTAACAGTGTCCGTTGTGCTTAGGTTGGGACTCCAGTGGAGGCTTGGGTTAGAGTGCCAATGTGGTGCTCCTTGCTTCCTGAACACTACCCTGTGCAACAACCCAGCAGCTTCCAGGGCAGCACAAAGGCTGCACTCTCTATTTATAGAGGTGAAGCTTGTGTTTGTAGGTACAGTCTTCACCTATTGTGGCCAGACGGCTGATAGAAATGGACAGTGTAGAAAACCTGCTTGCTGAGGAGTATTTCTGGGGAGGGTTATGCCAGGAAATGCAGAGAAAACCTGTCAGAAAACTGTCAGAAGGGATTTTAAAAATCTTTTCCTTAGGCTCTTGTCCTGGATAGTTATTTTATCTAGAAGAGAGATATGTGCTGCAGAAATGATGTGCCAATTTTCTGGATGTTATGAATAAGAAGTAATGTTTTGATAGTGAGGAGTGGAGGAGGACTCTGAAATACACGTTAGTTTTTTTAAACATTATCAGCCTGAAATTTACAAAATAAAGTCAATTTTTTTGTATACCACTCCGTAATGGGGTTTTTTTAATGCTTTCTGGCTTAATTGAGCAGAGTAGCATAACGAGACTATTTTTCCTCATGATATAAAAACCTTTAAATTCAGTAGTGATGATATGCTGTCAGAATGCTTTGTTTCCATAAGAGGATAATCAGGCAACAACACAATGGCCTAAGTCTGATGTGAATCAAAATGGAATACTGCCTATATAGAACAACTTGGCAGTAAAAATATAGTTTGTGCTAATTTTTAATGTTATTTCTGTGAGAAGTTCCTTTATCAGGTGGAGAACTGTAGTGCACCAAATTTTTCATTTGTCAGACAGAGGGGATTATTGCTTCTGGGGCCAATCTCTGAGTAACTGCTCATTTACAGGTATCTAAAAACAGAGGGTTTGACTTGCTCATTTCCTTACGTAGCACTGCAATTGAGCTGTGAGATAGCTATACTCTTCTTTACACTCTATATCTCTATTGCTGTTTAGCTGAATGTTATTGAAAATAGAGAACAATACAAAAATAGTGGCTAGGTTTGGGAATTCATTACTAAAATAACATTTTCATTGCTGCCCACAATGTTTAATTAAATCTGCAGGAGAAGTACAGGAATTAGGCAATGAGCAAACACAAGAAAATCTTGGCAATTCAGATGTTTTTATTTGGTGCTTGCAAAACAGGATGAATCAACAGCAGTATGAAACACTCAGTCATTTGAATTGGCCAGATTTATTTCCCATAAACTTAAATCCTTAATCTATACCCTGGGTTCTGTTTGAAATACCAGTAAAACACTGATTCTCTGATGCAGAGGAAAGATTTACAGCTCAGGAGATATCATGAAATTAAGCTTTTTGTCTTTTTCCAGTTTTGAGTCAGATTAGGCTGGATCCAGATCTCTAGGAATACTTTGCCTATTCTTATGTATGGTGTATGTTCTGTTTCATAAACAGCAAGCAGTATTTGTATTCTGACTTGGTACAAATGAGTGTTACTGAAATGTGGTCACCTGTGACTGCATGGATGTTATTTCTACTTGTGCTACTGCAGAGGGGCTGCGAAGTAGCATCTCAGATCCCTAGGACCTGTCTCCAGAATCATTGCTATTGTATTCTTTGGAATTGATGCATTGTTAAGAAGCATCTAACTTTAGTCCCTTTGCAACCTCCTTTAAAATATTTTTCCTCTCTTTGCAACTTGCAGTTGGGCCTTCTGAAAGCTTAAACCCAGACAACAAAATTTTTCTTATCTTTCTCCTGGCATTATCTTACATTTTAGCAGCACTGCTGGTCTGTATTTGGAATTGCTTTCATTGGGCTCATGTGAACCTCATGAAATCCAAGGCCAAGGGGAAGTTCCTTCACCTGGGTCAGAGCAGTTCCTGGTATCAGTACAGACTGGGGGCTCCAAGGATTGAGAGCAGCCCAGTGGAGAAGGACTTTAGGGTGTTGGTGCACAAAAAATTGTTCATGACCCAGCAATGTGCGCTTGCAGCCCAGAAACACAATTGTAGCTGGGGCTGCATCGAAAGCAGTGTGGCCATTAGGCCAAGGGAGGTAATTCTTCTCCTCTATTCAAATCTCATACAACCCCACCTGGAGTACAGCATCCAGTTCTAAGGTCCACAATGAAAGACAGGGATCTATTAAAGCAGATTATGAGGAGGGTCAGGAAAATTATCAAGGCAGTGGAACACGTCTCCTATGAGGAAAGACTTGAGAGAGTTGGGGTTGCTCAGCCTGGAGAAGAAAAGGCTCTGGGGTGACCTTATTGTGGCTCAGCAGTTCTTAAAGGCACTTATTAGAAAGATGGGGAGAGAGTTTTCACTGGGGTCTGTAGTGATAGGACAAGGAGAAAGGTTTTTAAAAAGAAGGAGGGTAGCTTTACATTGGAAGAAATTGTTTACTGTGGGAGTGGTGACACATTGGAACAAGTTGTCCAGAGAAGTCCATAGAATCATATGATCATAGAATTATTTGTCTTGGGAGGAGACCTTGAAGATCATCTAGTTCTAACCTCCCTGCTGTGGGCAGGGACACCTTCAACTAGACCAGGTTGCTCAGAGCCTCATCCAACCCAGCCTTGAACAATTCCGATGGGCAACATGTTCCAGTGCCTCACCACCCTTACAGTAAACAATTTTTTTCCTAATATCAAATGTAAACCTACTCTCTTTTATTTTGAACCCATTCCTTCTTGTCCTATCACTACATGCTGTTGTAAATAGTCTTGTCTGATCTTTCATGTATGTTCTCTTCAAGTACTGGAAGGCCACAATTAGGTCACCCTGAAGCTGCCTCTTTTCCAGGTTGAATAATCCCGATTCTCTCAGCCTTTCCTCACAGGAGAGATGCTCTGTCCCTCTGATCAACTTGGTGTCCCTCCTCTGGACTCACTCCAAGAGGTCCTTCCTCTGCTGGTACCTCAGAGTTGGATGCAGTGCTCCAGGTGGGGTGTCACCAGAGGGGAGCAGAGGGGCAGAATCCCCTCCCTCACCCTGCTGGCCACACTGCTTTGGATGCAGCCCAGGATAGGATTGGCTTTCTGGGGTTTGCGTGCACACTGCTGGGCCATGTTCAGCTTCTTGTCAGCCATCACCCATGTCCTTGTCAGCACTGCTGCTCTTGATCTGTTCATCCCCAGCCCTGACCCAGCTGCAGCACTTTGTTCTTGGTCTTGTTAAACCTCACGAGATTCCCATAGGCCCACTTCTCCAGCCTGTCTAGGTCCCTCTGGATGGCATCCTGTCCGTCAGGTATGTCAACAGTACCACTCAGCTTGGTGTCATCTGCCAGCTTGGTGAGGGTGCAGTCAATCCCTTTGTCTAAGTCATTAATGAAGATATTAAAGACATTAAGTTGTGTTATATTATATTAAGATATTACTAAAGATATTAAGTTGTGGATGCCCCATTGCTGAAAGTGTTCAAGGTCAGGTTGGGTTGGACTTTTAACAACCTGATCTGGTGGATGTCTTTGCCAAGGGCAGGGGATTGGGCCTGATGATCTTTACATGTTCCTTTCAACACAACCCTTTCTCTGATTTGCCACAACTTATTTTAACAGTTTTAGGATTATGTTCCAATTAGGGAATTAGCAGTCTCCTATGCTTATGATGAGGAGCTGTCACATCCCATCACATAAAATACAGTAGCCTTGAGACCTTCAAGGAGTTTGATGAGTACAAATGGGTAGATACCATAAAAATATCAATTAAAAAGTTTTATTTTATTTAAGTTAAATTTGTATCAAGGGTGCTTTAGCCTTCTATGATTGCTTTCTGAAGAAATTCAGGTTTCTAGGGTGTGTGTTCTCCTGGGAAGCAAATCTTAAGGTTACCTTAAGATAGCCTATGTTTGTGTCATTTCACCTTGCTGAACATTATAATATCTATCCTTGAATTCTTTTCTGTAACTGTAATGTGGATGCAAATAAAGTACCTGTTTCCTGGTTGCTGTCCAGTTTTTGGATTAACCAAGCCTTTGGTTAATCTGCTTTGATTTATCTAGAAGATTTATTTTGCGTAAGTGTGTGTGAAATAGCATCACCTATGTTTGGCCTTCTTCACCTGCATCCCTCTCTGTTCGGTTCCATAGCCCCATTCAAGGTCCTTACAGATACCTCAGTGCTGGTGGTCATTTGGCCACCTACAGATTGTATATACTTTTTGGGTGCAGTTAAATGTTGCTCTTCATGGAAGCTGATCTTATAGTACATGCACTTTCACCATCTGTTTGATAGTTCACCAGTTTTTCAGGATTTTTCAGGCAGTGTATCACTCTCCAGTCACTCAGCACCTTGTCTCTGAGGAAGAGATGTTTGGGCTGTTCCTTCTTGTCATGTGAGAATGGGTGAACTTCTAACTGTTCTCCACCAATTCTCATGTCCATAATTAAACAGGTCTGAGGCACAAACACCCTGTTTGTACAAGCTCATGACTCTGCTGTTATATAAATGGCCACACAGTAGGCCATGGAGTATAAACTTGAAGACATTTTCATAAGCAGTGTTGCAGGCTAGAAGTGATCTCTGGGAAAAGGACTACATATACCTAAAAATGATATACAACAAGCTTTGTTTTCAGAGTATCTTTAAAATTTACTTAAGTGGTTTCTTGTTCCTAAAGCAATCAAAAGGATCTAAATGCCTCATATGCTTGTTTGTTTAACTGGTGATTAGTAATAGTGAAAGAATAGACTTTCAGAGTCATCTTGTTCTGCCTTACATGTTTTCTGGAGGACACTGCACTGTGAGCCAACAGACAGCTTGCTGTTGGGAAGTCATAATACCCAAGGCAAAGGCAATAGCACAACCTTTTATGGGGACTGAGGGTCCCTCAGGCTTTTGCTTTGAATACAAAGTATTCTCATAAAAGAAATTAAATTAAGTACTCTTCAGATTTGTCAAGTCTTGATGAGTGAAATTACTTAGAAATAAATTTTATAAAGCATTTTGTAAAGCATTTTAAATAATGTTTTAATCAGTTGATGTTTACACCCTTTGTCTTAATAGTACTCAGATGAAAAAGATCAATGATTATTTTATTCTGCAAAGACTATAAAAATTTAATGGTTCGCATAATAAGTATAACTCATAAAATCTACCGTTTAAATATGGATTGTTTTTAACCTGTTTTTAAAAAGCTGCAGTTAAAGTGAAAAGGAATTACTTAAAGCAATGATTTTATTCCTGTAGTCTGAGGATGAAAAAAGTGATAAATTCTAAAATCACTGTTATTTCTGTTGATGAGACAGACATTTGGAAGGATTTGAAGTACGGAATGAATTTTTTTTAACCTTAGGTACATTTGTGTTTCTAACATAGATTAATAACTATTCGCAGAATTTTTTTTTTTTTTTTTTTTTTTTACAACCTGCAATTTGTTTTTAGGAATTTCAAAGATATCTTGAGAAAAGCATGAGTTTACATGACAGGTAATTTCACACAGAGTAAATGCATTCCTAAGGACAGTTACTTCATTAATTGTTTATTCATAGCATGCAGTAAGAGTGCTTCTACTATTCAAGAATGTGTCTTAAAACACATGCACGTTTTCATCCTTTATGATAGTGGAAAATCTCTTTTATTCTTTTTACTCGCAATAGTTTGGGCTGGTAAATGGCATGTGCTGAAGATCTCATTTATCTGGAGTCTTTGCATTGCACTCTCTGATGAAATATTTCTCTAATGTCCATGTCCTGTCTAATTTATTTTATTGTCATATTTTTTGATAAGGGAAGAAAATCCCCAAGGGTGATGTGTTGGACTTGTACAGTAAAATTGGATATACAGTTACAGATTCTCATGCAACTACTGTTTTTTCTGGCATCTTTCCTTTTGGCTCTACTGAATTCTTAAAGTAATCCTATGCTAATATTCATATAGATTAAATTAGTAATCAAAATAGTTCATTAAAGAATACTACAAAACCTTTTATCTCTTAGGAAATCAGTGTTTCTCTTTTAAATGCATTGGTTTATATAAAATAGATGAGTATCAGATTCTTGCTATTTCAGAGAATACAAATCAGAGCTTTTCTAGAAAACATTATATTTTGTCCAGAATTCAGTGTTTTGTGATTTCACAAGTAAAAAGTTTTAGATGTCACATTACTTTTACACATTTTTTTATAAGAAAGTATAAAAAAATTAAATCGATTGTGTAGCTTCATTACACAATAAAAGCAATGATGTTTAGAACTAAATGTAAAAGCTGTCTTAATGGCTCACAACAGAAGGCTAAATAGTCTACAAGTGAAGGAAAATGGCAGATAAAAATATAAATTTTTATAGGAAAGTGGCATTCTTAATTACAGTTAGAGATTGTGTAAAGCCTACTGCAAAGCTGTCCAGAAGTTTCTTTCAGTAATTTGCTGTGAAACTGCCAGAGTGTTTGAATATCAGAGAGAGCAATTCTAATGAATGGAGGCCATGGAAAGAATTCTTGAAGTTGAACATAACAGGCCTGGGAAAGGAATACTTAAAGAAAATTTTAGGGGAGTGGTATTTATTCACTTCTGGGACTTTTGTCAAGAAAAAAAAGGTGTAAATCTGCAGCCTTTACTTCTTTTATTCCTATCCAGTTTTCATTAAACTTATCTGTAGTCCACCATGTCCATGCTTTGTTAAAAATTAAAATGCCAGGACCAAGCCAAGTGTTATCTGTGCCTGCTCTGACAAGTTACGGAAGACCAGAAGAGCTGAGAACACAAGTAGCAATGCTTGCCAGACTGTGCCTTCAGTGAGGTATATTTTAGGAAGTTCTTGAGTCAAATGTGTTGTCTTGGCATGTGCTAGCCCCCCATGAGGTAACATACTTAACTGGATGGAATCAGCAGGAGAGTTTGTTTATTTTAACTACTAATGTGGTAATTTGAGTTTTCTCATTCCCTTCCCCAGACACTGCCTAATATATTCAAGCAGAGAGATACATAGGAAAATTTCCTTGGGTAACCTAAGTAGTAGGAAGAGATGAGAACATATGAACTTTGACTTGCTATAAACAGTAGAGTCTAAGTCCTATTTTTAAGGTGCTGTGCTCGTGGGAGCTGGAAGTGGATGAAGTAATGTACCTCACCTTACCCATATTTTGTGTTTGTAATGGACTTATTTGCTAATGGATCCAACTCATTACATTATTGGTGTTGCTAGGACTCAGATGACCAAGATAAATCACAGGGGTGATGCCTGAGTTAATTATAGCAGTGCCCTCCCAAACAGCACTATCAGCTCTGGGAAGCAGCAAAAGCTATTGTTGGCGTTAGGAAGTAACATGAGAGAGGGGTGCCTGGGAGAGGAGAGGCAGTGAGGAGACTGCCATTTCCAAAGGATTGGAAAATACTGGCTCTGTGGTGTTTGGCAAGGAAGAGAGGTACAAAGAAGAGCAGAAGGTTTTCAAGAAAAAAGAAATATCTCAGAACAGGTATTTGAAAGATACATTTGCTTAGCGCTCACACACCCATGAAAGTAATGGTGGAAACATTACAAAGCAAGATAAAATACCCAGTTTCCACTTAAAGAGTCCTTCTGTCCTTGTTCCTGGCAGGAACAGGTCCTTTCCTTTTTACTTGCGAGCTTTTCCCAGGAATTTATTATCTCCTGAAAGTTTTTAAAGCAAGTTTGTTATCTCTAAATCTCTGTTTTTGTTTTTAGGGAAGCTATTTGAAAACTAATTATGTTTTTCTTCTAAACTTGAAAGAAAAGAGAGAAATTACCTTGGTACTTACTGAAAATATGTCTCAAACTGAACTATAAACAAGCACATAATTAAAAAGAGTCTTAGTGTCTGAAATCAGAGAAAATGCTTCTTTAAGAGCAAATCTTTAGATACTATAAAATGTCAGAGCGGCACAGCTGTTCAGTCTCTGTTCTTCAGTAAGGATTCCCTGATAAAGGGGAATTTTTCATAAATTTCTGTGTATAGAGAAGATAACAAATATGTCAGGTCTGAAGTTCCTTCCTTGTCCATTAAGCAAAATAATAAAGGTAAAATCTACTTCAGCAAGTACTGTGTATTCAAGTCTCCTATTTAGAGTGATAAAGACAATATCTACTATTCTCTTCAAACAGGCTGAGTTTCTAGAACCTGAAGAAACGTCTGTTTCAGATTACACTGAATTGCAAAAAAACTATGGATCTGAAGATTTGTTTGTGTTTTCTTTCATTTGGTAGAACCCCAACATTCCCCATTCAGTTGACTGGGAAAAGTTTTACTTAATTTAGAATTACTTCCTTTAGCTGTTTCTTCACAAATCACTGCAACTTTTTAAAACGACCTTCAATTTTATTTTTTTTTAGAAGCTGCACATAAATTGATGCAGACCCTGAGGGTAAAGGGCTCTCTTTGTGAGATGCTAAATTTAGAGTCCCTTGAACAGCTCAGGTGAAAGCACAAAAAACAAAATTCTGTGGTTAATGGTATTTGTATTAAGACAAGCAAATACTTAACTTTGAATATGAGCAACTAAGGAACTGTGAATTTTGGTAAAATTAAAACTTTCTTGTCTTCTAGTTCAGTGAGAAAAATGCAGAACATAACCAACTCAGAATTGAAAAATAATGTGTTTGGATTCTCTTCCTTACTCATTTGGTGATTTGATTAATATCTGCTTAATACTAGTTTTAATCCCCATAAAACACTGTAATATTTTATCTATGTTTCTTAAAACGTCATTTCTGCAGACGAAAACACAGCAGGAGAAAGGTTGTGAAGACCAGCTTCGGTTCAGTAGCTAAACATCTAAAACATTTGTTATGATGTTCAGTAAGACACAAGATTAATCAGTAAAGCAAAAAGCCACTTAATACTGCAATAATGTGTTCTTTAGCCTGTAACTTCTTTTAAAAAACAGAAGGATTAACAATCATCTGCTTTGGTCTTTAGCTGTCATTAACGACATTTAAGTCTTCAACCTACGTAGGGCTTTAAGATGATTATATAATCAGCAGATTTTTTAGACTGCTACAGCTGGTGATAAGCATGCATTATTCCAGCCTTCTGAGCTATGCTAAGGACTTACTGTCTTGCTAGGCTTTTGTCATGCAATAGTATAAAAAAAATCATCAGTTTCTGTTAGTTGTTCCTGGTCATTCAAAGCATAGAATGAGAGAGAAACACCAAGTCTTAGAGAAAGTTTTGTTGAGGAAGAACAATCTGGCTGATAGTGATGATTCTTAAAGGGATTGGCAGTTTTATTGGATAAAAGTTGCCAATATTACAGATAGCACCAGTCAGATGGCTTTTGAACTTAAAGAAGTTCTCCATGGTAACAGGAGCTTGTGGGGAGTCATTGTGAGCTTGGGAATTACTCTGAAAGTTGCTTGTAGCCAGCTCCAACTCTAGATGATAAGATAACCATGCACTGTTTTTCCTTCTTCTCCTCCTGTTTTCTGAGCCTGAAGTAGCCTCTTTGATGTATTTCTTCCTCAACCCAGCAATACTGAAGCACGTGGAACAGAAGAAAATCTGTTCAAGTTAGCCTAATGAGTTTCAACCTAAAGGTTGAAGTCGACACTCTATTCTTTTAAAACACATCCTTAGGCTTTGTTTTATTTCATCTCATTTATCAGTCATTAATTTTGCACAAAAGATGTCAACTCTGAGTAACTTTAATTTGGCTTTATCATACATCCTTTATCTTATAATGTAATTACTACCAGTCCCTCTTTCACAGATTACTGAGAAGGTCTGTGGCTATTGGTCATTTGCTTAATTTTCAGTTGATTCCCTCATCTGGAGCAAGTCCAGCAAGCGTCTGCACTCTTTGAAGAGAACAACCTAAGCAGGCTGGCAGAGATCAGTAACTTCAGCAAAATGCTTCCTGACTAGTTCTGCAGATTCTTCATCCCCATTAGCTAATGACAATTCCTAGAGCCTGGTTAAGCTTTTTCTTACTTCAGCAAAGTAATTTCTCCCTTTTAGTGCTCTGATTTACTTCCCATTTCTCTAACAGGGAGTGTTAGTGCATTCATGCCCTTAAGGCTCTGTTTTCATGCTCTGGTTGTGTTTTGAAAACAAGGCAAATATTCACAGAATGCTTGGAAAACAAAATGTGCCTGAAGAGTCTGAAAAGTGGTAAAGGTTTACAGATATCTGCCATATAAAAGTGTTTATGCTTCTATCCTATGTCAATATGAGTTTCTACTCCCTTACTCTTTCCCCCTAAATGCTACAAAAATTTATCATTATTGGGTAATCAGGGTTTGACAGTGATGACTTCCTGATACCTAATTTTTGTTTTCATGTGAACATCTATCACAGCTATGCTTAAGGCAAAATTAAGCCTTAATTATGCCTTAATGCCTCAAGGCAGTTTTTTCATTGCTCTATCCAGATTAAAGAAAAAAATAAAATTAGAGGTAGATCCTATTTTTGTTGTTTAATCTGTACTCGCACAGCCTCATAGATCCATCTCTAGACAAACACGTGAAAATAAGGCATTAAAGTAAGCATTTTTAGGTTTTCAAGAAGTTTGTGTGGAATTGATTTACTGAAGAAATCTACTGGTCTTTCTAGTGGTATTGAATAGTTCTCCTTCCCTTTAGTTTTTGCCACTGTTACAGTGTTTTCCCTGGAAGTATATGGCTCTAACTATGGAGATTTTCTTAACTTAGTTTTTGTATCTCACTTCTATGGCAATTACTGTCTGCTCACTCCTCCTTAGACAAATGGTTAAATGAACTATTTTGAATATATTCAGATTTGGCCTTCTAATCAGTTTTAAGGAACTGAATTAAACAAAGAAGCAAATTAGTATATTTGATCTGTGAAGACAAATGGCTTAATCCAGTTGTGTGTTAGAACTCAAATGCATATTCATGTAATGATTTAAAATGGAAGTTGGTAGATGTCAGTAAACTTAATGGTAGAGAGAACAAGCAATTAGACTGCCATACGCTTGTCTGGCGTTTACTTGGAAAAAATAGAGATACAGTTTTGGTTCAGAGTGAGAAAATAATGTTGAAATAAATTACCAATATTTTCTTTACTTTCAGCTAGAAATTTACTGTTATTAAATAAAATTATTAGCCAAAATGATAATGCTACTTAAAAGATCAGTGCTGCAAATTAGTCTATTTTTAGTAAGGTTTGAGATATTTAACTTGAGACCATTCCAGTATAAAGACAAAAAAGAAGTCTGGTTTGGTTCTTTTACCTCTACATGCTTGACAGTTCAAGCACATGTCAAAGTATGCTTCTAAACCCCTAGCATAGGAGGATATAAACAAATCATTCTATGACCTTTCAGAAATTTAAGTTAGAGTGAATGAGGCATATCTGACCTAAATTGATGTCTAAAAGCAAAGTGTCCAATCTGAATCAACCATTCAGCTCTTTCCAGAGTAATGCAGAAAGATGGGTAGCTACAGAAACCAGCTTATCCCATCTGAAATGCTTACCTGGGATGACATTAATCATTTACAGGAGGCACTTATCTTCTAGAAATTCTAGAAATTCTATGCCAACTGTGCTGTCTACTTAAACTCGAAGTAGCCACTCGCCATGGGAAATCCTGGTTATAACTTAGGAAAAGTTTTTTTCACATTAAGTGAGGTCAAACACCATACCGATTTTCCTCTGTGGATTCTCCATCCCAGCAGACACTCAAAACTTCACTGGCCAAAACCCTGTGTGAGGACCTGCGCAAGGCTGCTGGCTAGCACTGCTTTCAGAACAAAGGAGGTAGAACAGATGACATCCAGTTTTCTCAAACTAAACCATCTTGTGAATTCTAAAGGCCTTAGAGCAAATCAGAGACCAAGACCATTGTGTTTAAAGGAGATAAGAAATATGAGACAGAGGTGACAAAGAAACAAAGCCAGAAGGATTTTGTCTAGCCTGAAATGCTGCTGAATACTGTGGCTCAAGCAATGCAAGGTTGATAGGGAGAAGTAATATATTGTGTTAGAACAAGTTTCAAGTGTTCCCCTCTCCTTTTCCCCTCCTTCACCTCACTCCTCATCCACTTTCTCCCCCCCACCCCCTTGACCCCCTTCAACCTTCAGATCTTTCTGGAATACAGGAATCAAACAAAAAGAGTAAAGGATGAGATCAGAATTAAGGAAAGTTTGTGAAAAATATATTGTGATGTTCTAAGATAGATCTTTGTTTAAGACATGCTTTTCCTAAGTTTATAATCATTGTATTATTGCCATTCTCCTTCAGAGAGCTAAAATATGATTTCCAGTGCTCATAGTCTTGGTTCATATCTGGTGAAAGTTTTATAAACAAATGTAGGGGGAGGGAGAGTAGGAGTAAAAAAAGATATCAAACATATGGGTTGAACTGTGACAGACTATACTGCCTCCTGTCCAAAGGATGACTCTCAAGTAAAGTTATGAATCTCAGGACTGAGATCCAGAAGCATTGACTAGATTCTGTTCAAACTTGGATATATGAGTGACTTAATTTAGAACCTGTTGGTGTCTCTGTATGGTGATAGAACAGGAGAAGCAATAAAGTAGGGATGAAAATTTGTGGTTTGTATTAAACTGTGACATCATTCCCTGCTGGATATTTACAGACTGTTTTTTCATCAAGAAAAGACTGCTTCTTAGTAATTGAAGTTGCGTTTCAGCATTAAATTAAGGAATAGTTATTTCCAAGGATTTGGTGCCTTGAAAGCAAAAGAAATTAATATTGCCTATGTACGGTATTTCAACCTTCACACAGTTGCTTGAGCAGGATGTATGCTGGTTGAATGCTTCAATTAGACAGTCAATGTTCAGTTTGGAAAACGCACACTGTGAGGGAGAAGCTCACAATTAGAGCTTAGAGTTTGGTCTGCATTCTGTTTGCCGAAACATCTGATGCAAAATGATGTCTTCTTTTGACATTGCATGAAATTGAATTCCTTTGATGAACTTATTTTCCTGCAGTTTAATAACATTACTATTAGAATTCTGGAGGTTTGTCTTTTATGTATCAGTATGGGTGTGTATTCCTACTATTTTCCTTCAGTAGTAAAACTGAGATGTGTTGTCCTAACCACTGATAGAAGTATTCCCTTCTGGCACTGTAACTATCCACTGTAAAGGGCTGCCGTGTTTGTAACGTGCCAACCCTATCAGTCCTCTTAGTACCCAGCACTGGGCTGTTTAAGACTAATGCACAGGGGTAGGGAGCAGAGGCCACTGCAGTGGATGATACACATACCCTCCTCTTTTAGATAGCCATCCATATAGAAAATTTAAATTTATCACAGTGTGAGTTTGGCATGGCCATATAAATTCAAGCAACAAATTGTGTTCTGTCTTTCTGTAGATTTGCAGTCAAGAAATTTACTCATCTTTTTATTCGTAAATACAATGGCAGAAATAGCTAAGGACTCCAGGACAATCCATTCTTTGTCATATAGTGTTCTGCAAAGAGATGGGGATAAACCTCTCCATGTTGGTCTGCGAATCATCAGTTTTCAATGATTGTACACTTCAGCACCCTGTGTACCTCATTTTCTCTTTGATTAATTTTGCTTAATTGAGGTGGAAAGACACTGGCATTTACTTCACATTCTACAGGAGATAAGTGTTTGAGCAAGAGATTGACGTGAATTCCTCTAGGCTGTGTGGTGTCTGCTTACTGCAGGCACTTTTCTGCAGTGGGATGACATAGCTGCCATATCCTTCCAAACACAAGACATGAAGTGGACATCCCAAAATGGGTCATTGTCAGTCCCTCAAACGTAGCACCCATTATTTTAAGCTGATTTAAATCAGTTGCCTCCACTGCTCAGAGATACCAAATATTCTTACATAGTCTGGAAATCTAAAGGTTTAGATACACATCCTGTGTCTTTTCTAGTAATTTTTAAACAATAATGTTGGCTACAACTAATTAGATTCTGTTTCTTGTATTTTTAGTTTTAAAAGATTAGCAGAATCTGTTAACAAATAGTGTATTTTTGAGTATTTGTGGGCAGAGGACAAATGAGGGTAGATATCATATTTAACTGTACGCAGTTTTACTATGTAATGGTTAAAATGTTACAGGTTTGTATGTGTACCATTATAACTTCATAGTATTGCTGCAGCCTCAAATAGAAGTCATACATCTTTTCTGGAACAAGGATTTGTTAAATGCTGTAAATGGTTATGCCATTTGAATGAAAACAGTGAAATAGCTAATCAAACCATTTTTCACTGAATAAATAGTGAGTTGACAGCAAATAAATTCTTTAGGAACTAAATCACATTTCCCAATCCAGAAAATTACTGGAGTTTAAGTTTAGGATGTCATAAGTAAGCCATATTCTAGCTGGGTCCCAAATTAACTTATTTTGGTATAACACATTACAAGAAAATTCTTTCATTGACAAAGAATTAGTATAGAAATTATGACACAGGCATTTTAAGTGTATCAGTCTGAAGTGGGACTTTCAGCAAACTGTATTTTGCATTTGAGTTACCATTATGCATTTGATTTAGCATGCTAGTCCTTGAAGCAAGTATCACATCATCTGCTTTGTTACATGAAATGGCTAAATACATCTACTATTCTTAGACAACATGAGTTGCAACGTAAAGCTATCAGACCAAAAAAGTTTGATGGCATCTTCTTCTTAACTCAAATTTATTGTCAAGGAGCTCATATGGACTGAATTCCCATCTAATATTAGTGTAGATTGATTTATTTTATATCCATTTTATTTTTCTATTAAAAAAAATCCCTTGGTGTGTGTTGAAATAAATGCAGGCATTGCTGGATGACAGAACAGCATGTGAATTATGTAATCACTGAGGTTCCCCCCTGCACACAATCAGGTCACCTAAGTGAGAAAGGATGGAGTAATGCATATCTCTTAAATTTTTCATTAGGAGTAAACTAGACAAGGTGATTGCGATAAAAGCCTGTTTGGAAAAGGACTGCATTGCAAGAAATTGTATAGAGAACAGTAGACAGAAGAATGAAGGAACAGGCAGTTCTGACCCTAGGGCAATTTTTCCTCTTCCTCCAAGAACATTAAAATAAAATCTTAAGTGCCTTCTGTCAACCTGTGCATTTGTTAAATTTGTGCATATGAAGTACTGTACCTCTGAGCTATTGGTTTCCTGTGTTTTTATGGTAGTTAAGAAGCTCTAGTATTGTGCCTTCATGCTTCTGAATCTCACAGCAGAATGCCCATTTTCCTTCCTGCTGACTTCGTTAACATGTCATCATATGGCACCATTCAGTTCCTCATCTTCAAAATGAGTTCCTTGTCTGCAAGATCTTCCTCCAGACTCCACTTCATCAGTGCCAATGATGTTACAGTGCCACTGTCCTACCCTCTATGTAGTTATAACTGTGTCTAGTAAAAACAAGCTCAGAATGTGCAAAGCCCCCTGAATTCTGGCTGATTTTAGTATCATAGTTGACAAAAAGGAGGGAGAGAGATAAACTACATATTCAAATTATTATAGGTGGTGAGTCAGGAGGGATAGGGAGAATTCTACACCCCTCAAAATGGAATTGTATGTTTATACTCACATACCTTGAGATCTCTTCAGTCATATTTTTCCTGTAAATCTATAGGCTAAAGTGCTACCTGCTGCTGAAGAATAGAAAGGCTTACTTCAATTTTTATAGGAGTGAGTTTTCTCCCACAGTAGCAAAACTGGACTTCCGTCATTCAGCAGCGTAAACACTGGATGGCAAAAAAGAGCAACTGTCAGCAGAAAATGTGACTAAAACAGATTTAAACACAGGATGCAGTATGTTCGTGCTGCTTCTTTCCAAGTGACCCTTCAGTAATATAGTAGCATTGGGGAATTGTTTGATCTGTTGTCACTTAAATACGGTTATGAACTCTTCCCAGTTTATGAAAAACGCTTAAGAAAAAAAAGAATAGGAAGACAAAAAGGCACAAACACAAATCAATCACAGATGCTTTGAAACAGGAATTTTTATATAAAGCTGTGGAGAAGCAATGTTATTTTGTATGGATATTATATTTAAGATTACCTGCTTGGTATTATTCTGGCTGCTCAATAATGAAATCAAATGAGGCTTCAAGGGAGGAATAGGTATTGAAGAAAACAATGAAGGATATACACTTTATCTCTAGAAAGTATATTGAGGCCCTTTACAGAAAAAATTATGAGCTTGTCACCAGAAAATATTGATGTTTCTGTTGCCATCTCAGTTAACAAGCTTGTGGTATGGCAGGCCAGAGTCTAAGAGCAAAAAAATATTTAAGACATAAAAAATCCTGCTAAGAGAGAAAAGGTGAGGGAACAGAGAACAAATACTTTGACTCATTGTTGGGGAAAGTTTGGGAGAAAAAGTGTAGGAGGAACACCTTCCTCTCCTGGCTCAGTGACCCAGTTTGAACTGTGATAGAGCTAATTTTCTTCCTAATAGTACAGTGCTGTGTTTTGGATTTAGAATGACAAAAATGTTGATAACACACTGATGTTTTGGTTGTTGCAGAGCAGCACTGACACTCTAAGTCAGAGATTTTTCAGTTTTCACACCTTTGTGTGAACAAGGAGGCTGGGGATGCATGAGAAGTTAGTAAGGAGACACAGCTGGGACAGCTGACCCAGCTGGCCAAAAGGATATTCCATACCATATGGCATCATGCTGAACAACAAAACTGGGAGGAATTGTCTAGGGCATGGCAGCTTGCTGCTTGGGGGCAGGCTGGACGTCAATCAGCCAGTCGTGAGCAGTTGAATTGTGCATCGTTAATTTTGTATATTCTTTTACCTTTAATACTAATTTACCTTCCTTTTCTGTCCTATTAAACTGTATTTATCTCAACCCCTGACTTTTATCCTTTTTTTGATTCTTTCCTCCATAGTGAGCAAACGGCTGTGTGGTATTTAGCTGTCTGCGTAACCACAGAACCTGGGGTTAGATGTTGCTTCTAAACGAGTAACTGAATTCTCTAAGAAGCACCAAGATAAATCTAAAAGTCAAATCTGCAGACCTTGGGTAGGCTGAATCATTCTCTTCACTTGTGTCAAACTTTTTGGCAAACGATGCCCCTTTGCCTGTGAGGAACTGTTTGAGGCCTCTGACCGGATTCTGTAATAGGCACCTGAAAGGACTTTCTCAAGCTGGTCAGCACCCACAGGGGTACTGTAACAGCAGTGTCAGCAGTGAGATTCAGTTTTTTTATTTGAGTCATTGGCATCCACACAGAGAAAAGTGAAAACCAAGGTGCTTGTCACCTCAGAGGTGCATTTGTGAGTAGTAACATATATTGTGGAAATAGTTTTTTTAGACTGCTTTTCAAAGAGGCAAACTTAGATGAGAAGATGCATAGCATGACAGCTTCCCTGGTTCATTAACAAGTGAGGCAGAGCTTAGTACATGAACAGTAGTAGGTGCATAAGCAGTAGGTCTGAGATGAAACCTCTTTTATATCTGGAGGAATTTTATCCTTTACAGGACGCTTTTTGGACTTGTTGACCATAACGAGTTCTTTCACCCATCCATTCCAGTGCTTAGCTTCCACTACCTTGGGCTATCATCCTAACATCATAAAATTGCTTAATTTAGCAGATTAATTACTGAATTATGAAATCAGAATTTTGTCTCTCCTGCAATTGTCTATGTTTTTGTACCACGATACAATGAACTTTTTTCATTTATTTTGACAAATGCAGATTAGCCGTAAAACATCAGTCTACCACCATATGTAATGCAAATTGATAATGCCTTACGTAATTACTTAAGATTATTAAGTTTAAAAATTAGATGTTTATAATAACATTTGTAGGACTGTGAAACCTTCAGATGCGCAATAATCTGTTTCCCATTGGTTGAAACAGTGTGGCAACAATGTGGCAACAAGCACATAAGAACGATGAAGACTCTTTAGCTTATCAACTAGCTAAAAACTTGCTTTTCACACTGAATGTATTGCAGAATGGGCACCACTTTGTCCACCTCTTGGTAGAGTTCTCTCTAAGACAGCACTCAGATAAAGCACCAAACAGTAGGATGTTATATTGCTGGGGATCCAGTATGGACTTTAGACCTTAAGTCTTCAAAGCATTTAAGCATAAATTTGCACATCAAAGGTATGCGCAATGACCTGCTACCTGGCAACTTCTGGTGAATTAGCACATTTCATTATAGATGACTAAAAGACAGAACTCCCCTGTCAGAACAGTCAGTTCAGTTGTCTTGCTAATATAATATTCACTATTAAAAGCAAATAACTAAAGAGATTGAACCATGTTATCATGTAATTGTGTTACTTCTCTTCCTTTTGCATTACAAAAATCTTTGTCTTTTACATGGTGTTTGAAGATACTTTTACATGATGTTTCCATTTGCTTTGATTTTAGGTCAATAAATGCTCCCCTAGAAAAGAGCTTCATTTCCTTTCTATAAAGTTCAGAGCAAAAGCATATCATTCAGTATGTTAATAAATTCCTAAACAAAGAGGTTACAGTGGAGAAGCCTGCCAAAACCTTCAGTATAGAAGCACCACTAGACCCTGTAATAACATGCCTAATGCACTAGCACAGAGAGCACCAGAGAAAAGCTTTAAAATGTGCAGTGGTGTTTTGTGGTTTTGGTTTTCGTAATCTGAATATGCTTTGTAATCAAAAGTATTAAAATAATTTTTTTAAAAGCATTGATTTGAATAGACGTTATATGTCGTATTTTTAGCTTTATTGCAAATGTGCCAGTCTGTATAATGAAAATATTAGACACCTACTTTATCATTTACTGCAATGCAGTCAGATCCATCCTGACAGGATTTATCTATTATCTTGTTCAATTCCTCAGAAAAAATGGAATTACACATTTCTCTTTGTGCTCTTGAAGCAGCAGATTCACTAGGTCTGTTGTGGTTTTCGGTACTGGATTTATAGACTTTTCCTACTTTTCTCTGCAAACTAATGAACATTTGTGAATCAGTATTTTATTCTAACAAACTTCTTTTGCCCTTCTACCTAAAATTCTACAGTCCAGAGAGGCAATTCTGTATTTTGGGGGTTAGTAGTGGAGTGACAAAGGGAGGAGAGGATATACACAAGAGAGAACATGCTAGAATGCTTAGCACTTATTCCTATAGCACTAAAATGGAATCCTTAGCAGTGTACAGCCTATTTTTGATAGCAGTATAGTTATTGTTCTCAAAGATTCAGTTTTTTTCCCCCCATGTGATAAATAACACTAAGTATCTGTGAATTAATTAAATTATTATCTGATAATAATCCAGAGTATGTTCAAAATAGCTGTTCATGTAAGTTCAGAAGTTAGGGTGTTTTTTATCACTAGCATCTTACTGACTAAGTTGGAATAAAATGCAAATATCCTAAATGTTGCTTTACAGCTTCAATTTGAAGGCAGTAAATTGTGTGAATTGTCATGTTTGTATTACAAATTTAAGATTCATCATGATTGACATAGGAAATAAGTATGAAACTGAAGGAATGCCATTATTACATAATTAATCTCACTTATGTAAATACTAGTAATATTATTTTTGCCATTTTTGGTAGTAATATAGCTTGTTGTAGTTATATACCATTTTTGGTCAGGGTCTGGGAAGATTAAAATCAGCCTAATTCAATGATGTTTACTTGGAATAATACTGTTACCAGGGATTTGAAGGATTAACTCTAATCTGGATTTTTGAAAGTATAAATTCAAAATGATTAACATGTTTGCTTTCTTGCTGTAAGCAAACCTAAATATATTGTTATTCCTTTAGAACCACTAACTACTACTGTCTTTAGTGTGGGGAATACTTTTCAAATGCAACAGTCACCACTAGATTTTGATTCCACCACCCACTTCTGTGTCTGCCTGTTTCCAGGGGCACTTTTACAAGCAGGGAGATAAGTGTTGCAAGGGGTTCAGGTGTTTTTCTGTTGGTATGATTTGGGGGCTTTAAAATTTGTTTTGTTTTAAAAAAGGAGGAGGCATATAATAATCTCTGGAGCTCTGGTGTTCACTGTAAGATTTATTCTCTACTATTAGTTCCTGCTATGTGAAATGATGCTGCATAGGTTCATAGGCAAGAAGATAAGGAGGATTTCAAAAAGAATCCTAAAGAATTATGCAGTGCTTTTTGTGTCATAAAGTCAAAAATACAAGGGAGCTACAATAAGACTGTGGTAAAGGTTTTACAGGAATACTTTCAAAACTAATGCAAGTACTGAATGCATAAAATCAGCAATCAAGCTGGGAGCAGCAAATGTGCTATGTTATCTACAAAGATAACACACAGTGTTCATTTTTTCTTAGTAGCTAATTTAACTACCAAGCTTTTATTGCTGCTTCTGCTCAGTCCTTCCATTATTAGCTTAAGTTGAGATTTCTCACAAAAGTTCATCCTCGGCAGTAATAATTTGCTGCAATATAAAATAAATTACTTAACATAAAAGATCTTACTGATTGCAAATGCCAGTTGGCACTTTCTTGTTCTCTGCTGAAATGAGCACAACACATTGTCTATTACAGCTGCACGGCTACCCTGTGACCGCTCTGTGTTGCAAGTTTTAACGTTATTGCTTCTGTATGTATTTTTCCCCCATAAATTATTCTTCGCAGAAAAATGTTAATTAGTAACTGATAGATATAAAAATTGCCAGAGACAGCCCATTAATTCCATTTACCTTAATGGCACTTAGATCATAGCTTGCAGTACAGCTGTATTCAGACTGGATTATAAATGTAATTTTTTGCATCATTAACTACCCTGATTAATCTTAGACAGCAAAAGCATAATTATAGAAACACAGGACTTGCAATGTGCCAGTTTAAAGTTGTAGCTTTGCTCTTTCACATTTACATCATTGTAAACAAATTGGTTTTGAAAATTTAGACTGAAACAGTTTTTCTCCATTTCTTAATAATGAACTTGTGTCTTGTACGAATCATTTCTCATTTCTGGTTTTACTTGGGCGTTCTTAGGTTTTATTTTGTTTGTGGTTTGTTGAGGTTTTTTTAAAGTTCTTTTTGTAACATGTTTTGCTTTTGACTGCTGCAATTACTGGATATTTGCATAGTAATTGACCACCATTAGCGAGGTGTTCATTCTGATCTAAGCATATTAAGGAAAGCACATGTATTTTCTGTCTGATTTCTGTGGATGCCAGAAGATGTCATTGTGATTTTCACATTAAAGTCATCGGGCCAAACAAGAGTACAAATTCAGATACTTGTCTCAGATAGAAGCAGATTTGATGAGTTGCTGGTTTTGCAGACGGGAAATGGCAAGTTCTGCTTGAGTTCAGGTTTAATGTTAACAGTTGGGAAACCTGACCAGCCTGGTATCTAAAAGCTTTTGCCACATGGGGTTTTCAACTTGTTTACCTTTGGATTTGATCAGCAAAAGGTGTGTTGAGTGTGTGCCTTTAGTGTGGTATTATCTTATCTATATAAAACTGATGTGACAAATCCCCACCCTGATAAGTGGATAATGCTACTTAAGTTGTGAAACTTCCAGTTGCAGTTAATAATGAGAAAGGCAAGAAGCAACAGAGAGAGAAAGAATTTGCACTGGTAATGCCATTTAAATAATCATAAATCTGAAAGGAAAACCAAAAGCAGTTCCTTGAATGACGATGGTTCAGAAATGCCATTTGTAAACATGATGATTCTCAAGAACATACTGCATTTTTCAGGATCAGATGACAAATGTGCTGTGTGCCTCCTCATGTGGAGTGTGAACTGAAGATTTTGTAAAGGAGGCAAGATGAAAAAACACCTTTCCAATCATTAAATCAAATGGATGATTGCATTTATGCCTTTTATTATAGCATGGATTTCTTGTGTGTGGAAGGAAAA